>NW_024519206.1:26115688-26520247 GCF_017590135.1 Pyrgilauda ruficollis | reverse complement strand
AAAAATAAAATAAAAAAAAAAAAAAAAAAAAAACAAACCCTGGCCACAAAAGACAGTGCAACCCAAAATGCCAACCAAGGCCATTATTACCACAGAGATATTGGTTATTGGTGTTAACTTCCTAATGGAGAGCCGCTGTGCTAAAACCTTCTCCAGAACAGACATCTCCATAGTAAAGAAAAAAAACTTCCTTTGCCAGGAGCCATAAGATGCAAGCACAATGAAACCCAGTGTTTTTCAATAAACTTATAAGCAATACACACATGAAAACTGAGATGTAGCCTAAAAACTTTGCTTTATGCCAAGCTTGATCTGAACAACACTTGGACAGCAGTTACTTTCAAGCAAGGACAAAATGTTCACTATTGACTAGCAGGAGATCACAGTGACAACTCACAGGGAAAGTTACATAAAATACACCCATAATCACTTATTTGAAAAAAAACTATTTTGTACTTAAAGGTTATTATTTTAAAACAGGAAAAGCACACACTGCATGTAATACCTATCTGTTTCCCAGAAGAAGTGATTTTCTCAATCTGCTTGCTGACTTCTTTTACAGCATCAAAGTTTTTGTTCTTTTTCAAGATATCTATGACATATCTTGACCGTGCATCTGGAACAGTGGGATCAACCCCAAAATTCAGGAGCATGATCACATCTTCTGTTTGTCCTAAAGCAGTACATTAAAAAAAATAGAGGAAGAATAATTAAAATTTTTCAGGATTTTTGTTCTGTTTTCTTTTTTATTTTTAATTACTTGGCACAATTTCTAGCATAATTTTAACTTTAAAAAAAAATCTAAATTCTTCCCAGTGTCATAAGTTGACAGGGTGGAAGTCAAAGGTTAGACTTGACGATCTCAGAGGCCTTTTCCAAACTTAATGATTCTGTGATTTTATGATTTATAATATTTATTGTATAGAGCTATAAAGAAATAAACTTTGATACATATAAAAATACACGCTTTCTAATATCATATATAATACATAAAGACATAAACGTTACTAAATAAATACAGATTAAAAATATGTGCTGCCTACTTAATAAATACCATATGAATATTACCAAGTAAACTTTAAGAATCCAAAAGCCTGGAGTTACCTTGGCTTTGATGTTTGCTTCCTGTTGCCACCTCGTGGGCAGAGTACGAAATACAAGGAAAAAAGCCAGGGTAACATAAAATTAAATCTCACAGAAACGGAAGGAAAGCATTTAGTTTTCCTTCTCTGACAAGGAACACTGCTACCTAGGCCTTCAATTTTCACCTGTTTAAAAGAACAGAAGAGGCCTGACAGCAAGTTATATCTTAGTTAGCCAGGAATTTTGTGGACCTTTAGGAATTTTGTAATTAACTATGTTCACTTAGCTAAGGAATGTTCGACTGTGTTGCTTTAGCTGGTTTTAATTTAGATCTGTTTTGGCTGAGTGTCAGTAGAAGACCCTGAGAAATTACCTCACCAACCTGCAGAAAGGAACTCAATGGGTCCATACCCCTTAGAGAACTTAATCAATAGTTGAAGAACAAAATTCAATAAAGGATTGTTTAATGCTGTCATATAACTAGAGATTAATTAAATGCCATAGAACAAGAAAGATATCTTGAGAGAGTTAAGGAGTCAAAGGCCTATACACACCCCCAAAAACTTGATTAATACATTGCAGGTGCAGTAAGGGAGCCACTTCATGGGCTTATGCAGCCCAGAAAACTCAGTCAGTAGTAATTGCCTAACCAGGACAGAAAAAATAATAAAGCACTGTTTAGCTGGATAAAACTTGGATTATTCTTTAAAAAAAAAATAGATGAGATGTTTTGGTGGTAATTAAGAGAAACAAAACACCTATACCATAATGCAATAAATTGGGTGGGCTTTTGGGAGCATCTGTAAAAAAAAGTTGGATGCTATAGTGTATATAAATGACAGAAAATTCTTGTTTCTTTGAACATGTCTATGGCAAATGAATTCCCAATATGTCCCCAATTTTGACTCAAAATTGTTACTAGGAATGTTCATCTTACAGCTTTTTGCTGTTAGATTTAAAACTCTTTATTTCAGGCCTCCAGGTGGTCTAATGTGATTTTAAGGGCACATCAAAATTTAAAAGGTAACTTCTAGGATTTTAAAAACTGCAGCACACTTGTGAGAAAACCCTAACCAGACACACCAAAGAGCAAAGAAAATGGTCACACATCAGGCATACAAATTTAAAAAGGAATTCTTGGAATGTTTAAATATCAGTTGCCACTACAAGTCTGCATTCAGATACTTTCTCACTTTCCTTAGTATGAAATAGTTAACACCAGGGTCTGAAACATTCTTCCATGATAGATTTTTCCACATGAAAACAAAACAATACACACAAAAAAAAATGTATTTACTGCGTTTCTGTGAATATTCACTGGAAGAGGCCACAATATGCAGCAGGGTCTGTCCATCTCTGTCTTTCTGGTTGATCCTATCCTTCAGCTCTGGCCTCAAAGTCAGTAACCATCTGAAGAGATGGTTCTTTGCTGAAATGATTAAAAAAAAAAACACTTAAAGAAACAGATCCTGGGGGTTTTTCCCCTTTGGAGTGGCAAGATACAAATCTAAGGTTGACTCATGACTCTACTACACACAAAGAAACTACTGCTCCACACTGAGATGGGGGAAAGAAACACTGTACCTTTTTTAAAGCTGACATATTCGGGTTACAAAAGACCCGTATCAATCACACTTTTACATCAAAACACAGAAAAGAACAATTATATTAGGTTTCCACCACTATCAGGCATGGGTGATCAAGGAGAGTGTTTACAACATTTCTAAAAGAGTGCTTTATTGGCATGTGCAAGGTTATACCTATATGACCTGACCTGAACTGTTGGGACTTTTTTTTTTAATTTAAAAAAGGTCCAGCTGTCAGTCCTCTGATAAAAGGCAGCACTGTTTTATTCCAGCTGCAGATGTCACTCACTTGCTTTGATACACAGTCTGATAACAGCATGCAGTGGATACAGTCCGATGGACTCAGCCTTGGCCCCAATGGAAATCAGCCACTTGACTAACTCTGCTACTTCCAGCAGCTTCTCACCATGACCATACAACTCAGAAGTCTGGCAGCAAAGAGAACAATTACAACACATTATTTTTACATACACAAAAAACGTTTCTTTTTCAATATTTTCTATATTTTCATGACATGAATCTGTAGAACAACCAAGCCACAGCCACTGTAAAATGGAACTATTTATTTCACAGACTTTCACAGAATGGCTTGGGTTGGAAGGGACCATAAATACCTAGTTTCAACCCCCTGCCGCAGGCAGGGACACCATTCACTACACCAGGCTGCTCAGAACTCCATTCAACCTCAAACACTTCCAGGGATGGGGCATTCACAACTTCTCTGGGCAGCCTGTTCCAGTGCTTCAGCATCCTCTGAGTAAAGAATTTCTTCTTGATATCTAATCTAAACCTACTGTATTTCAGTCTGAATCCATTCCCCCTTGTCCTGTCACCACATACTCTTGCAAAAAGTCTTTCATCATCTTTCTTGTGGGCTCCCATCAGGTACTGTAAGGCCACAATTAGGTCACCACAAAGCCTTCTCTTTACCAGGCTGAACAATTGCAATTCTCTCAGCCTTTTCTCACAGGAGAAGTGCTCCATTCACATGGTGGCATCCTCTGGTGGCCTCAGTCCCAACAAACTGATGTCAGGAATAGTGTAGCCTTCAGGACCAGGGTGGCAATGGTCCTGCTGCACTTGGCACTGGTGAGGCCACACCGCAAGTCCTGTGCTCTGTTCTGAGCCACTCACTACAGGAAAAACATGGCAGTGCTGGAGCGTGTCCAGGAAAAGGCAATGGAGCCGGTGAAAGGCTCCGGAGCACAAGTCTGATCAAGAGAGGCTGAAGGAACTGGGATTCCTGTTTAGCCTGGAGAAAAGGAGGCTAAGGAGAAACCTCGCTGTTCTCTACAGCTTCCTGAAAGGAGACTGCAGCCAGCTGGGGGTTGGTCTCTTTCACCGCCTTCCAGGTGAAAGAAGGAGGAGAAATAGCTGTAAGTTGGGGCAGCAGAGGTTCAGATCTGGTATAAGGAAAAAAATTTGACTGAAAGAGTGGTTAGGCACTGGAATAAGTTGCCCAGAGAGGTGGTGGAGTCACTCCTCTTGAATACTCAGGGAGTATTCAAGAGGCATCTGGATGTGGCAACTGGAGTTTAGGGATGACTGCAGTGCTGCTGTGTTGATTGTGAAGGTCTCTTCCAACCTCGATGATTCTGGGATTCTGAGAAACTACACAGCCCAAGCAGAAGCCAGCTGAACCTAAAAAGTATGTTCTAGCAAGGACTTAATGAACATGAAGCACAGTCTACAAGGGGTATAGCAATATAGGATACTCTGGAGGTGTGCACCAGAAGCTAAGACGGAAATTGAGACAATATGCCAGAAGGATCAGGACATGAGGAGGTGGTCGGAAACAGTGTTCAGACAAAACTTCTCCATTTGTGCCAGTCATCTTTTTAAATAGCAGCCTTCACACATGCTTCCAACATTTACAAATAAATCTTTTTTTCTAATACTTCATGCCAAATTTTGACTGGCAAGAATTACTCTTTGAGCACAGTTATCAAACCAAAATACACCAGATTATAGGGAGAATGTAGCAGCAGCAGGGGAAGTTCGAGTTGTCAGAAATCCACATTTTCTAATTTTTGCAAAGGGCGATCGTTACTTAGGGATTTTTCATCTTGATTCGTTCAGCCTTCCATGTGTACAACAAACCCCCTAAAACAGGTAAGATTGGTTGGGCCAATTCAATAAAAAAAGGGCCACACTATTTTGTAAAGCCTGCCCATTCTTCCTGTCTCAATGAGGCATTTTGCTTTGCTGGAAGATACTTTGCTAAGACACTCTGCATGGGTCTTCTGCTGTGTTTCCAGGCTTCATTGCCAGTATGGAGATAGTGCTAGCACTGGCACAGCACATCTGCCCAATGATACCCAACCAAGACATACTTACAGATATCCATTCACTAATTCTTCCACTATGTCTAAAAACAAACCTGTGAGGAGATATGAATTTATTTCCCTTGTATTACCCTCAGAATTACTCCTGCTCACTCTGTCAGGCACCTAACTGAAATACAATTAAGGTAAAAGCACCAATTTTGAATTATTATGACCAGAGTACCCGAAAGATTCTAACAGCCAAATGGCAAATTCTAATATATTCCAACAATACAATTTAAACCTGTAGCAGCAGCTCCCCAGCCACAGAGAGTAATAGGCACAACTTTTCCAGGCATTGTCCTGGGAAAGGCTGTGAGAAGATCAGAGAAAAGAATGATAAACAATTCTTTCTTATCTTCACTTGCTGCACCTGTTGTTGTGAACATGTGGAATGTGTTGAGTATTTGTTTACCAAAGGGTGGTTTCTTAATTGGCCAGTGGTGATGGGTGTTTGGATGGTAGGACCAATTGGGTCCACCTGTATCATGACTGACTGTAAGGGCAATGGGTTTCTTAGTAAGTATAGAATAATAAAGTGATTTATCAGCCTTCTGAGAATCGTGGAGTCAATGCCAATTATTACCTGGCTGGGGGCCTGTGGCAACATAAACCTTTGTGAGAAACAGCAAAGCCTGATACTGAGAAAATTCCTGGGAAGCATGAGAGAAAGTACACACTATCTGAGAACAGGAAAGGCGTCCTGTTTCTTCGAAGCCTGCAAACCCTGAGGAAACTAACAAACTGTCAGGCTGACACATTCATTACAGGCCTGCAGCTGGGCTGCGTGAGAAGGACTGAACAAAGATTCTCACACTAAGTGTATAAATACTGTCTTAACTCTGCAATAAACAGATTCATTTTGCTCTCAGCTTGTGAGTCTCGCATTCATACGTCACCAAACCTTAACTTGCCAGACAGTTAATGGCAAGCAGAGATACTACAGCTAATGTCTTCTAAAGTTCCTGTCAGGAAAGAAACGTAAGAAATATAGAAATTCTTTACTGTGAGGGTGGTAAGGCATTGGAACAGATTGCCCAGAGAAGCTGTGGGTGCCCATTCCTGGCAGTGTTCAAAGCCAGGCTGGATGGGGCATTGAGCAACCTGGTCTAGTGGAAGGTGTCCCTGCCCATGACAGGGGGGTGGAACTAGACGGTCTTTAACATCCCTTCCAATCCAAATCATTCCAGGAGTCTATGGTAAAGCCCAGTGGAATGTCTCAATTTCTCACAAACTCTGAGATGCCTTCAAAAAGGTGGTATGTCACTGCTATGGAAACTGGCTGCTCCTGAGCTGCAGAGCTGGTGAACTCCCAGCAGCTCCTGGCTCACAGCCTCCAACTACACCTTTGTAATACTAATACACCTTGCAAATATTAAAATTCATTCAGAAGTATTACTTTACATGAAGTTAAACTTTCAAACAAAGAGATGATAAAGTATAATCATATAACATCCATGTATTATTTTTCATTTTATTTTTCTTGATTCAAGATGGACAATCTCTCAACAAAGTTATTAGGAAGAAAAGAAATAGAAAACATGAACTTACCTCAAAGAGATTCTTCAGAGATACCTGGTTAACTCTGAGATCACAGGGCAACTCTTGCTTCTCAGACAACAGCAACAGACAAGACTGAAAAAAACCCCCAAACATTAATGCGCTTAAAAGCACACTTAAAACTTTGTTTTCCACTGCCTCATCAGATCTTGTCAGAAAGCCAACACAGGCTAACAATATTTCAGATCTTTTTGTAATATCACAACTGAATTTCAGTTTCTAATTTTCAACTGAATTAATGTAATACACAGTGGAGTGTAGGAAATTAGAAGTGATCAAAGTTTCCTCAGCAATAAAAACCATGTTAAAGAAGTTAGGCCCTAAAAGATTCTCCAATACTTGGAATACTTCCAGTGCTTGGAAGTAACCCTTTGCTTTAGGAATGGACCTTTACACTGGGGACAAGACTCTCCAGCTAACACCAACATCCCAAGCAGAAAGCAAGAAATGAATACTGTATCTCCTTCTGCTTTCTTCCATTTCCTCAGTTTATCTAAAAAACTTGGTCTTGCTCCCTGAAAACCCACCTAGCTTCACCAGAACACAAGGGAAGGACTATGGATGCCATCTACCTGGACTTCTGTAAGGCCTTCAATACAGTGCCCCATAACAGTCTTAGCTCTAAATTGAGGTGATACCAGTTTAATGATGGACTGCTGGATGGATAAGGAATTGGCAGAATGGCTGCATCCAAAGAGCTGTAGTCAATGAACTGGTGTCCAAGTGGAAACCAGCAGTGAGTGGTGTCCCTCCAGTGCCTGTAGTGGAACCAGTACATTCACTGTCTTCATTAATGGTATTTCCAGTGGGATTGTGAGGTGCCTTCAATCACTCAGCGAGTTTGCAGATGGCACCAAGCTGAGTGATGCAGTTGATAATGCTCAAGGGAAGGGATGACATCCAGAGGGACTCCAACAGGATTGAGGGGGAGGCCCATGGGAACCCCAGGAAGTTCAACAAGGCCAAGCACAAGGTTCTTCACTTGGGTCAGGGCAACCCCTAGTATCAATACAGACTGAGGAAGAAGGACCTGTGGGATAATGGTGGATGAAAAATAGGATAAAAGCCAGCAATGTGCACTTGCAGCCCAGAAAACCAACTGGATCCTGAGCTACATGAAAAGTAGCATGGTCAGGAGGTCAAGGAAGATGACTCTACCTCTCCACTCTGCTGAGACCAACCTGGAATGTTACATCCAGCTCTGGGGTCCCCAGTACAGAAAAGACATGGACCTGTTGGAATGAGTCCAGAGGAGGGGCACAAAATGGAGCAACTCTCCATCCCCCACTTAGATGGGGATGGAGCAACTCTACTGTGATGAAAGGCTGAGAAAGATGGGGTTATTCAGCCTGGAGAAGGTTTCAGGGAAAACTTACTGCAATAATGTCAATATAAAAAAGGGGGCTTTAAAAAAAGACTTTTTAACAAGACCTTTGTGACAGAACAAGAGGCAACAGTATTAACCCGAAAGAGTTTGTTCCCATTGGACATAAGGAAAAAATTTTTTATGACACAGGTGGTGAGGCACTGGAACAGGCTGCCCAGTGAAGCTCTGAATCCCCCATCCTTAAGAATGCTGAAGGTTAGGTTCAGCCAGTCTTTCAGCAATCTGATCTAATGAAAGATGTCCCCGCCCAGAGTAGGGGCTTGGACGGGGCATGTGGGGCTCCAGTGAGTCCACAGCTCCAGTGTGAGTCCTCCACAGGCTGTGGTTAGTCAGAAGCCTATTCCTTCATGGTCTATCCACAAGCTACTCTGCCTAAGCAGAGTGGCCGTAAAGTGGTGGTAAAACAGCTTGAACTTTACCTTATTTGTAAAAGTTATCAGTGATGGATAGAGAAGGGAAGGTCACACTGCTTATGGTCTTGAAGAATGCTGAGACCAGCCTGACTCATCAATCCCAGAGTTACATGTTCTGAGGATGTGAAAAACAGTGTTTCCTGACAAAAACTGGTACCAGTGACAACGAAGCAAAGTTCCTGATAAAGGAACCAACAGGTGATACTACTGATAACTTATCTAAAGCTGCTAAGCTGACACAGCCAGCCTAGAAATACATGACTGACAGTCACTTTATATGACAAAAGCACAGTCACACTTTTTAAAAGCTGGGTCTTCTAACATATCCCTTCCTGTATGTGTGCAGAGGTTCCTCCCCTGAGAGGAGATTCCCCTCAAGGTTACTCCTGGAGGCTGAGCAAAAGAGGTTTCCTCGTGGCCACTGGCATGGGTGAGTAACATCAATCTCTACTTAGTAACAATTTTGCTATCTTTAATACCAATGCTTTACTATTGCTTCAATAAATAGTACACTATTATATAGTGTATGTATTATTATATAATATTTATTAACTGTTATAACTATCTGTACCATGCAGTAAATAATTCTAATTAACGTATTTTAGTCTGATCATTATCATAAATTTAAATAAGTTATTAATTTTATTAATATATATATATATTTGTTTTGCCATCCTTAATTCTGTGGGACAAAGTCATACAAAGGCTCAATTACACGTACATTATCCTTTAAACATAAACCATTCACCAAGTCTGGGACCAGGATTGGATCCAACAGCATCTAGGCAACCCTCTGAGGAGTTTAGAAAGCAAGTGGGTCCTGTGTGAACCTTATGACTCAACAGGAGGGTTTCCCTGACAAACCTCAACTGAAGCTTCCATTTTGCCTGTGACAGGCTGCAAAGGAGCCCCTTGCTCTGGGCCTGGAGCACCTCCTCCTTCTCTACCCCTGGGGCTCGCAAGGCTGTTTCTCTCACTCTTTCCCCCTCACTCTCCCAGGCAGGGCTTGGCCCTTTTTAAAACACACTTTCTCTGAGGCACCACCACCTTGGCTGAGCCATGCCCTAAAACAGGGCCATCGGAGCCAGCTGGAAGTGACGCAACTCCGGCCACACCTCACAGGTGCCCTGCTGGCCCTACTGCCAGCACCTCACCAACAACATCCCATACAGGTGTAACTGTGACAATGATCAATTTTTTTCCACAGTTGAGAGAGGACTAAATTTCAGATGATCCACCTTCTGATTTTTTTAAATTATCTAGTTTTGCTCAATAACCATGTACTTCCACTGAGATGCTCCTTGTGGATTTTTCACAGACGATTTCAAAACTCCAGCTTCTCATACAGAAGGAAAAGGGATCACAAATAAATTTGTATTTTTTCCCCTCTAATCTGAATATTGTTGAATGGAATAGTGACTCTAGGTAGTACTGTAAGAGAGACAATAGACAGCAACAAGAGACAATCAGGATTTCAAGTCCATCATATCCCTTTCAGAAATGAGTTTAAGAAATTATTTATCACTAAAAGCATTTTTCCAAGTCTTAAAAATCAAGACATTTGAACCAGGCAGCAATGTATATTCACAGTTTTGGCTTTGAAAGGTAACACAAACTTATGCTGAAGTGGTAAGACATGAGTGCCCAACGTGCAGTGGGAGGTGACGCGGTGACACAGTGACACACTTACCCGCCACTTCCCTTTCTGGGCCAGCCTTTCTATCACTGCTTGCCAAATCAATGCATTGAAATGTGCCCTGAAGATATAATAATACGCAGGGTAGAAAGTTGGTGGCAAGATTTTTTCGTCTGCAAGAATAAGCAATAGAGAAGAATATTTGTTATACACAGCACTTCAAAGGCCAGAGTGTCCAACTTCATTGCACAGTGATCATTTTATCCAGGGGATTGCCCAGTGAGGGCTTAAGAAACGTGGTCACCCAACTGATTCAGCACACTGTTTAACAGTGGCCAGATTCATTAAACAAGGGGGAAAAAAGTAATCCCTGCTCTCAAGAAACACCTCAAAGCCCCCAGGTATTGTGAAGCTCATGGCAATTTTTCCACTTATGGGTCAATCAGCTACTGACTCTGCAACCATGAATCAAGGGCCTTAGTGTGGGGCTACAGGCTCAAGAAAAGGCAGCAGAGGCACAACCTGAAATCTTCTGGCATGCCTGTAGGCCCGTCAGACAAAGTATGTTAAACAGACTAAAACGCAAGTAGAGGAGGAGATACTGAGGAGAGAGGGCAGGGAGACAGACGATGGATGTTGCTGAAAAACACCCATACAATGCCACGGGAAGGCCACATTTTCTCTTTTCACTGCTGTCCATCAGTAGCTTCACGGAAGTCCTCCACACTGAAATACACTGCATTGTAACCACGTTTAAACTGCCTATCTTCTAATAATTTTCAAATCTACCTGGCTAAAAAAAGCAGGGTGGTCTGGACAAAACCCACTTAAAGCCTCTGGGATCTGGAGCTCCAAATCTCTAATCTTGTCTTCCTGATGGAAAATTTTGACCTTTTCTAACTATTCCATAATTGACGTGTTCCTGTGAGACAACTCACTCCCCTGCACTGTTTTGAGATTGTTGGTGTCTACTGTATGCAAACTGGACCAAGTTCACCACATACTCAATATATTCATAATCCTCAAACAGGCCTGACACACTGAAGGAGAAAAGGAATGATCTCACATAGGATGTGCTACTAAGTGCTGTCATCACTACTGAACGGCTCTTAGAAAAATTAAGGTCTTAATTTGAGTTTACCATTGACACTTATGAAGATTCCTGCTATAAATTCAGCAATTTGAGTTTGATCGGCAGAAGAATTCAGTAGAACCAGACCTCTGTGGAACATAGAAACTGCCTCATTAGACTTTGATAACATGATGAATGAGTGGCCAGCTCTATAATAAGCCTGAAAAAAAAGGAGAAAAAAAAATGTTGGGAAAATATTCCGAGATATTTACTACCAAAAAAAAAATTGGTTTATGTTTTTTAAATTCTCACATTATGCTATAAAAATGACATGTAGTACTATTTCCACAGCTTCTTATACATAGATCCAAAAAAAAAAAAAAAAGTGAAAAAAACTATTTTATTCTAATTCCTTGGAATTCACAATATGTTATTGATATTATCACAGATACTAAAAGTGCAATCCTGAAATTCAAAGCTTGGAAAAATAACTACAGGATGAAAGACATACTTTCAGCAGCTGTATGTTAACCTCCTCTGGAGAGTACTGGCGTTTTTTTGTGTCACAAGGTCCAAAATACGTATTTATGTTTCCACATCACTGCATTTTGCAGTATTTCCCACAATGCATATACTCTTCAGCCAACAGCACCTGAACGTGTTTATATTCACCCTGAATTAGACTGTACCAGCTCAGAGTCACAGTGGAGTTAATTTGTTCAAATCAGATAACTGCCATGCTGCAACACAGCACAAATTAAATAGGCATTCGGATGCAATTTTTCCCTATCTAAGTAAAAACCGTCCTACTAAAGGCTCCAGGAGTCTTTAATGGTTAGACCAGAAGACTGTTTATTGAACAAAAAAGCCAATCCAAGAGTAGACTCCGCATTATAAATACTGTACAACTCCTACTTATTCCTAGCTACTTGAGTCAAGGTGTACTTAATCAATGTGTATTTAATCACATGCCAAGTGTAAGCTATTTCCAGTGGACAGAACAATACAATATGACCTCGGTCACCAAGTACCACTCCCAGCAACTGGAGACTTATTAACGTGTAACCCTTGTTTGGGATATTGGTAGTTACATTTCTTGAAAGCATTGGTACCTCTCTCATTGGGACCCCGAGAGAACTAGCATCTCCTGGTGCAAAAGGGAGCTGCTTCATTTCATAAAAAGTACTATTACAGCCATGAATCTCATGCTTATGTATAGAATCAAACAATGATTCTGGAATTTTATGCTATATTTACTCATCATGCCCCAAAGCAAAAACACAATAAAAAGAAGATCATGACACCATTATTAAATAAAAAATAAAATTAAAAAAAAAAGCAAGGAATGCATGCAAAAACTGCCAGCTTAAGCATCTGAATACCTTGACATACTCCGGATCCCACTGTAAGCTTTGGTGGGCTAAAACCATTGAATCCTTCCATTTGCCCAGGCAGTACAAGGCAGTTGATTTGTTGCACAACAACACAGCTATGTCCCGGGTACACCTAAAGATATGGTTTTAGCATTACTGTTCATTCACTTGAAAAAGGACCATACTTTATAGTAAGTGATATGTATAAATGTAAAAACTGACACATATCACCCACCCAACAAAATCAGAGGTAAAATATGTAGTTGTAGATAATAAATCTGAATATTGGCTACAAATTGTCTTACAGACATCCTAACGATACCTTAATGATACCCCTAGTGATAACCTGGTGTCTTCTGAAGCAGAAAGCCAAGCCACTGGAATAATGAAGTATGAGGATTTAGCAAGACCACCTTGATACACCTACATATGGCTCAGTGAAAGCCAGCAGCCAGGAATGGGGGAAAACAGACCCATGAACGGAAGCTGTGGGATGGAAAGGGTACTAAACACATTTTGGTCACCAAATAAACAACCTCAATGCATTTTAGCGTATCACCACTTGGTGAAGCCAACAGAAAAATCCACATTTAAAATAAATGAGTGGCCGGTGTTAAATTAGGTCAACAGTGGTGTTAATATACAGTAGGAATGAATATTTAATCGTTAACATAATACTCAACTATTTAATCATTAATAACATTACCAACTTACGTTAACTGATGAAAAGCACTTCAAAGTGCATCTGAAAAGAAATACCCAAAGGAATCTTCTGCTGAAAAACTATTTTTAACAAGTCGCAGAATACTGAGAATGACCCAATAACAAGAACAAAGTAACCTGCATGCATCATTTTACAGATAATCAGATGATTCATGTAACAACAGGCCAGGACACGGCAAAATCGCAGCATTTGAGCTTTAACTGCACTAATTTATAATTCATGTAAAAATATTCAGATTTAAGTCACTAATTTATCTTTCACATAAATCTAAGGAACAGAATAACTATAAAACTGGTACACTAAAGAGTCTGAAAAAAATACAAGAAAATCAAGTGTTAGGTCAAAAAACAGAGTTTTGAATTAACTGTGCAACTGTACATATTTACATATTTCAGGCTTGTCTTATGGTTTACAGCTCACAATTCAAGAATACTTACGGGACCCATTGCATTAAATAACCAAGTGTTTGTAGAGCTTCATCATAGTTTTTGATGGCCAAAGAATAATTCCCATTTTTAAAATCCTGGTTCCCAGCTTGCCTCTTCAACTGTGCATATGTCATGGGATCCATGCTAAGGAAAGCAAAAAAAAGAAAGAAAAAAATTAATCAAACAAAAGCACTGACTTATTTCTTTCCCTGAAATTGACTTAAATTTTCATCTTAGTTTTTGCATATTTGAAAAGGAGGACAAAAGAGCACATCTTCTTTGTTTCCTGCAGTTGGACTAGTAAAACAGAGCTCTGGTGACAGCCTCATCTTTGCTGTTGATGCCTCCTCAACTTTTCATCTACATTTTAATAAACTTCAGCTAACCAGATTTACCACTGGTATGCAATTTTTGTTTCAATTTTTATCCTCAGGTCCTAAACTGTATCTTTTATATTAGGATTCCAAATTATTTCAGTGTATGAGCGCATACTCAATGCAGGAGGAAATATCTGAGAAAACACAGCATTTATGTGCTTAAGAAATACATGAAGCTGTAAATTTCAATTAATTAAACACAAAACTCATTTACTTGCTTTTTATTTATGAGTGTTTTATTATCTAGATCCTCTGTCTAGATACTCAACAATCCAATGCATACAGAACTGCTTAGAAATTTAATTACTGCAAGAAAATATTGCAACATAGTATGGTAATAGTGCTTGAGGACCTTGAATAAGACTTAAGGCAGTTATTAAAATGAATACAGGAAGTGGCCAGAGAAAACAAAGGTTGAAACTAGCACCAACTGTAACTTACTGAAAAACTATTTAATCATTAAAATTTAAAATCAGTGTCATTAAAGAAAACCAATCACATGGTCAAGCAGCTAGATGAAAGAAACAAAAGCTAGAGGAAAACCAGCTACACGTATGAGAAACAGCACACAAGAAACAGGCAAGAGAAATATCCATGCTAAACTGCTGTGTAGAATCATTCTTCACAGATTGGTTTTACAATTAAAAGCTGTTTCCATTACCTGTAAAAACCTGTATGAATCTCACAAATCTCAGTGCAATTAAGTAAGACTAATTCACCAAATAGGAATGCAGAGATTCACTTATTACCCAGGTATTAACAGGCCTGTAACAAAACCCGTAAAATCTGCAACCTTTGCTACCTGCTAACATAATGTCAAGGTTTAGTCTGGCAGGCAGCTAAACGCCACACAAACCTCAGCTCACTCCCCCACTCCCTGAGTGGATGAGGGAGAGGATTAGCGAAAAAAAGTAAAATTTGTGTGCTGACATAAAGACAGTTTAACCTCATAGAAAAAGAAGGGAAAATACTAATACTGATGCTACTAATAATATATGTAGAATATACAAAACAATTAATGCACAGTGCAATTGCTCACTACCCACTGACCAATGTCCAGCCAGTTCCTGAGGAGAGGCCCCTGGCCAGTTTTCCCTCCTAATCTATACACATGACATTCTGTGGTAGAGAACATCCATTCGGACAGTTCAGGTCAGCTCTCCTGGCTGTGTCCCCTCCCAGTTTCCTGTGCTACCCTGCAGCTGACAGGGAAGCATCAGAAGCTGAGGAGTCCTTGACTTAGGGCAAGCACAGCTCAGCAACTACTAAAACATCACGGTGTTATCAACATTATCCTCACACTGAATCCAACACACAGCAGTGTACCAGCTACTGAGTAGAAAATTATCCCAGCTGAAAGCAGAACTAAAATATGTGCAAGACCGCTTGACTACAGAGCAAACTAGATATTTTTAAGTATATGAATTTACAGACACAGCAAGAAACATTACTGATGTATTTTCTCTGCAGTACTCCTCAGGATGAGGCTGAAGCAGCAAGAATCAGTGCTGTCTTGTGAGCACAGAGGTATGATGAAGTACGCTACAGATGGCACTGTGCCTTTGCCTTTATCCAAGCACAAAAAGCACTTGTCAGGCTCACAAGTGCACTAAGCAGATGGGAGAGCAGCAGCCCACAACTCTGAGAAGGCAACAGCAGAAAAATCAGGGGAAACCATAAAGCTCAGATCTGCACTGCTTCAGACTGACTGGCAAATGACCTATCAGAAGTTACATCTTAATTAAACAAATAAACACTGTGATGATGTCTGTAATTGAACCATCAACTTGCTAATTCCAGGGAAGCACCAAGAACAGATGAAATGCTGGATAAAAACTAAACTCAAGAGAAAGAAGTCCCAGCTACCTGGGGGCGGCACGACAATCAGTCATGCTAGAGGGGTAATTTTTATATTTATCCCAGGCAAATTAAATCATCACTTTATTGAGCAATGTACATACAGTATATACTTTAAAAATACTACTTTTCCAGACAGCAAATCAAGTATACTCATAAGATATTCAGGACTTCTTTTACACTGCATGGTACAAGCATTATTAAGGTGAAAAAAGGAAAATAATAGAGCAACAGAACAAAGGAAAAAAACAAGTGCTAAAAGATGGTTCTACCTCATCTTTTGTGTAATTCTTTCAGATTTCAATTCTTTATCATCAGAAAGTTTGACAAATTATCTTCTCAAGAATAGTACCAAAATAGGTCAGCTACACAGGAGTTTTTTCAAGTAGGAATACACATGAACTGGTGGTTTTCCAAATTATAGCTTAATTTCAGTTTTTTTCTTTTTTTTAAAGAAAGCTATGCTCCTATTCAGTGTAATATTTTTCCCCAGAATTATATTTTTGTCTTACTTTTCTTTGGAACATACTAAAAGTACAAATACAAATAAAAGGTATTCATGAGATATTTAATTTTTTTTTTTTTCCACAGTACAGCAGAAGCAGCAACGAGCATTTTAAAAGGACTTTCCAACGTGTCCTGTGCTGATAAATTTTGGAACTGAACTCCCCGTTTCAGATCAGAAACTCCCCTTTCCAGGCAGCAGGAATTTTCACCAGAACACAAGTTCTCATCCTTTTCCAAAACTGGAGTTTCCCAGCCAAAACTTCAAACTGTAGATCATATAAATAACAGGGGTTATTTATATAGTTGCTAAAGCCCGTCTGCTGTGGGCTTTAGCAACTATACCCAAGTTTGCAGACCACAGAGATACACTGGGCATGCAGATCTGACATCTAAGTTAATGATCCAAAAGAACTGCTGTGCAGACTAGCACAGCATGTCTTGCTATTGCTCAACATCTTCCTGCAGCATAAACAATTTTAACTCAAAACCAACGGACTAACTGAGGGCCTATTATGTAAAGTCTATCAAGCGTGAGGATCATTAAACAAAACTGTTGTCTATTACTCTGCCTGAACTGGCACAGGTAAAAGACATAGCTGTATCTGGATATAACTATAGAAAGATTTTTTGGGGGTGAGTACTCTGGGTTAATCTCAGTAGGTAGCTAAGTGCTTGCATGCTCCAACCCCCAGAGGGATGGGGAAAGAGAAAAGGAAGAAGTAAAGCCAAAAAAATTTGTAGGTCAAGGTAAAATTTTCTCAGTAACCAAGAGAGACCTGGAAGAAGAGAGAAAGATACCAAAAGTGACGCAAAGGCTATCATTAACCACCCCCCTGACATGGAATAATGCCCATGTTCCCAAGACAGGGAAGGCTAATCGCCCTAAGTCCCCTCCTCTCCATTACCATTGCTGTGCATGATGCCACATGGGACGGACTATCCCTTCAGTCAGTTTGGGTCATCTGCCCAGCTGTGTCCCCCCCAACCTCCTATGCACCCCAAATCTATTCATGGGAGGCCAAGTGAGGAAGAGAGAAGGCCTCAACACTGTGCAACCACTGCTCAGCAATAGCTAAAACATTACTGTGCTACCAGCATTGTTTTGCTCACAAATTTAAAGCACCATACCGCCTACTATGAAGAAAATTAACTCCATCGCAGCCAGACACGTTCCCCTCATGAAAGCAGGGATTTCTCCTAAGCTATGGAGTCCATGAAACACATAAAGATGTGGGGACACCCTAAGGTCTGGGAGACCCTTCCCAGTGCATTGTTGAGACCTTATCATTCACAGAAATAAAACAGAAACAAAACAAACAAAAAAATCAAACAGACAACATGACCTACTCTGTTTACTTTTTTTATGACTCCTGAGATCACCAGCACGAATGTGACAACAAAATGAAGCACATTAATTTTTACTCACAGAATTAAACCAAAAGGTTATACAGTTAAGTCAGAAACAATCTACTCCAAACCCTACTGCAGCTAGTGGTCAAACTTCCCATTTACTTTACGTGTCATCAACTCTTGTGTTACTGTGCTGGTCAGTGTCCCACTGAACTGCTTCAGTCAGACTGCTGTCAGAAGCAGGGAGCTTTAGAGTGGTTACAGTGCTAAGTTTTGATTCCTCTTGCTTCAGAAGATAATTTTGAAAACACAAATGGAGACTGCCCAGAAAACCATTTGTCACTATTGAAAAATGTTGTGTTCTTTATGCCAGCTCAAGAGGTCTCAAGAGGCCAGTTTGTGCTTTCTGAACATCTGAAGCTGGCAGTGCTAAGAACTTTAGAAATCTGGGAGTGAACTCAGTCCTTTGGTTTTTCTGTCTGCATCTGCTTTACACATTTAAAAAGAGAAACTCCATGACACTGTTTAATTCACAGAAAAAAAAATAGAAGGCCTTCACAGCCATGCTTTTAATTATTTTCGATCCTGAAAGTTAAGCCTTAAGGATCCATCCCTATGGCATTACTCAGTGGTAGGATAATGTTTTTATTCTCCAAGCACAGTAGATTTCCATAATGCAAGGAACAAATGAAGTACAGCAATCTTAGGAGCTCTGCATCTGAATTAAAAGAATGGTGACAAATAAGAATCCTCCTATTTTCAGGAAATCCGACTTCTAAAGACTGTGCTCTCCTCAGTCCTATTAAGCAGACAAATCATTCCTTCTCCCTCATTAACCCAAGAGGCAGACAAACTGGCAATAGGCTGGAAAACAAAAAGCCCAACAATGCATCTACACTGTGGCTGAGTTACAACTAAATACATTTCATCAGCATTCAAATAATTCATGTTTTCTCAACAGGAAACCTCAGGGCTCCATTAGCTCTCCTTCAACAAAAGCATCCTGACTCCAAGAGCATGATGCCAAGAAAGGACTGTCATGTCACCCCTTCTGCTGCACCAGAGGGACCCCTGCAGCCACATGCCCATCACTGGCATGATGTGTGCAGGCAGCCCTGCAGTCACCCAGCAACAGGACACTGCATTCAGGTCTTCCAAATGACACTTTCCTCATGACCGGATATAGACATATGTGAATGTCAGGTCAGATCAAGTAGAAGAAGGAAAAACACAAAGGCTGTAAGTGGCTGTAACTATGGCAGTGCTCTGCCTGCTAGCCAGTTTTACCTGTTTTCCTGACAACAACAGCTACCAAAGACATATTTACAGAACAGTCTCCTTTCAATGTGTATAAGCCTAACTTGACAGTGAAAAGCAGGGAAAAATTTACTTCTCTCAGTTTTCTACTACATGTTGAAAAGTCAAATGAGAAATCTGGAAATCACCTGCACTTTCAGAGGATGCCCTGAAGAAACAGCAGAGACAACAAACAGGAGCTTAAAACTGACAAAGCTACAAGCAGAAAGATTTGGAAATCTCACGAGGAAGAGAGGAAAGAAACTGAGATTTAGACATGGACATCCTTATGGATCTGTTTAGTCTGAAAAAGGTCATAGTGGCATTTGCGACTATCTGAACAATATTTTAATTGAATGTTCAGACAGTATCTCATGAAGAGAGATATTGAAGAAGATGACGATGAACATGAAGATCTCATATTCAGCCCTTTTAAAAGGTCAGTTCATGTTGGAGAAACTGGTCAACTCAAATGAAGAGCCTCTAATTTAGACAGCTAGTCATGAGACATTCCTATCATTAGGGACGTATTCAGATAGATAGAGCTAGTCTTATCTACAGATAGATTCTCACTCCATCCTACAAAACCAGAAAAAAAACTTCTCTAAGAAGTCACCTTGCTGGATTTGTACCAGACCTTGGAAATTCCAAAAACCCTTAGCTCCCAGTAAAAGCCAGCACCACTTGGAAAATAATGAATGAGATTCTAGAGCAGATTTGGATTAGATTAGGGCAAGCAGAGTAGCATAGTGATAGCTTCTTATTAGAATGCTGTCCTGAACTCAGCACAAATTGGACCAAATGAAGTTTCTTTACTGCTTCTGGGCTCCACAGCCAGTCAGCATCCTGTACATCACAGAACTCCAAAGACAAAGACAGCAGGAATCTCTGGAGCTGTGTGATTCTAAAAAGACAAAACCATTTCCCAGGTAAGTGAATAGAACATTTTGTTTCAGTCTGAACTGGAGACTTGTACACAACCTCCATCACTGGACACAAGCAACCCTCAACACCACTTGCAGAATTTTGCTTCTCTGGATACTCTTCCTTCCTAAGTGTTCAGGCAGAAGCACTACTAGGGGAATTCAGGCTACTGTTCTGTAGCTTCAACTACGAAGTACCACACTGATTTAGCACACCTTGACAGCATAAAGGATCTCTCGCTGTTGAGAAGGAATTCTCACCTTACCTGGGTCTAGTGGGCAAGCACTATTTCTGTATTTTGGAAGTCAGCTGTGAGACTTCTAAGCTCTGGCTGTGCTTTCAAAAGATGTTAAATGGCTGGGGTGAGAGAGCACAGAGTGAGACAGAACATCCCAGGCAGCTCTTCATTTTATACCAAGCTTTTCCTTGGAAATGTGCTCTGAAATAAACTGATGACTGCAGGGCACAGACATTGTCAGAAACAAGACAAACATCCTTATCAACATTTAGCAAATACAGCCCAGATGCAATTAGCACAGATGTCTCAAAGGCCTGTTAATACCACATACAAACCAGACAGGGAAGATTTGTGCAAGGTCTGAATGAAACAAGTGGAATAAGCAGAATACACACAACAAGACTCTGGGCTAGGGCCCTGTTCTGGGCAGAGCTGGGCTGAATGACCTCCCAAGGTCCTCCTTTTTCAGATTACTACTGCATGTTGCTTTCTGTTTGTGGAAACTTTCAGAAAGGAATTATTAATAACAAAGCCCAGCCACCTGATATCTGCAACCAAACTCACAGCTGAAACAGCTTGGCAGCTCAGTTCTTCTTCAGATGCATGACCACCAAACAGGATTACAGAAACAGGACCCAAACCCAGCCAGAAGTTGGGCCAGCCCTGCTGACAAGCAGAAATCCATGCAAAACCTCAAGAAGTGGACACTGAAATGTTACTAATCTTTAGAGCACAGATTAGTGGTTCACTTGCACACAGGAAATGTACTAGGCAAGGAAGTGACACAGCAAGGAAATAAACATCAGAAGCACAGCACCAGAAAGAAGACAACACCTTTCACAAAAAGAGATGGGTGCACACACCAGCTCTGTGCCTACTTTAGACCCTGGGAAACAAGAGTTTCACACCCATGGACAAGGCAACAGAAACCTGACAGACAAACGTGACATTCCATGGTATGGAATATCCCTTTGGACAGTTTGGGTTAGCTGTCCCAACTGCACCCCCTCCCAGCTTTCTGTGCCCTCACCGAGCCTCCCCACTGGTGGGACAAGCTGAAACACACTTGACTTAGGATAAGCACTGCTTAGCAACAGAAAAAACATCACTGTTTTGTCAACATTATTCTCATCCTAAATCCAAAGCACAGCACTGTACCAGCTACTGGGAAGAAATTTAACTCTATCCCAGCCAAAACCAGATGACACCTCAGAATATCCTTCCTCCTTTCCTCACAAGCTGAACTCAGGCCAAGCACATTTGACTAGCCTTCCCTGAAGACTATTTCACAGCTTGCAGCAGCAACAGGTCTGGCCTTGCTCCACAGCACATCCTGTTTTGTTAAGGGAAACAAAACAGGCTTCTTTGCCTTCAGATTCAAATGATTCTTCCCTCTTTGTAACCTACCAGTAACAAGTCATACCTAGGAAACCTATGGTTGAACCATGTCTGGAGCTGCTTTTTCAAGAAACACATCTGTTTATACATACAAATACCTATGATTTCCGGTAAATTAAAAAAATGCTTGCATTTCCCATTTTATATACAAAAAAAATGATGCAAAAGCATGTTCAATATTCTGTTTGCACAGTGTCATTATTGTGTCAACATAAAAAACCACCAAAACCTCACAACAGCAGGAAAAGCTTATCTTTCTGTTTCTCTCTGAAATAACAGTCTTGAAATCTCTAATCTAGCTCAGCCATAGAAGACCTAACTCAGTCCAAGAGGGAGTTGTTTACACTGCTGCAGTTGTTTGCTCAGCCTGGCAATGTTCCCGTCATCATTGTCCTGCTCTTCTTTGCACTGGTGTGGCCTCACCTAGAATACTACCTGCAGCTTTGGGCACCACGAAATAAAATATACATTAAGCTGTTAGAGAGCATCCAAAGGAGACCACAAGGACGGTGAAGGGTCTGAAGAGGAACTTCTGTGTGGAGCAGCTGAGGTCACTTGGTTTATTCAGCATGAGGGAAGATCTCTTGGCTCTCTGCGACTTCCCCATGAGAGAAAGAGGAGGGGCAGGCACTGATCTCTTCACTCTCGTGACCAGCAACAGGACTCGACGAAACAGACCGAAGCTGAGTCAGGGAAGGCTTACACTAGATATCAGAAAGAGGCTCCCCAGGGAAGCGGTCACAGCACCAGTCTGTCTAAGTTAAGAAGCATTTGGACAACGCTCTCATGTACATGGTGTGGTTATTAGGGTGGGTGTCCCGTGTGGGGCTGGGACTTGGACTAAATGATCCTGATAACTTTCTTCCAACTCAGCATTTCCTATGATTCTATGACCGGGTAAGAGAAACGGCAACAAACAGGCGGCATATTTCCTTTGTATAGATTCACTCCAGAGGGTATTGACTCTGGAATGAGGAAAAAACAAACATAAATCACCCCAACACCAAAACACCAAGACTGCCCTAACATCAAGGTTTTCAAGCTTGTGCAGTTCACAGTCAATGCTTGACAAACTTAATTGCATGTTGGTAAAAAAAAACACTGACAGAAAATACTCCTTCTGGCATGTTTTCATAGGAAAGCAAAGCCTCTTCCCATTCGCAATAAATCTGAAGAAAATTCTCTGTAAATCGCTAAAAAACCCCCAAAAGCTGGTGAGAGATCCTTCTGCATTTATTCTTCTGCAGTGCACACTGCGCTCAAACTCCTTTCCAGTTGAAAAAGTCTGTTTTGTTAAGTGACCACTCCACGACCTTGTACAAGAGTTTTGCTTCTCAGGGAAAGGATCCAAAACCACCGAAAACAATGCTTCGCTCCGGGCTATGCTAAAGGAGTTCTCCCTCTTCTTTTCAAGCACGGACACGGCATCCCATCTCCCCCAGCTCTTCCGCGCAAACCATACCAGGCCAACACACACTCCCAGATGTCTGGCCGCAGGAAGAATGCACACTTCTCCTTTTCCTTCAACCACCCCACACATTCCCTGGCAGGCTTCCCAACCAGCACAGCCACCCCCGCTCCCACACGCCAAATCCCGCACCCACGCTCCTCGTCGGGGCAGCAAGCCCCCTCTCCGGAACTGCTCCAACATGCAGGAAGCTCCCAACAGCCCCACCGGGATGGGAAGCCACCCCCAAGAGGCCGCGGCTGCCCCCGCGCTGCACGAAGCACCGATGGAGCAGCGCGGGGGGCGCGGGCAGCTCAGCCCGCGGCATCCCGCACGGAGCGGCGGCTGGCCGACTGCCGGCTCCCCTTACCGGGGAGGGTGAGGGGGTACAAGGGGTGACCGAGGAAAGCGTACCCATCTACCTACCTGCCGGCCTGCCCGTCCCCCGCCGCCGCCGGGGCGCGCTCCGCTTGTCGCCCTTAAACTCTCCGCCCCGCGTCCCGCCCCCGCCGCCCGCGTCACCGTCCGAGTGGGAGTGGGGGAATCGAAACAAATCCACGGCGCTTCGGGAATCGAAACGAGGCAGCCCCGCCCGTGGGCGATGTGTCCCCCCCGTCCCGACCCGCAGCAGGGAGTGTGGCGGGCTGGGAGGCAGCGGGCGTCCGTCTCCCCGCCACAACGTTCGGGAAGTGGCTCTGGGATGGCTCTGGGCTCCCTCCGCAGCGGGAAGCGTATAGAGTGCCATTTTTTAAAATGACGTAGCGGTGCCTTCAGGATACTTGGAAAACCGGCGTTGGTGCGCGCCAGGGGCACCCCCGCGTGCTGAGGCGCCGCGCTGTCCCTCTGGCTTCGCACGGCAGCCCCCGCTCCGAGGAAGCTGTGGCTCCTTTGGACTTCCACTGTGCAATGATCACCTAGGGAGTGAAAGGTTTTTCCTCCTTCGATGTAATTGTTTGCTGTTATAAATGAAAACTGAAAAATAGCCAATTTTAATTTAAAAAATTAAAATAAAATTTATTTCGCGACTGTAATACAGTCCCGATAGCCACCAATCAATCGGCCAGCGTAACACCCCCGGTGGGTGATACGGGTGGACGTGAATCTGGCCTCTATCGCACCAAATTCCCCTCGTCCACACTGACTGTCCCCAGTCCACGGTTCTTATACGTTTGATTTCGCCCGCGGCAGAGATCCTTTGTTTCTGGTTCGAAGTCTTCATATTCATGTTCGGTCTTTTCTTCAGCCCAAGCTGCACAAAGCATTTGTCCGGGAATTGAACAATGTGCTCCCCCGATTCCCGGAATCGGGCATTCAGTCCACAGGTGTTGATGGCCCTGGCTATCTCAGATGTCCATCTTGTCCGGCCATCATCTCCTGGTGTCACTGGGCACATGCCTTCGTGAATGCCCATCTCCCGTGTAGCCGAGGTTCCCTTCGAATGAAAATGTCGCGGTGTCCATCTGCCATGGTTTCACCATCCTGCCTCGGTTTTTCCATCCTGAGGGAAAGGGATTCTCGCCCCCCCCCCTCTTTTTTTGCGTACCTACAGCCTTCTTTATACATATATATTTTATACATCATTTATTTTCCACGAATTACTAACCATATTCCTAACATTTGCTAATATATCGTTTCCCGTGGTCTTTTCACGCCATAAAAAGTGGATCAATGAGTCAAAGATGAATACTTCACAGGAGATCGTTCAATAATTCAGCCCTCTGTGAACCACGTTTCTAATAAAGTTTTTCTCTGGCATTGAGTATTACCGCTTGCACCTCTTCCTCTGTATCCGGGCTGGCTGGGATGGAGTAATTTCACTGCCAGCAGCCCCCACCGTGCTGTGCTGTGCTTTGCTTTGGGAGCTAAAACCAACATTCCTCCTTCGCCAGTAGGCTGGGGGTGGGCAAGATCTTGGGAGAGGACACAGCCAGGACAGCTGGCCTAAACTGGCCAAAAGGATATGCCAGAACATGTGACACCTATTCAAATATAAAAGCTAATAGAAAGGAGTAGGAAGGTGTGGCATTCATTATTTACATTTGCCTTCCAGAGCAACCACTACACATGCTGAAGCCCTGCTGCTTCCCAAGTTATGGCCGGATGTTGCTTGCTGATGGGAGGTAGAGAGCAATCTTTTGGAGTTTCTTACTGTTGCTTGAGCTTCCATTTTATTAAACTGTCATTATGTTGACCCATGAGGGTTTTTTCCATCTTAGTTCCTTCCCCCTCCATCCTGCTGAGGAGGGGAGTGACAGAGCATCTTGATGGCCTCTTGATTTCCAGACAAGGTGAACCCACCATAGTACTTTTGATGCCCAGTATGGGGCACGAGATAACAAGAGTTTTGTATGAAGTGTTCTATAGCTACAGTGGCTATTCGGCGTCAAGCTCCTATGCAGGTCACAGAGCTTGTTGGCTGCACTCCTTATCTCTTTATTTAGTTGAGCTTAAGAACATGTCAATAAAAGCAATGGCTCTGTCCTTTGCCCTGGGATTTCTGGCCTTGCTCTTCT
Source organism: Pyrgilauda ruficollis (assembly GCF_017590135.1). Taxonomy (NCBI): domain Eukaryota; kingdom Metazoa; phylum Chordata; class Aves; order Passeriformes; family Passeridae; genus Pyrgilauda; species Pyrgilauda ruficollis. The sequence continues at coordinate 26,494,754 of NW_024519206.1, read as the reverse complement.
GGAGGAAGTATCTTATGGTGAGCATGAGGAAACACATATCCCTCTCCATACCTGGGAATAATGCTGACAGTTTTATGCAGGCCTCAGAGATCCTTGTTCATCCTTTCATGAATTGTTTAATACTACTTATTAATACTGTTAGCATATTATGGGGTTTGTGGAATCCAGTGTCATCCTGATCTAGGAGAAGACAATTTTCAGATGAGGTGATACTGAAATGTGCCCTGGGACAGCTGGTCCTGGGGTCATAGGGTGTGTGGAAGGATTTGGGCAGGTTCCTGGGGCAGTTATCATCTACCAAATCCTGGAAATTCACAGCTGAAGAGGCAAGTTACCCTGGCAAATTGACATGCCACTTGCCTATCCCGGTGAAAACCAGCAGCTTCTAGTACTGTACTGGGTCCTGGCCTGTGCCTATGGAGCCACAGTTCAGTACTCTCAGAGGAACATGGTTGAGACAGAAACCCAAACAACAGCTACAATAATTCTCCCAGTACTGAGAAAAAAACAGTGGATGAAGAAAACAATGGATCCATATTGTCAATTAATAAAGGAGGAGGAAGAAGAAGAGGAAGAAGAAGAGGAAGGGTCTGAGCAAGAAGCTGCTTCTTTGACAAATGATAAAAAATGGGCACTAATGTCTTCACAAATGGCTTGATCTGGAATATGGGGTTTGGGCTCTTCACTAATGGTAGAAGAAATGGGTCTTAATGTCTTCATTAAGGCCTAGGTCTGAAAAAACCAATCAGGTGTTGGAAAAACAGTTGTGTGGGTCTTTGCAAATTTATTACAGAACCCAGGCAGTTTGATCCAGCTTGAACTTCTAAACTTCAGGGGAATAGAAGAGATGGGTCTGCAACAAGTCTATTGCAGATCCCAGACAGTTTGAGCTTCTGATGGGTCTGCAGAACCCAAACAACCTGAACCTCCAAACTTTAAGGGAAAATGACGATACAAGTTCAAGGGGGGGAATATGTAGTAGGCAGTTCAGGAGGGCTGTACTTCAGCCAATGGTAAAGGAAGAGGGCAACATGTGGTTGGGAGTTTAGGATTGATTAGAGGAGGCTGCACCTTCAATACTTCAAGAGAGAGCCCAAGGAGTATGGCCTGGTGGACACTTTCCCTTTATTCAAATAAAATTGCAAGGCTCCTCTGTTTCCTTTGTGGACACTGGCTTTTCACAGCATGCCTTTTCTGCACACAAATTGGAGAAAGGAGTCAGAGAATTCATACAGGAAACAGAAACCACCCAGTCCCTGACATCATCAGAATTTCAAGATACGTGGGAAGATCATAACCACCAGACAAGTGAGTGGATTTCTGCCTGGCTGCTCCCGTGCTGGGATAACAGGGCAGCAGTCAGCAGCTGGAGAGTAAGGAAATCCAACAGCTGGGATCCTTTGCTAGAAACTGGAGAGCTGAGAGAGTGGAACAGAGTCAGCAATTACAGTCGCTGGAGATGGTTCCTCTCAAGTGTGAGAGCAAGGTACCCATTCAAGGACGAACCTGTGAACTTCCCAGGAATGTGTACCTACCACAGACAAAGGAGAGAATTAGTGGTGATGAAAGTCATCTACACTGATCTAAACAATTATGAGGTCTCCAAAGATCCAAAGGATGTCCTGTGCACACAGGCCATGTGGAGGAAGTGCTCCAGCTTCATATTCTAACAGATTGGCAGTAATGTATTGCCCAGATATCAATACCTGCATTTTTGGAGTAAAGTCTTTTCCAAAACTTTGAAGACCATCTCTGTACATCTTCATCCTTATGGGTCAGCGCCTTGGCAGTTGGACATGCCGCAAGAAATTAGTCTTCTCCTGCCCTGGTCAGAGGGAAAGGGAGCCCCAGGCATGTGCTGCATGGCACACTTCATTTTTTTCTGTGTGAACAGGAGGAGAAAAGGGATGGCCAGGCTTACTGGACCACTAGATTCAATTGCCTGGTGCATCAGACCCACAGAAGTAAGAATCTATGGTGTACAATGTACTCTCGTGCCGTCAGGCTGCAGGGGCACAGAGCACATTTGGATCTTTTCAGTGACAGAGGGGTACCAAGAATTGTCTGTATTGGAGGCAGAGCAACCACTATGCATGTTAAAACCCTACTTCCCAGGAAGTGTCTGGGTATGGCCTGCTTGCATATAGAAAACAAATCTTACGTTTTCCTTTACTTCTGCACTCAGCCTTTGTTTTTGCTTTATTAAACTGCCTTTGTCTTGACTCATGAGGGTTTTCTCCCACTTTATCGCTCCCCTCCATTCCTGCTGAGGACTGATAGAGTGGCTTTGATGGTCATATGGTGTCAACCCATCCCATTCTCAAAAAAAAATGGACTTCTCCTAAACATTCAGCTTCTGTGCTGAGTTTTCACATAAATTATCCTGCTACCCATTTAGGGACTAGAGAAACAAAGTAATACTAACCTTGGCACGTATGGTTTTATATCACTTGGCTCCTAGTGGAGTGCATCACAATAATAGGCAAAGCTGCTTTTAAAGAAAGCAGTCAAAATATAGTCACAATTGTTTTGTAGCTGCATCCACACGAGGTGGGGAAATGCAGTATAATCTTGTTTCCTGAGTCACTTGAAGGTATCAAAGTACATGGGTGGGATTTTGGAGTTCTTATTCAGGCAAAAGTGCCTGAGTGAATCAACATGATATAAAGGTTGAGAGGAATGAGTGGCTGATGGATACTAATATATCTGGAATTTCATGTGACCTCCTGTTGTTGGAAAATAATTAAATGTAGAAAATGTGTAGAATATAATGTGTAGGTAAGATAGGAATTTATAACCGTTTGAAGTGTGTTGTAACTTTTGGAGTGTGTTGTTAGAATGTAACCATAGAATTCAAGCAACCCTACGAATGTTTAATCAGGGGAGGGAAGCAAGAATGCTCATTTGTATACAATGTTCTGGAAATAATGATAAGTACCTGATTTATAGTCTTGTTTGTGGCTTAAGGAATGTATCACGAGCATCACGAGGAGCAAGTTGCCAAGAAAGGGGAATTGTTGGGGGTCGTTGCTTAGAGAATCTGTAAAGGACTGCACGTACACATATCATATATAAGGAGATCGATGTATCAGTGGCGTTGGAGCTCTGATTTGGGACTGCGGTCCCCAGACTCCCGGGCCCTCAATAAAGCACCGCACAAAGCTTACGGGTTTTGTGTCTCTGTTCAGGCAACACTGTAAGGCCCCCAGAAGACTTGCTTGATGAGTCTTTTAGAAGGGCTTACGGTTGTTCATGTACTCTTGAGTTAGGGGAATGAGAGAAATACTGACAAGATATGCTCAAAAGGTCAAAACAACTAAAAAATATTTTATCAGCATCTTTAGAAAATCAGAGAACTTCAAAGAATCAGAAATCAGCAATGTTTAGAGCAACATTCAATCAACATGAAACACTTCCCAAAGCATTAACTTGGTCCATTTAACTTAGCAAACTCTACATCCGTTCAGTTTTAAGTTACTCAAAAATTCCAAGAAGAGGAAATTAGAAGAATGAAAACGAGAGAAAGACAGAAAATATGTAGAAAAGGACTCATACAGCTACCCACTACTGGGTTCCAGTGATAGTATAGGGATATAATGTTTCTAAAATCATGGGATATTCAGATATATTCAGATATCTAAAATCATGGGAGTTAGAAGGAAAGGTTAGGCCTGGTAGGCCCTGGGAAAATGTTGGGCTTTACTGGATCATGTGAAACTGCACCTGTATAATCATTTAATGACTATGATAAATGATATGATTGTTATATGATAAATGATATGATTGTTAAATGTGATGATTGTTTGGCAATTGGATATGATTATCGTTTAATCATAACAGGAATCTGAGAAACTATGTTTGGGGAGGGTTAGATGGAGATTACAAGAATCCATGCTTGGATGAGATCAATGTATGCAATAGAACAATATAAGTTTAACAATTAATATGTAGTTATATAGCAATAAGGGTATAAAAACATGTTCATCCTGAACCCATGTGGGAGTCAGATTTGGGTCTGTACCCCTGACACCCAGAGCTCTTCAATAAAAGCACTTGCATATAATCATTCCATGATTATGTGTTCCTGAAGCTAACACCAGCAGTGTTCATGTAAAAGTTCCAAGAGGAGATAGGGTCAGGACATATCTTGCCTCATGTTCAGCCTTAAATACACCTTGGCCTTCCTGGTCCATTCCCCCATGGAGGACTTTTGGTCATTTGGCCACTCAGGAGCTGGGTTAGGGTTTCCAGAGGTGGGTGTGGAGCGTTGCCCCTGGTGTGCCAGGGATTGGCAGCCACTCCCAGGCTGGGATACAGCCCTAAGGCAGGGGGAGTGCACAGGGCAGTGTACCACCTCACCAGGACAAGGCCTGACCTGCCCCTTCCCCCATACACATGCACCCCAAAATGTCCTGAGACATCAATCTTTGCAGTCTCTGACATGTTCAAACTCCCCATCATTGTTATTTAGGGATGTTTCAGTGCAGCACAGAGAAACCAAGGACCAACCCACTTTAATACCGATGCAGAAAGTGGAACTCGCTGCTTTTTGACTCAGAAGGGACTCTGACCTGCGTCATTGGCACAACAATCTTTGCTACTTCTGTTGGCATGCTATGGGTGTGTTTGTCAAAACAGTCATGAGACAGAAAACAAAACTAGTTTTTTTTCTTTTAATAACTCAGCTGTGAAAATGAAACTTGGCAGCTTGCAAGCCTCTCTCTGGTGTGCAGCAGGGCGTTTCCTTCTCATGCAGCATGTCACATGCATTGCCAGTGAATTACTGAGTCTGCAAATTATTGCATTTCCTGATCTGTATGAGTGGAAAAGCAGCAGAAACTGGAAAGGGTGGACCCACTCGGGGAGGCAGTACTGTATTTAAGCAGTAAGGAGTTATGTGTACTGGTTGATGTGAGGTGCTCATAAAGGACAAAGAGCACTGGGAGGAGGTGCTCATAAAGCCCAGTAACGCAGCAGAAAATTATGTATAAAGCCATTTATACATAGCTACTAAATCCCTTCCGTTGTGACTATAGAGTAGAGATGTCTGTGTGGGTACATTTCCAAGGGAAAGCATTTCTTTTGCATGGCAGATTGAGTAATAGAGCCCTCAAATTCCTTGTCACTCAACACATGTACCTGTGTTGAGCTCGTGATGCAGGTACATTCATTGCATGGAAAGATGGGCCTTGGCATAGTGCTAGCAATCTTTCTTTTTATCTCTGCTTCTTTTTCAATGATGGGAAAACCTCACTTTGAGAGGAAGAACAGCCCTCATAACACATCCAGGAAGGAGAATTACAGTGCATGTCACAGGCCTTGGGTCATGTTGAGCTTGAGAGAGCTACTCCACCAATAGCTCTCGCTCTCTGCAGTCACCATCTCCTGGCTCCTGAGAGTACAGTGCCAAGCCTGTGTCAGATATTGCTGCATCTTATCACATCACCTGCTGCGAGGCAGACTTAGCCCTGAAGACAGTGCATCTATTGCAGTGGCAACATGTGCCTGACACCAGCACAACTGGAAATGGGGAACAAACATCACTCCCTCTCCCCTGAGGACAAACTACACTGTACATCGGGGCCTGGGGACACCCACCATCCTCAGGAGCCTTAACCAGCCTCACCTGGGGCACCCTTCAGCCCCTGTGGTTCCAAAAAGGTTAATTCAATTTCTGTTGTAACTGAGAGCTGAAAGACACTGTGACTGTGAACTTTAGCAGAGAAGACACCATGTCTGCAGGCCTTTAGCAGTGAAGCAAGGCATGCCGAAATTATTCCACATGCAAGGACATTAGAAGATAAGAGGGGACATCTGGCTGAGGAATACAGCTGTAGCCAAAACAAGGACTAACTCTGGGAACCTGGGGGACATGGGGAGGGTTTTTATGGTAATAGGTAATAGGGTTTTTTATGTAAAAAACATATGATAATATGTTTTTTTTTTTATGGTAATAGGTTTTTTATGTAAAAAACACTGTGCATGTAGTGACTGTATGTCAGCAACTCACTTGTAAAAATCAGGGGGATGTTAGGAGGAGTGATTCCCCATGCCTTCCAGGCACTTAAATAAATTATGCTCTCTTTAACACAGAAAAATTGGTGGTAAGGAGTCTTATTCTTGTTTTAGGAGATTAGGTAACACATGGGCCTGGCAATCACAGGGCTGAATCTGACCTTAGTTCCCCTCACCAAGCCTATTTCTGATCCATGCCAGCAAGCACACATCCCAGCCTGGCCTCAGCCCATGCCCATCCTCATCCCCATGGGGCTGCCAGATGCCCTGACCTGGGGGCTGTGCTTGGCTTCCTCCCATCCTGCCAGCTCCCTCACTGAAGGCAGCAGAATGGACCCTGCCTGGGGAAGGCTCTGCTTGGCCTGTCTCCCAGGAATCTCCACATGTCCCCAACCCTTGGGAAGGAACTGGCCTCTGCTCTTCCTTGATACCATACGCAGAAAAACATGTATTTGCTGGTATAACTGCCCCACACAAGACAGCTAGGCAACAAAAATATGCTGGCCATAAACAATAACTCCAGCTGTTACAGCTATGAGGGCAAAAGTTTGTGGTGTAGGTGTGATTTTGTGGAAAGCTGCAGCTTCCATCAGCGTGATTATTTCAGGATGTTTAATTGACTTTAAAAGCCTCTCTCCAACTGATCTACTAATACTGGTGACGGACTTCTGTTTGCCCTGCTTTATTTCTGAGTCAAGAAACAGGTTTCAGAGAAATCAGGTGCTTCAGGATAATACTAGCTTTAAAAGAACTTTTAACTAAGCACATAATAACTAAAGGACAGTGCAACCAATAGTAAATACATGCCTAATTTGTTATTTTGCTGCTAGTTGCCACAATGCTAAAAAATCCCTTTACATCCCTCCTGTCCAATGCTTCTTACATATTATCCTTTTCTGTTGCTCCTTTTCCTTAAAGCCTGACTGCTTAACCATGTATGTCCCAGCATCATGTAGGCCAGTACACTCAGAAACCTCCTGAAGGACTACTTGTCCCCCATGAAGATGTCTGTACAATTTTACAGTTGTCAGTGATGCACACACAATCTCTGGTGCTCTTTCCAAGACAAAGCTTTTTCTTCCTCTAGTGTCTGCTACCAACACAGCCATTCTCCAGTGTGATTCTTTACACACTTAAAACAGTTGTGGCACAGTATTTCCTGAGTGGGGACTGAAGTCCTGTGACAGCAAGCACTGTATATCCTGTTAGGCAAGCAACATAATCTGTTGTGCATGGCAAGACTGCTCTAGCAATGTCTCTTATCTAGGCTTTAACCCTGCTATTGATAGTAGTATTAAAAATGCAAAAGAATAAATGTCACTTAGTATCACAAAAAATAGTTACCTTTCTTTGCTATTTTTATTTGTGGCTGCTAAACAATTTTGAATAATCCAGCCAGTTCAAGACTGCTTATAGAAAGTGTAGTCACTCCTGTGGGAGCAGTTTGAGTAATCTTACAGAGCCAAGCAAGGGATGAAGAATGGGCAAGGAGAGCGGGAAGTGTGACCAGGGCAAAGAAACATGCTCCTTCTGTACCTGTCACCTCAACCTATTTGTTTTGAAGGCAAAAGAGCTGAGCAAGGAGGAGTGGAGGCAAAAGAAGAAAGAGAAAAGTGGAGACGATAGGGGATGGTGAAGGTTTAAGGAAATGCACTTCTTGAGGCTCTTTGTTGAGAGCTGGGACTGGCAAGTCTCCCTAGTAGTGGTGCCTGAAGGAATCTGGAGAATGGGCAACAAACAGCTGGCAGCAGCAGAACAAACAAAAACATGAGGCTTGTGGTCAGAGATGAGTCATCCTGGAAGAAACTTGAAATAATAATCAAACAAAGGTATGTGGGTTTGTACTCTTTTGTTTTGAATTAGATACATAAAATTTCCCCAGTTCTTGTTCGGATAATTTTGGGTCAGTAACTACAGGCTCATGTCCTTGTTGCTTTCATCTCTGTATGTTCTAATGGGGTGTAGACACCTATGTGTGGTTGTTACAACCCGCTGCAGAAGGCAAGGGAAACTCAAGTTCTTGTTAATAGACCCCTTGGAGTAGATTGGAGTGAAAACAAATAAATGGGTTTATTATAGTACAATTTGGTTGCAAAGAAAAACAGGTATTGTAGCGATTTTTGTTGTTATTATTATGTACAGTTACATAACAACATGGAAACATTGCAATATGAATGTGCAACAACATCACCTATGGATGTGCATAAGGGAAAAGAAAAAATAAAGAGAGAGAAAGGATGAGAGGGTAAAGATCCCAGCACCTGTAGGCCCAGGGACAAGACTTGGCTGCTGCACAGTCTTGTTTGAATTGGTGGCTGTAGACCAGATCCATTGGGTAGGGGTGGAAGGCCCAAAGTAGTGGTGGGGAAAAATCCCCAGGAAAATCCAAGGAGGAGAAGGAGCCCTACAACCCAGTAGTTTGTGCAAGGGAGGACAATATAGCATGCCAAGGGGGACCATCCAGTCTCCAAGGATTATCTCCTAACTCACTCATAGCCCATCATTCACCCTCTGTCTTATCAGATCAGAGATCAGCCATTACACACCCAAAAGCTCACCTCCTCCGTTTCAGCAAAGCACCCTGGCTTCTCCACAAATGGGGGAATGGTTTGAGTCATTATCCCTCAACACTTCAGTCTCTAACAATGGTGTAATATGTGAATGCCACCTCCCTGAGATCACTAAGACTGTATGAAGCCAATTTTTAAAATAACAGTAGCAGAGGGTTATCAGGTGTTTTGGAGCGTGAAGACCAAGTTTTAACCAGCAAAGAGCATGCCATCTACAACACCAAGGACTCGACAGAATTTTAGCAAGAGAGAGTGGCATCGAGCTTTACTTCATGAGAAACAGAGGTGACAGTCTTGGTGACACAAAATAAGATGATGACTCCTAGGAAGAGATGCCCAAAGGTCAGGAGATGTTTATGTATCAGGAAACAAGTCAAGAATCTGTGCAAGTTTACTAGGACAACTAATTCAAATATGTTCCAATCCAGATCTCAGCACTAGCATACTTCTGGCAGCAGACCAGGAAAGATTGGCAGGATTTTCTGTGTTTGTTTTTGTAATGAGTTCGTGCCAAGTTTTAAGCAGGAGGTATTTGTTTTTAGTGACCACAGCGGGCACCGCCATGGGTTCAGAAGTGCAAAGAGGTTTTACAAATTTCTCTTGTCCCCTTTTGTGATTCAAGCTCTCAAAACCAACCCATGACAGAGACTACTAAAAAGGACACCACCTGCCACCCATCCTCCAGGACCTTCCAATGCAGCCAGTGTGATGCCCTCCACCCCAGGGGTACAGCATGGCTGACATGGCCATTCCTGTACAACTGAGCATCTGTGCAGGATGTTTCCTCTAGCTGTAGGACTGCTTGTTTGGTCTGCATCTAGACTTTTGTCTTGTTCTGGAGATGCTGACAGGATTTACCCTTCCTGAATTACGTACTTTTTACCAAGCACTACACCCAACCCTCTCACTCACATAGGAAGTGCTGAAAAAAATTGCTTATGTGTCCATTCCAGTTTGTCAAAAAAAGATCCTTGTCTGAAAAAAGGCACATCTGTTTTACACAGTTACTATCATACCAGTAGAGGAAGACAATATAGCTGTGATATACTCTGATTACCTTAAAAAATACAGGGATCTCTTTAATTTAGCATCTGAATACTACTTATTCAAAGGTCCCAGAAAAATTTCCACAGGTCTTTTAACTCCTACAGGCTTACAAAATGTTTTCATTATATTTTTCATTAGAGCACAAGCAGGCAACCAATTCTGAATTACATGCTGCAGATAATATTATCTAAAATCCACAGGAATTTCCACAGAATATGACACAAATTTTATCTGGAGGTCATGGTGTTCTTACAGTTATGGAATATAGCGCATATTGCAGTAAGGGATTTCCCTCTGTTTAAGCTTGTAGCTATTTGCTTTAGGCTTTCTTGTTATTGGAGCGTGGTATCTCCATAGAAGAGAAACACGAAAGTGAAAATTTAGCAGAACTGACTGAAGTTCATGGTGCTTTTGCTACTCTTGCTGTCCCTTGAAAAGACATTAAATACCCTGAGAAGAGTGGTGGCAAAATTTTTCCAGACCTTGCCCAGTATCTGAATCACCTATGTCCTAAAATGTGACTTGTACATTTTAGAGCACGCAGATCACTGACTGGCTGTGAAAAAGTATGGCTTATACCCCACTGCACTTCTTTCTGGAAATAAAGCTTTCCTTTTTTTTTTTTTTTCTTTTTTTTTTCTTTTTCATCTATTTTAACTCAGAAGTTCAGTAAAATTGAAGTCTTTAGAGATTTCTTAGCCCAAGACTCAGATGTCCCTCAAGAGCTAGTTCATCTATTACAAGAAAGGCCAAAGTATTGAAACTTCAGCACATATATTTTGTCCGTTCTTGTAAAGTATTGAAGTTAAAGAGCAAAATCAAAATGGGACTTAAATAACAATAAAAATTAGGTTAAAACACTGCCAGTGTTTACTGGCAATGAAAATATTAGAAAACAAATGTTTTTTTTCCTTCAGTCCAGTCATGTAATAAACACAGAACCACAGAAGAGCTCAAGTTGGAAGGGGCCTCCAAAGTTCTCCCGGTCCAATTTTTGGTGGGAAAGGGAGCCTTGATGACATTATCTAGCACGGTGTCCAGCTGCAACCTGGACCAGTGATGGGGGGGTCCTCTGTAAGCTTGAGGAGGTCTTTCCACTGATTGATTGTTCTGACTGTAAAAAATTTCTTTCCTATGTCTCAAGATGAAGACACCTGTATATAATTTAAATTCTTTTCTCTACATTTTCCCCAGTAATGTATAATTCTATAAAGTTAGTATCGTACTTTTAAGTCCATATTAAGCTTCCTCTGACACCATGCTAAAAAACTGAGCTTTCAGAATATACAAAATCCCTGAGGAAAAAGCCAGTAACAGAATATATACAACATTATGCAGAAGTATTACACCATCAGGACCTCACAAAATACTTCATAAAAGTAACTCTTACATGCTGAAGAACACATAGTCACACAGGAAGTAAGTTACAAAACCAAAGTAATAAACCAGTCCTTTTGTTTCACTTTTCCTGATTGGTCCAGAAGATGTTTTGTTTTAAAGGAAAATATAAGTAGGATATCAAAAAAACTACCATCATCATGAATAGTAGCTCAGAAAAATCTAAACACTATGGAATGATGCTGTTACTGTAATGGGTGGAAAAGTTGGCATAAATTTGGTGTCAAAAATTCCATCTTTATACCATTTTAGGACCATGGAAAATGCTGCCTTCATAGTGATGTGATTAATTTGCATAAGCATTCTGCTTGTGACAGTTTTTAATGCCAGACCAAGAGAAGTAATGTTCTCTTACAGTTGCAAAGACAAATACAAGCCGCCTTGCCTACAGCAATGTCCTCTCTAGAAATCAGGGCTTCATCTGAAGTCAAGTAAAGACCATTTCTGCTACTACAAATTAAAGCCGGAAGGATTTGCATCAGCTTGACAAGGCGGGGTCTCAGCACTTGTCTGAGTTATGTTAGCCCAAGCTGATTCTGGTTGATTTTTGAAGGGATGGCAACCACCCAGTGGTCAGGTTGGGTTTAGGCTCCCTTTAGGTGATTGTAACAACAGGAAGTTATTCTCTGTTGACTGTGTTATGTATTATCCTAGAACAAAATTGAAGGTAAAAGAACCAAAAATGGGATGGTACCAGTGGTCCCAGGCTGTGAAGACAAACCACAGTGGTCATTACAGGAAGAGACTCTTGTTAAACCAGTTCAGATATAAAAGAAAGAATAGAAATTTGAACAGCTGAGAACCAATGGAGAGCGAGTTCCCATACATACAGTGCATTAAAGTACTCCACATATTTAGTGCTCACCATTTTTTCCAGTAAGATTTGGAGTGTAACAAAACTTCAGCTTGTACAACACAGTATTTCTTTTTCCCCATGTGCTGCCTTAAACAGCTGGAACAGAGGCTAGACAGAGTTAAGGGGAATAAAAGGATTTTGATTGAAGGGCCTTCAAAGGCCACGCCCTGGCAGTACCAGAGCCACTTGCTGCCAAGATGGAAGCAAAAGAGGGCTTGGTCACAAGATCTCACATTTTTATAAGTTTTGGTCCATTAGCATATTGGAGCTAATTGTCCAGTTATAGCCCCAGCCCATGAAGTCCCATCCTTTGTATTTTTCTCTCTTCAGTCCACGTTGTTTACACTCTTGGGCCTGAGATCTGGATTCACTGTCCTTAGGTCCCCGGCTAGAGAAGGAATTGTTGTGTCTATCTACTCTGTGAAGAGAGCTTACTATCCCCATATATGAAAACCCACACCTTACCTTACCTAACCTATCCCTTATATGAAACCCAGACCCACAAAATAAATTAAAAAAAAAGAAAAAATAGAAAGCTAAAACCCAAGGTATCATAGAAAATGCAATGATGAGTGTTTTAAGGTCCACAGAAATAAATGCCCATATTCTAGGTAGAGAAGTGATATTATGGTTAACATACTGACAAAAAAGAATTATTCCAAATTCTATCAGGCATGTCCTATGGGATCTTGCACAAATCATGCTGTTTATCTGAGTGCTCCAGGGCCATCTCGAGTGGACTTAATAATAACTCCTTACCTGACAGGACTGCATACACAGGGTGTGATGAGGGGATGTAAATACTTCAAAGTTATTTTCTCATCATGAGCTTCCAGAACATACTTTCCTTTAGAACTCATAAAAATGCACTATAAACTGGGGTGAAAAAAATTTCATTGGGGCAATATTGTCCAGCAGAAACTCCTCTTGCCTCATGCAAATGCCTGAGGCTTTGTATAATGGGATTTGACACGTAGTCTGGAGCAGCTGTTCTACTCATAGAAGCACGTTTTCACCAAACCCTGGACCATGAGTGACCAACTCAGAATAAAACTACTGTGGCTAAACAAGTGATCCTGTGTCAGGTACTATCCAGAATTATATATGGGATAATCTGATTTCAGTGGAACATGAGTCTGAGACCTTTTTTTCTGTCATGAGATGGGGGGGTTGTGGGGGGGGGGGGGGCATGGGGGGGGGGGGGGGTAGGTAGACACTGCATCAACTCAAAGCAGCTCCTTCTCTGTAAATAGGACTAGTAACACATCAGTACTGCCAGTACTATTTCTTCTGCTGTTGATATACAGCCAACCTTTGTCACACAAATTTTGTGTTTATGTTTTATTCTACATCCTAAAGATGCAAGAAATTCTCTGCATGAAGAGTGGATCTGTATTCTGCAATGATAAGGGTTAAAATAACTGCCTGGATACTCTGGGTGCCTGTCAAGACAAGCTGAAAAGAAGCAGAGGTCTGTGAATCAAGGTTATTTGTTTGCATTCTTTCACTTATCTCTTCCTTGGCAACTGGAGACATTTTTGAGAAACTGTCATAAACTATGCTGCAGTTTGGCATTAAAAACTGTAAGAAGGGTGAAAGATGCCATTTTCCACTAACATGCACATCATGGGAACTTATTCAAGGGCAAATGAGAAGACATTTCCAGATACAGGCATGTCACCCAAAAAAAAAAAGCAGCTGTTTTTCACAAGGAATTCTATTAAAGTGGTAGTGTACTGGAATGCTGTTCAACTTGCTTCTCTTTAGAAACAAACAGAAAATCAGGCTTTTTTTTTTTTTTTTTTTTTTTTTTTGTCAAGGAATCGTCATCTTTTAGCCTTCTATTCTGCTTAATCCAGTCTAAAACCCAAATAATCCTAAACTTTCAAATTGATTTCATCAATCTTCAGTCCTTTCTTCAGTGTAGCAGATCTCTGCTTTTTTTTCAGCCACGTCTCATGTTTCAGAAGGTAGTCTTGGGTTCTAGTTTCACACAGAAGACAGTGTTGTGCCTGATGCCTAACCAGCCAGACTTTATTTGCTTCCCCTGTGCTACAATCCCGTGCTCCAATTCTTTCTTAAACCTTATTGACTATTTCTTAATACTCTCTTTTAACCGCTCAAGGCAAATACAGCAATGTTGACTTTGAAGGGGTCAATAACTGCTTACAAATAAGTTTCAAATATGTTTTCTGGGGTTCCTAATGTATTTGAGTTGGAATAGTAAGTACATGCTGCAGGTAATGAGTGGCTAGGTCTTCAAAATGATATAAAGTATCATAGAATCCAAACAGTTTGGATTGAAAAGGACTTTAAAAATCATTTAGCCCAACCCTCCCCCACCCCTGCAATGAGCAGAGACATCTTCAACTAGACCAGGTTCCTCAGAGCCCCATCCAACCTGATCTTGAATGTTTACAGGAATTGGGCTGCCACTACCTCCCTGCATAACCATTGTTCCATTGTTTTACCACCCTCATTATAAAAACTTCTTTCTAATGTCTAAAAGAATATATTAGATTAATATTATCAGACCCCAAACTAGATAGATCTTTGCATTTAAGAAAATAGATTTTCTAGTAAAAGCCAAAGCATTTAAAATCCATATTGTTTACTGACATTTAAGCCACCTTTTCCCAGCACAAGTAAGGTTTTGTAAGATTGCAGCTCTTCTATTCCATTTTTTTAAATGGTCCTTTATATCTTAAGGGAAAAACCTCACTACACTTCTCTGATGACTGTGGGACTGTTTCAGTTTCATGTTTTTCTAGGAAACTAATTCTTGCCTTCTGAAATTTCATAGCACTGATTGCTAAATAAATCAACTTTCCTCTCTGGAATCTTAAAAAGCATTAAGATTCCAGCAGGCTCTTTCCATTAATTCTTCATCACTTCTTTTGCTCTAACACCACTTCTGTGCTCTGGCACCAAAATTCACTGGTTCCTAAATTATTTTAAATGAAATCTAGATACTTTGGGTTTTATTTGCTTTAATAAAAATGAATTCATTTTTTAACACATTGTCACAGAAAACAATCTAAAATGGAATGGGTGAGAGCAAAGATATGAACATGCAGGGCTGACCACCAGTTGGAGCAATTGCAATGTATGTATGAAGAAATCTTTTGATGACTGCTTTCAGCTAGAGAAACAGCCTTTTTCACACCTGCTTCCACACAGAAATTAGGGTTTTGGCACAGACAGTACAAATATTTTAAAACCTCATGCAAGTGACATCCAGTAAAATTAGCTGCATCTCTGTGATACAAACTATAACACAGGTAAAAGGAACAAATGTGAAGACTTTCCTACAGGTTGGTCCAGGGCAGATACTGACAGCACAAACAGCTGTCAGCAGCAGCATGGCAGAGTTGGAGAAAATATCTTCTGTCCCAGATCAAATGCTGAGATCCAGCAGATTCCTACTCCTATTTCCAGCTGCTCTGGGTGACGCTTGTGGCTGTCCAAGGCCACTGAAAACAGATTCCTCCTCTAAGTTCAGATCCTGGAGCAGAGCCAGATTCACTGGATTTGAAGTTCAGTGCTCCCCACACTCCTGGCGCTTCCCAGGTCAGTACACAGTCAAGGTGAGTGTACAGCAGGTCACCCTCTCTTTGTCCCTATTAACCCTTTTCCCCCTGCCCCACTCATCCTAACAACTCCTGAATCTTTTCCTGCAAGTCAAAACAAAAGTGCACCATGGCCAAGATAGTTGTCACTGCAACCTGGAGGTTCAGGAAGGCACAGGCAGGGAGGTGGTGGGGCAGGACTGCTGTCTTCCACCCAGGTATTTCTGCCAAGGTCAAAAACTGGGGAACTTGAAGTCAGCGTCAAAAGGGACTTTTGTGGAGATCTGTCATGCTTGGGGGCACTGCAGGCACCTGTGCATATGGACAGGAATTAGTCAGAGTGAAACTTGGTAGCAACCATCCCAGACAGTGCTGTGGGCAAAATGTCCTTGGAAGGCAAAGCATCTTATAGCAAGGTACCACCAGTCCAGGTTTCACATGCTTAGTCCTTAACACTCATAGAAGTGGTTCTGCTTCTTGCTCTACATGTTCCTCAGAGGGACTGTATCTTCTTCATGGCCTTGGCCAGGATCATCCTGTTTAAAGTGACACCTGTGAAGGGATATTTCTCAGGATAGATTTTTTCTTTTTCCCTTCTGCAAAGTGAAAACTGTTTTGTTTATTGCTGTCAGCATTTTACAATTAATGTACAATTTCAAAGATGAAGACAGGTGGATATGAAGAGGATAAGAAGAAGTTACATTACACTAGATTAAGAAATGCCAGTTGTAGAGCATATTCAAGTGGAACGATGTCCATTTCTTGGAGCTGCAGCTACAAGCAAGACATAAAAACCATGAATACACTCTGGTGTTTTACACAGCAATACACTTGCTACATCACCCTGACAAGGCACTGCAGTGATACTGCCATCCTGGAGAAGCTTTTGCTTCTCTGAAGCCCTGTTCACAGCTTGCCTGGAAGCAGCAGTGGTTACTGTGCTTAGGGAAATGCAGTGAAGAGCTGTTTTGCACCAGGAGATGATGGACTGCTACCATCCCAGTACCATCTCTTACTCGAGATGGAAAAATAAAGGAGGAGACAATAGTACAGATAATCTTACATTCCTTTTGATACTGGGAGCCTTAAGTTGTGAAGCCTTGAATGGGCCTCTAGTGCAAGTGTACTGCACCATGCAGACCCTGTCTGCTGAAAGGGTTACCTCATTTTGGTTGTTGAAGCTGTTGGAGGATTTTCTTGCATTAAAGAAAATCCATTCATCATTTCTGCTGTCAAACAGAAAGGATGTTCACATGAGAACTCCTTGCTGTATTTGTAGATAGGGGAAAGGCCTCACAGGTGGTGTATGGAGGCTGGTATTGAGGAGGGGGAGCTGCCAGCAGCCTCCTCCTTTACAATGAGGCTGAGGATCTTCTGTGGGGGGAGGGGGTTTGTGCAGCACAACACAGTCCCAAAGCCATGCTGGATGTGCAGCAGTTTAATTCATGTGTGTTCCACTGACTCCTTTGTTTGCAGTCCTGCTGGTCAGGACCACTGTGAGACCAACAGTTTTCATTGCGTTGTGGCTATGGTCTCTTTCTCTGCAGGAAGGAAGAGAACAGCTTCCAGTCTCCCATACACTGGTGATGACCATAAGTCCCAGAATGATGCATGAGGTTGTACAAAATTACAGAATCATTCAGGGCTGAAAATACCTTTGAGATCATCTAGTTCAACCTTCGACTGACCACCACCTTGTCAAGTAGACCATGGCACCATGGTTGTGGCACAACCAGTAGTTTCTTGAATACCACCAGGAATGCTGACTCCACCACCTCCCTGGGCAGTCCATTCCAATATTTTACCACCCTTTCTAGCTGCACTGGCAGAGAAAGCAAGAGCTCTGCTCAACAAATGTCTCCAAACCTCAAGAGACCCCAAAGCTTGGAAGTTGCTGCCAAGTTTTAGCTGTTGCACAAGTAAGGATCTGCTTTATATTTTTGAGTAATTACTGAGTAACAACGTGTACTGCAATTGCAGAGACATATATCACAGTGGATACAGAGACACCCTGGAAAGCACTCTGGAGATCATCCAATCTCCTGGATTGGAGACATATAGTGGCGGTCACACAGCCAGTGCAGTCCTGCTGTTATAGGCACAGAGCTCAGCCTTGATGGACGCCACAGTTCTCACAGCAGTTCCCAGAATCACAGAGTGGGTTAGGTTGGAAGGGACCACGCTGGGTCATCTGATGCAACCTCCCTGCTCAGGCATGGTCACCCTGGAGCACATGGCACAGGATTGCATCCAGATGGTTCCTGAATATCTCCAGTGAGCAAGACTTTCACAGCCTCTGTGGGCAATCTGTTCCAGTGCCTAGTCACCCACACAGTAAAGTTCTTGCTCATATTCAGGTGTGCATCAGTTCCTGTCCATCAGTTTCTGCCCATTGCCTTTCTCATCCTATTGCTTGGCTCCACCAAGAAGGGCCTGGCTCCATCTCCTTGGCACCCATCCTTTAGGTATTTATACACATTAATGAGGTCCAATCTCAGTCATTTCATCTCAAGGCTGAACAGGCTCATCTTCTTCAGCCTGTCCTCGTAAGAGAGATGCTCCAGTCGCCCAGTCAACCTTGTTGCCCTCTGACCTGCTCCAGGAGCTCCATGTGTCCCTTGTACCCAGGAGCCCAGAACTGGACACAGCACTCCTGATGTGGCCTCCTCGCCAGGGCTGAGTAGAGGGGCAGGGTCACCTCCCTCGACTGCTGGCAATGCCCGCCAGGATCTCCCAGGGTTTCTAGGCCTGCTGGCTCAGGCACAGCCCGGCTCGGACGCACACGGGGCCCCTTGCGGGCCCGGCCTCTCCTCCCTCAGCGCCTCCGCACCGCGGCCTCCCGCCGCCAGGGGGCGCGCCCCTCCCCGGCCGCGTGCGCGCCCCGCTCCCCGCCCGGCCGCGGCGCGAGCGCGGCTCCGGTCCCGGCGGCGCCCATGGCCGGCGTCATCCGGCGGCTGGATGAAGCCGTGGTGAACCGCATCGCCGCCGGCGAGGTCATCCAGAGGCCGGCCAACGCCATCAAGGAGATGATCGAGAACTGGTAACGCGGGGACCGCCCCTTCCGCAGCCCGGCCGCGCTGCCTGGGGCGGGGGGGCTCTGCCGGGGCTGGCCCCGCGTCCCGGCCCCGGCGGGCAGGGAGGGCCGAGCGGGAGCCCGGGTGCCGAGGAGGGGCGGTACCTGCGGGTGCTCGTACGGGAGGCAGCTCCGCTTGGAAAGCCGCGTTTCTGTCTGCGTTTGTGCTCCGGCTTGTTTTGTTGTTGTTTGAGAAACTTATGAATTGTTTGCTTTCGGTGCCAGGTTAATAATTCATAGAATCGTTTAGGTTGGAAAAGACCTCAAAGTCGCCAAGTTCAACCATTAACCCACCACTCCAAATCTACCGCTAAGCCCTAAGCACCACGTCTTCAGGTATTTTAAATACCGCCAGGGTCAGCGACTCAAACACTTCCTTGGGCAGCCTTTTCTATGCTTGACCACCCTTTCTGTGAAGATATGTATCCTTATATCCAATCAAAACCTCCCCTGGCACAAGTTGAGGCCATTTCCTCTTTACCCATCACTTGTTCCTTAGAAGCAGAGGCCATCCCCCACCTCGGTACAACCTCCTTTCAGGGAGGTGAGAGCAATAAGGTCCCCCCTGAGCCTCCTTTTCTCCAGGCTAAACACCCCCAGCTCCCTCAGCCTCTTCTCATCAGCCTTGTGCTCCAGACCTTCCCCAGCTCCATCACCTTTCTCTGGAGATGCTCCATCTCCTCAATGTCTCTCTTGTAGAGAGGGGCCCAAAACTGAGCACTGGATTTGAGGTGTGGCCTCACCAGTGCAAGTACAGGGGACAATCACTGCCCTGGTCCTGCTGGCCACACTATTGCTGATCCAGGCCAGGATGCCATTGGCCTTTTGGCTGCCTGCGCAAACGCTGGCTCATGTTCAGACAGCTGTTAGAGCAGCACCCCCAGGTCCTTTTCCACTTGGCAGCTTTCCAGCCACTCTTCCCTCAGCCTTTGGCAATGTGTGGTGGTGTTGTCACCCAAGGGCGGGATCTGGCACTTCATCTTGTGACCCTCAAACCGTTGGCCTAAGCCCATCAATCTGGCCTGTCCAGATCCCTCTGCAGAGCCTTCCTACCCTCCAGCAGATTGATGCTTTTGCCCAACTTGGTGTCATCCGCAAACTGAATAAGGCCACACTCAATCCCCTCATCCAGGTCATGGATAAAGATGTTAAACAGAACTCTGGGATTGAAATTGCTTTCCTGGTTTCTTGGTTTCTGCAGTTTGGATGCTAAATCTACGAGTATCCAGGTAGTAGTTAAAGAAGGTGGTCTGAAGTTCATCCAGGTTCAAGATAATGGCTGTGGTATCAGAGTAAGTAAACAAAGTTGATACATGTGTGCTGCTGTTTGATACTACCTTTTAAAATTATTTCAATTTATAAGTGTTTCCGATCTTGAAAAAACTTGAAAAGTGACTGTTGCTTGTCCCTTTCACGTAGAAGGAAGATCTCGACATTGTATGTGAGAGATTTACTACCAGTAAACTGCAAAAATTTGAAGACTTGGCTAGTATTTCTACATATGGTTTTAGGGGCGAGGTAAGCTTTCATCAAAGTTTTGAAACCGTTCATTGTTGTTATTCTGCTGTAGTGGGTTGTACATAGTAACACATTCCCAGTACAGAGGCTTCTGTTTCCTGAGAGAGTCGCTATGTGAATATAGTTCAAAATACATTTCAGTGTCTTTCAAGATCAGGTGAATGCCTATAGGTAGGTATATATTATTTTTGTTTTCTGGAATAAGATTTTTTTTTTTTAAATTGAAACAAAGCCTGTCTTCTCAAATGATGGTTCATGAACTTAAAGGTAAAAGACAGTGGAAGATTTGAGTGGGAGGTGAATCTTCAATGTCAGACATTTGTCTAAATACCACACTTAAAACTAAATGTGCAAAATGTACAGTGGTCTTCCTTTGTTTTTGCTGTTAGACAAGGTTAGCATCTCTGACCCCTCAGATATACTGGTTCTTCACACTCTCATAGATTGTATCTAAACTCTGGAAGAACAGTCAAGGATGAGTTTAGCTTTTCCCTCTGGATGAACAAGATATATGAGTGTCTGTCTTGTGCTCAGATACGTAGATGCTCACATGCTCCAGAGAGCAGACTGCTTGGGTCCTCTCCTCACACACTTTCATCATAATCATCTCCACAGCCAGTGGAGTCTGATCCTGAGGCTGGTTTCGTCTGTGTAGACATGTCCATTGAGTTTGCCAGGAAAACCGTTGTCACCTAACATTGTAATATTACTTAGAGTTAAGAGAAGAACTTGGGCAGGAGTGAGAGAGTAGCAGCTAAAATCTTCCAGCTGCCTTCTAGTTAACACAAAAAAGAAAAAGGCACAAGTGTAATAATTTTGCAAATTTCTTTTAGTTATGCTGCATGGTTAACCACTTGCATCGTCAGAGATAACATAATATTAGGGAAGCCAGAACAATCTCCTGGATAAAATGACTGGAAGTTTAGTATTATAGGTACTAAAATTTGTTTAAGCTTTACTGACCTGCAATTTCCTTCTAGAGGATTTTTATTTATTACTTGCTAGTGGTATATTGAAATTTAGTGATGGTGTTTAAAGTGTGGACATGCCTCAGCGTTGTCCAGAGCAAGGTTTACAAAGATGCTTTCTCTTTTTCTAGGCCTTGGCTAGCATCAGTCATGTTGCCCATGTTACAGTGACAACTAAAACAGCTGATGCAAAGTGTGCATTCAGGTATGCTGCCTATTATCCAGGTGACTTCTGCTGCATGCAATAACAAACAAATGTATCAATTTCAGAGCTCCTGTTATGGAGGAGGGTATGGTAAGGTCAGGTATCAAAAAGACTCGGAATGTGAGAAAATATATTTTTTCAAATTGTAAAGGTAAGCTTTAGCTTAATAATGTATTAAAATTGGTGGAGATGGGGTGGGGAGGCAGGAAATCTTGAAAGAACTTCTTTTTCAGTAGGTAATGTAGGTTAAACATTTGTCTTTTTCTCCATTTCAGAATAAAAAGTTGCATATATATATTGTGGGCATCATGTCTAGCAAATTTCACAAGTCTTAGCACAGGAACTTACAGCTTAGTTTGTTTTCATATCTTTATGATACAATAGGTGCTTTATCCTATTAAAAATAGTTTTGGATATTCTTTTGAAAACTTAATCTAAATGATAAGCTTTTCCATTAATTTCTTAACTGCTTTCAAGAAAAGGGAGTGGGAAACAAGAGATGTTCCAAATTTTGGTTTTTCAAAGGATTGTGTGACTGTGGTCTTTCTTGGATTAAACATACAGGGTATGTTAGAGGGAAAGAAAAAGTCTATCCTTTGAATTTCTGCATCTTTATAACTTTCTTAGCTGAAAGACATACGTGGGTCACAAATCCCTTATGCTCAAAAGCCTGATAATGTCAAAGGAAACAGATCTTAGACTAAAGTCAAGAATTTCTTGTTAGCATAAATTGAAGTGTAAAGTCTAGTGGGAGAATTGTTATTAGGCTGTGTCTAGCTATTAAAGAAAGAAAAAAATGCAGTAATCCTGCCTTTAGAGGAAAAGTCTCAGTAGTACAATTTCAAAACGCATATGCCGTGATCTGCCTCCTTTCCTCTGCTGTTATTCCCTTTCTCCCACTTCCCTTCTGGCTCTTACAATCAATGAAGACAGTTTCACTCTAGCAGAAAGGTGGAGGAGGAAGCTAATTCTCATTGTCCCAAATTCTTTGCCGGGAGGAGTGTCACAATGATGGGATTTCTTTTGTTTTCATCCTTTGTTTTCATCTTTCCATGTCTGCCCTCCTGTAAATCTGGATGCCTGACAACTTTTTATTTGCTTCCTAGAGCTACTTACAGTGATGGAAAAATCAAAGCCCCTCCAAAGCCCTGTGCTGGAAACCAAGGAACTCAGATCACGGTAGGTTTTTTTGCCCTTTTTGTTCTCTCTTGTTCCTTTTTTGATCCCCTTGCACCAGTTACATTGTAAGGTATGTAACAGTATCATGTCTGAAGTTGCAGTTTGTTAGGTGAACCTAGGGAGTTACAGAATAAACTGAATGTTGATTTTTCATAAACCAGAGTATTCTCAGAAAATTTATATGTATAAAATAAAAATTAACAGTCTGGATTTAGATTAATTCTATAGTAAGAGAGAATTTTAAAAATTGTTTATAATTGTGAGTTTTTCTCTGTAGGTTGAAGATCTTTTTTACAATGTAAATACAAGGAGGAAGGCTTTAAAGAATCCAAATGAAGAATATGCAAAAATACTAGAAGTTGTTAGCAGGTAAACTAAAATAGGAGGCTCCCAATCTTATATACTGCCATGGGGAGTACTGGGGTTCTTCAGAGGGACTGGCAACTGTGTGTTTGGTGTCATTTTGTTGTTGGTGTTGGTGATTTAATTTGTTATATATTTTTAGACTATTTGTTAGTGTGCAGTGTCAGATAACAGCCCATCCAATTTGATGTGAAAAATCCAGACAGGAAGTAGTGTATTCTGTCTGTAGCTATTAATTATTTGTAAGAGTTCCACCAAAGAAATGATGATGGGCTTGAATGAGTGAACTTTAAATGTACCTGGGCTGAATAGAATTCATGTAAAAACTGCTCAGGGGCATTGAGATTTGGCTGAATACAGAAAAGCTGAATGGTAACTTCACATCCCCAAAAAGGAGTAATATCATTTTAGCTATTGGATGTTCCCTTCCTGGGCCCCTTGGCTGCCTCTTTTGCCTCTGCTGTAGTCTTCCATTGTGTGCAGAGGTCTTGCAAGAAGGATCTGTACAATTTAAGCAAAAGAGCTGCTTTATGCTTTCAGAAGACACAAAAGGTAGCAAAGAGAAGCAAGACTTGTATACTGAGGTTTAGCCTGTTCCCTAAATGAACTATTCAAGAGTCTCTGCTGGGTCAGGCAGACTTCAGGTCAGGAGTTGGAGGGTCAGATCCTGCTGCTCTGTCAAACAGGATGGTGTGAAGTCTTGCTGAGTTACAGCCCTCCAGCTCATTGGTTGTTCTTTTTCATTAGGATTTTTCTATTACTTAATTTTGGGGTGTTTTTTTCCTCTTGAATTATTGAGTTCACAGTCACAGCAGTCTAATCCTTGTCTGCATTTTCACATTTCTTGTCTTGCAAGGTTCTATGGTATGTTTTTTCTCACAGTGCAGTAATTTCCCTAGAATTTTGAGCCAAGATTACACAGCTGCAGTGTATCAGATCTCAGCCGTGGGATCACAGGTAGCTGAACTGTCTGGATAGGGGAAGTTAGAAGGGTGGGACAGCCATTATTCAGATGCTTTTCCATAGTAGTTGAGACTAGATTCTGTTGTACTGAGGATGTTTTAATAGGTTTTTTAGTTAAACCTGTACAGTGAAACTGATAAAACTGATCTGTATAAGCTGATCTTTGAATTTCCTATAGTTACAGTTGAGTTCCAAATAGGACACACTTTTTTTTTTTTTTTTTTTTTTTTTTTTTTTTTTTTTTTTGAACTGTTCAGTCTGCAGGAGCTCAGCTTGGTTCAAATTGCATTACTGTCTAACAGGAAGTGGAATTGCTTGCCCCCATTACTAGCTGCTTTTCACCAATCAAGGGAAACAATTACCTTTTGTTCCACATATTGCAGACTTATATTTATCTGTTTTTCAGGTATGCCATCCATAACTCAGGCATCAGCTTTTCAGTTAAAAAGGTGTGTACATAAAGTTTTTGTAACTTCACTGTGTGTCTGTATGTGTCTGTTTGTGCCTGTATATATATACATAATGTGTATATCTGAAAATGCCAGAAAATTTGCACTGCGTCTTTTGCAACAGGATCAGCACAGAGAGCCTTCCCTTATACTGAAATGTGGAAGGGTATGTTGGTGCAATTTGGATAGAAAGCACATCATTAGAAGTGAACAAGACAGAAATATATTTGTCAGGAGTTTGGAGGATTCTGTGTGGTCAGTAGTGTATTTGGTTTAGCTGTATGTGTTGTTTCAGCTTCTCTGGAGAGCCTGGTTACTAAGTGCTGTATGAAAGAGACTGGGGTAGATTATCTTTGTTCTGTGCCATTCTTGATAATTATTTACTGAACTGAGTTCAGCAAATAAAGTGTTCCTCACTTTCCAGGATGGAGCTACTAGCCTCAGTGGGTCTGATGTGCTCTAGCTGATCTTGTAAACCTGTGCCATTTACCATCCATTGCTTTTTTGAACATAAATAAGTAAATAATACAAGACAATATAATGATGTTATATCGTTCCCTGTGTTTTTTTTTTTTTTTAAAGTGTTATTGTTTAATGTGTTTCTAAAACTTCTTCCACAAAGGTGAATTGATTGATACTCATTCCTGCTCTCTTTAGCAAGGTGATACCGTGTCAGATGTTAGAACCTTATCCAATGCCTCAACAGTGGACAACATCAGGGCCATCTTTGGAAATGCTGTTAGCAGGTACATTGATGTCAAGTTTCCTTTTGATATGAAGCTTTCCAGTGAATCACCCTCCCTTTTCTCTTTAAAGACCATGGGCTATGATAATCTTTCTTGCTTCCTTCATGGTTAATTTCAGAGCAGAGGGAGTGCTGCAATTAGAGAGCTCTTCCTTCTTTTCAGAATGTGTGACTTTTTTTTGTGTACCAAAGGGAAGACGAAAGTTACAAAGTTTCCTTTAATGCACTGAAAAGGAACCATCTGCTTGTAACTTTCTGTGTGCTCATGTAAAAACAGCAAGCTGAACCTGTGTTCTTTAAAAGTTCCTGGCCTCTTCCTTTACCATGAAAATTTTACCTCTTCTTACTGTCTGCTACCTGATAAATTTTGAAGCTACTCATACTGGTTGTTTCTGAAATATGGTTTCTTATCTTGACAAAAGCTACATTAGTTGAAAAAAAGTGTAAATCAGATAGAAAAATTAAAAAACCAAAAGATCTTTTGAAGATGTATCTGCCATTTTAGGAAAAATTCTCTTTATGAGACTTTCAGCTGTGACAAATCCATTGTATGTATTTGTCCCATGAATAGCTGGGTGTCACTTTGATTCTGTTCTGTTACTGACTGAAGTCAAGCTTCACATTTAATAGATGTAACTTCTAATTCATGAAAACACTTTAGGAAGCACAGCAAAATAGAGAGGCTGCGAAGTAATGAGGTTTACAGTATTATATGTATTTCTTTGCTGTGCATTTGTTTATTTGTACTATGGATAGTAGCTCATTTGATAAGTTTTTCCTTTGTATGGTTCAGGATAAATCGTCGATTTCAAAGTAAATGTTTTGATAATTTCTTCTCAAACAATAATTTACCCAGTTCAAGATAGTTTTAAAAACTGAACACAGATAAAAATGGCACTTGGTATATATCTTGAGGTTGAATTGGAAATAAGTAGCCCTTAAGTCTGTTCTGTGTTAATTTTAGAAGTTGGCATAATGCCTTCATAGAGAGCTGTGCTCACAAAGTACTGAAGTGGATTTTCCTTGACTAATGAATTATGAAAATTATTGAAACTGCTATGAAAACAGTTAACATTAGGATCTATGTGCATGAACAAGAGAGAAGTTTTTACATTTTAATGACTTCTCAACAGACCGCCAAGACATATTAGACTGATAATAGTGGACAAAGTAGTCCAAAATCCTTGCCTGCAGACAATTTTGAAGTGTTCTTGTCAATCACTGTCATGACTTAAACAATGAAATACATACTAGAATTATCAATAGATTATAATGCTGTGGATACTGTGATATGTTACAGTATTAAAAAGATAATGGAGGTAATTTTACAGATTCCAACCACAAAACATTACCAGTTTACTCTTAAAAAGAGGAAATTATGCGGTTTAGGTTAAATAATTACTGTGTCCCAGCAATCAGTGTTTGAGCTTTCAAATGATTCTAATGTTTTCATTAACTGTGTTAGAAGATGTATCAGTATATGAAGTAGTGAGACTTGAGTAATAGGCCTCTTGAGTAATAGCCAAAGTTGACCTTTAGATGAACCTTCCAACCATATGTTATATGATATTTGTATCTGCTCATTAGCAAAATACACATGATCATTAGCAAAGTATGTAGTGTGATAAGAACATATTTATCTTTCCATATTTAGAGGTTGGACAAGGCCATGAAATCAGACATCTGACCTTGTTTGGAGGTATATGGTCAAAGCCAACTCCCTTGGTTCCTCCTTGAGCCCTGGCCAGGCTTTGGCTGGAACCCAAGAGGAGAATGAAACCAGATGTTTCTGCATTAGAATTATGTGAGCTTTTTTATTCAACGATATAAAAGCTGGTCCCTTTCCCAGCAAAGGTGGAGTCTTCACCTATATGTGGACACACTGTGTAGGATTTCTCAGTTACCAGGAGTGGTTCTCCAGTCCTTTGCTGTGACTGGGGCTCCTCAGCTGATGTGTGTATCTGGATGATGGTAAAGTGTTAGGGTAACTTGTGATGTATCTTCTTAATCATTGTAGGCAATCTTCTGTAGTAATGCTTAGGTGCATTACTTATATTATCCTTTTGTAATTCTTTGCTGTTTTGAACTGGAGTTAATGACACTCATCCCTTAAAGTTGGTGCCTGTGTCTTTTTTGTGCTGACCCTGCCAACTGGCAAAACAGAATATCATTTCTTGTGAGTATTGTTCAAAATTTGCATCCACAGAAGAATTAATTTTTTGTTCGTGTTTCTATCAAACTTAATAGGGAACTCATAGAAGTGGGCTGTGAAGATGCAAATCTGGCCTTTAAAATGAAAGGTTACATCACGAATGCAAACTACTCTGTGAAGAAATGTATATTTTTACTCTTCATAAACCGTAAGTTTGAAAAAAAGGCAGCATTTTGTGCAGTCATATGTTGCTTACATAATCAGAAGAGCAAAACTTTCTGAAGACCTACAAAGTGCATAGGCATTCTTAAAAACTGTTTTAAGAATAAATATTACAGTTAATTGTAAATCTTAAAGTGTTTTTCGATTTGTAATGTGCTTCACACTTGGCACTGTATTTAGTGGAAAACAGCTAAGACTGGATCTAAAGAAACTTTGGTGTATCGAGGTTAAGGCTGTGTCCTGCCAGCTTACACAGATTGATCTCTCTTCTGTAGCAGCACGGCATGGCTTGACTGTGTGAAATAACAAAAGGTAGCCTGGTTATTTCAGTATTTGTGGGAAAAAATACCTCTAAGTGTAAAACATGCTGAGAAAAATACTGTCTGTTCCTGGGTTTATATGAAGAATAAATAGGTCTTGGGGGAAAATGGGCATAACAGATTCCCTTTAAAGGCACAAAGAGTGAAGATGTCTGAAGCAGGAGCTGGGCAGTGTGCAGTGTGTTGTAGCTCTTTGGAAACAGCGCTGTGTTCTGTGTTTCAGATCGGTTGGTAGAGTCAGCCGCTATGCGCAAAGCCATAGAAACTGTGTACGCTGCTTATTTGCCAAAAAGCACGCACCCATTCCTATACTTAAGGTAAAGTAATAGGAAGAAGTAGCCTTTTAATAGTGTCTTGTAGGATAAAACTAGGGTGAGTAGGTTTAGAAGGACATTTTCTGTTCCTCATGATAGTGTTAAGCATTGCACTAAGGTAATTAATCACCAGGCAGGAGATAATTAAATAACATTAAGGAAATCTTAAGATCTTATTTTTAGAAATAGTGAGTATCTGTAATTTCAGCTGAAGTCCTTTGCTGTTAATTCTTGAGGCATTGCAAGTAAAAGATATTTCTAAAAGTGGGTTTTTGTAGTTGTACAATGGAGAGGTTGATTTAAGCTTACCTATGTAAGCTCATTTTGGTGAGTGATTTTGGATTATGTTTTAATTATCTAAACAAGTCTGACTGTAATGTAACTTCAGCAGGTTTCAGGATCATTTTGACTTCTTTGTATGGAATAATGTACCAAAACCTGACAAATATTGTCAAATTTGAACCAATTTTTGATCTCTCTGCCATCCATGGGATATTTTAGGTTAACTTATTTTAAAATGTTTTCCAGCCTGGAAATAGCCCCCCAGAATGTAGATGTGAATGTGCATCCTACAAAACACGAGGTCCATTTTCTTCATGAAGACAGTATTCTCGAGCGTGTGCAACAACATGTAGAGAGCAAGTTACTGGGTTCTAATTCCTCAAGGATGTACTTCACTCAGGTGAGAACATCTGTGGTGTTCTATGCAGTTCTGCATTATTTTAATGATCAGGGATAATTTACTCTGTTCAATAGTAAAATCTTTGCAGATATGGCACTTATCAGTGTTGTACTGGTACCTTTAGATCTTTGCTGTGTTTCAAGTTATTTTAATATACCAGTGTTAACAATATGGTAAAAGAGAGACAAAAACATATGAGAACATTTTAAGTACATTTCTGTCAAGTACCTGATTAGTTGTCATAATTTTATGTTAGCCTTCACATGTGGTAAATTGTTTTTTTTATTCTTTCCTGGTTTATGTGAAAAAGATGTGATTGAGGAAACTGTTCTCTGTATTTGATAACACTTTGGATTTAATCTTACCAGAAAAAAAAGTCATGGAGATACTCTACTCTTTATGTAAAGCATAGCATAAGGATTGCTATAATTTTTTATAAAAATAATTTCCTTGATTTTTTTTCCTTAAAAATTTTTTATTTTGAGACAAAGGAATGGTAACTATTGATTTTAACTGCCAAGATGACGACATTCACTCTATGTGGATAGCAAGTGCAAAGCTGGTGGCCTTTTAAGCAGTTGACACTGTGTTGCTGGGGGTTTCAAATTTGCCTCTGGGCAGTAAGATACTGTGAGAAGTGTGACTAATCTTTCTGGTTCTTCTTTTCTTGTTGTTCAATCTCTTCTCTTTGCTTCCTCTTGTCTGAATGAAGACATTGCTTCCAGGGGCTGACTGCTCTTCCAGTGAGGTTGTAAAATCAGCAGCAAACTCTTCTGTGGTTACCAAGGGAGGCAGTGATAAAGTTTATGCACATCAGATGGTCCGCACTGATTCCCGAGAGCAGAAATTGGATGCTTTTCTTCAGCCAGTGAGCAATCCCCTGAGTGCAGGCTCCACTGAAGTGACAACAGAGGTTAATGCAGGACCTCCAGAGGGTGCAGAGAGGCCCCAGGATGCTGAAATGGAAGAAGTCAGTGACTTGGTTGAAATGGTTGATGTTCAGGAGGATGCCGTGAAGCCTGGGGGGCCGAGCGAGAGTGGACGCTTGTCTCCTGAGACTGTGCCTTCTCGGTAAGTCCCACCTTTCCTGAACTGGGGCAAGGCTACCTATTATTTCATGGCATAGCCCTGAAACTATAGATTTTTCTGATCTCTTTGGGCTTCTGCTTTTCCAGAAGGGAAAAATTATCAAGAATAATTTTTCATGATGTTTTATTGAGAAATTAAACCTAATCTGTGAACTGTAAATTACGTAACTTGTGATAAATTTTGTGACTGGAATAGCATTTCTGTGCATACTGAAAGGCAGGAAGCAGTGTAAATAATGGCGTTAGTTTAGGGAGATCATACTGGTCTGTCTCTTTCTGGAAGCCTCCCTTTTGTGAAGGATAGAAACTATATCACTGAATTTTGACAGGCATTTCCCTAGTAAAGGCTAAAGTGCTATAAATTTTTTATAGCTCCTACAGGAGCTGTTACAAGAGGCCAGAGTCTTCTGAGGGAATCTGATTCCCTCTCCCCAGTATTACAGAAAAATGGGAATGGAAAAGAAAGTTGTTAGGAATAAGAATATTTTTTATGTGTCTTTTAGAGCCAAATTTTCTTGGTGCTTAACCAACAGCTACCTAACGTGATTGGTATTAGTGTCACAAATTTTCTTAAAATTCTGAACTACCCTTTCCTAAAAAATTACTCCTCAGAAGCAAAATAAAACTGTCTTTCTGGGAAACTGTCTGCATTTCTTGTGTTAACATACAGCATGTGAATTGAGCATCTCATCTGTTGCTGTGTTTGGCCTAAATGATAGAAGAATTGAACATAATTCCTTTTGTTTTGGTATTGTAGGAAGAGACCACGGGAAGACATGGACGTAGAATCGGAGAAAGATGACACCAGAAAGGACATGACTGCTGCCTGCACCCCTAGAAGAAGAATTATCAACTTGACCAGTGTGTTGACTCTCCAGGAGGAAATTAGTAACCAGGCACATGCAAGTAAGCATGTCTTGTTTCTCAAAATTACTGTTATTCTACCAATAAATATGACTGTTTGAAGAGGGAAAAGGTATTTAAAAGGAGGCCCAGTGAGCTTACTGTGCTGCTAAGCAAGTTTTTAACAAAATCTTCTGCTTTTCGTTTTTATTTGTATCTGTCCCACTTATATGAAATGGTGAGACTTACGAAATACTCTCTTTTTTGTTAAGAGTTGTTTCAGACAAAGGTAAAAGGTTTGTGAATCTTTCTAGGGTGTTTCTCTCTTAACTCAGTTGCCTCTGAAGGCAACTTACACTGACTCATACCCTTATTATTCATGTCTAAATGTTAGGAATCTTACATCCTGGGGGTTTTGTTGGATTTATTTTGATTTTTCTGGTTGTAAGAATTGGCGATGCTCCACACAGACATCTGTAATAAGTAACTTTTCTATAAATTGATAAGAATCTTAAAGTTTAGAAAGCATGAACTTTTTACTTTACTTGTGCTTCAGTAAACATTTTGCAGAAGACTGGTAATTCTGACCCAATAATTCCATATCTGACTGACACTGTTTAAATATTGAAATCAAAGACTTGTCCTGGAACTTTAAAATACCTGTAAATGTCTCAAAATTCATGATAAAACTTGTGAAGCTGCCTGAAGTTGTCTCATCTTCATAGCTGTAAGAAATACCTAAAAGAGACTTTGGAAAGAGAGAAATCTTATCTCAGTCTGTTAAATTTCTTTAGAAAACATAGCAGTGGAATTAGTGAAAAGTGTAGTGCTTTCTACGTGCTGTGACTGCAGTGCCAAACATCTGCAATAAAGCTTCTCCCAAGGATGGCAACTAGTGAATTTTTTTTGTGGAATGTCTAAAATTAACTCTTTTATGAAATCTGACTTCTTATACCTTTCCCACATGAGTGAGCCTTCTCACTCATACATATATTTTTAAAAAAATGTTACTTTGTAAGAGAAAAAAAAATTATGAAAAAAATACTATGGACCTGTTCTATCACACCTCTATAATTTAGTTTGATAATTCCTAGATTGTGTTGCAAAAGTGGTTTACACCTGCAGTTTTTGAAGTATGTATGTGCTCTTCACCAATCTCCTGTGGCTGGAAATTAAGTTTGGAAGGCTATTCAAACACAGGAACTTTAATTTTATTTTTTTCTGATTTGCATTTGTAGTTTAAATGTTAAATAACTCTTCTCCCTTACACTTTAATAGTATGAGTATGCATAAAAATTATTAATATTTCAAAATTTGTCAATAATTGGTCATATAAGGATATAAGAAGAAGCAGGGGTGTAAGAGTGACTGAACAGTAATCTGAGACTTTCATGCTAAAAAGACACAAACCACTCAACTAAATAAATGAGGTCAGGGTTGCAACTATGAAATGACATTCTTTTGTTTCTTCCCCACCTCTCTGTTGTTTCAGAACTCCAGGAAATGCTACATGAGCACTCATTTGTTGGTTGTGTCAGTCCTCAGTGGGCTCTGGCCCAGTACCAGACAAAACTGTACCTTCTCAATACAACAAAACTCAGGTAAAAGAGTTGTTAGACCTGTTGGCAGCTGAAATAAGTACCAGTTGCGAAGCTAAT
Organism: Pyrgilauda ruficollis; assembly: GCF_017590135.1. Classification (NCBI taxonomy): domain Eukaryota; kingdom Metazoa; phylum Chordata; class Aves; order Passeriformes; family Passeridae; genus Pyrgilauda; species Pyrgilauda ruficollis. The sequence continues at coordinate 26,462,557 of NW_024519206.1, read as the reverse complement.
TAGAAGGAAAGAAATGACAGGGAAAACAACATTGTTCTCTTGTTGCCTAAAGATTAAAGAGTCCATTCCACGAGGCTAAAGATTAAGCAGTCCATTCAGAACAGTGGAAACAAGTCTGGCATACTTGGGAAAGGTTGCAGGGAATCGGTATAATTAAAATGCCAACTACTGTATCGTGTGTTCACAGACAGTGGGAAGGCAAAGACTTTTTCTTGCTTCATGATGGTCTACAAAATCTATGATCATCATCATGATTTGTTGCATGATCATCTGCAGCACACTGTATAAAGCAGAGGCTTCAGAAATGTCCTGGAAAACATTGTATCCAGTTGGGTTAAGAGTATCTGCAGGACATGATTGTAACATGAAATTTGTAATTTTGCCTGTGCAGCCTTACAGGCCCAGCTACATAAATTTTTGTAACAAGTCAGAAAATAGACTTGAGATGGACATGTCTATTAATTTCCCAGTTCATTTGGATTTCTTACAGTGCAGTAAAGGAGTAAAGAAGTTGAAATACAAATTATCAGGGAATAAATTCTTAGCGATTGCATACTTGAGTATGTAACCTTTCTGCACCAGTGTGGCTGATGATGTCAGAAACCAAGAAATAGATTTAATTGTAAATATCTAGATAATGCGGGTGAACCCCTGAACTCTTCAGTTAAAGTAAGATCTTTATTAGTAGGACTAGATATGGATATCTGATGTTTCCAGGATGATCCTTACTTTGCCCTCTTAATTATGGTAACTTGGAGATATGCAATCCTGTCCATATAATTAATTTTTGTGCTTCAATTTAGCCAAGAACTCTTCTACCAGATACTTATTTATGACTTTGCAAACTTTGGAGTCTTAAGGTTGTCTGTAAGTATAATTTTACATTATATCCTATAGAATTTTTAAATGTATTTGCAATGTGTCTGTTCTTTCAGACAAATGCATAGTTTTGGTTGCACAGTCAGGTTGGCTTTTGTCCCTACAGTAATGTTGTTTCATTTCTCAGTAAGAACAGAATGTAGAAAACTTAGTAATTTTGTAGCTGCTACTGTTAAATTGTCATCCTGGCTGCTTGTTATTAGTGTCAGTGTAGTTATTGATCAAGTTTTGCTGTTGCTCATTACATTGGGACAAATAATTAATTTCAATATACAATCTGCAGGAATACAGTGTTGATTGCCAGTGTTTATCCTGTAAAATATCAAAGTGCTCAGTGGGATTGTGGACTGCAGAGAAAGAAGAAAGAAATTCATACCTTTTTAGCTTGGTTATGATAAACAGAACTGTTAGTTCTGCAGGCCAGAAATAGTGCATTACAATCAATTAGTATTGAAGGAAGAAGTTACAGCTTTCCAATAGAGTGTGCTGATCACTAACCAAAGTTTTACCTTCTCCATTTTCAGGAGCCAGCTCCTTTATATGAGCTTTCAATGCTTGCTTTAGAGGATCCTGAAAGTGGCTGGACAGAAGAGGATGGCCCAAAAGAAGGGCTTGCTGAGTACATTGTGGAGTTTTTGAAAAAGAAGACTGAAATGTTGAAAGATTATTTCTCTCTTGAAATTGATGAGGTGACTGCAGCTATTACCTCTGATAGTAAATGAATGGTGGACTTGGCAGCATTAGGTTTATGGTTAGATTAGATCTTAAAGGTCTTTTCCAACCTAAATGATTCCATAGTTTTACATTTTGGTGACAGATAACTGCAGTAGTTTGCTTACAGTGCTAACTATCACTAAGAACTAGTTCCAGTAAGATTTTAGGTGGCATAACCCTTTCATTTACCATGCCCAGGACTTATGCTGCCTTTAAGGAGGGTGCTACACAAAGTTTCTATTTAGTTAACAAGTGACAGAATGGGTTGGGTTGGCAGGGACCACAGTGGGTCCTTGCTCAGGCAGGGTCATCCTGGAGCACATGGCATGGGATTGTGTCCAGATGGTTCCAGATATCCACTGAAGAAGAGTCCACAGCCTCTCTGGGCAATCCATAATTTAGTTATTGCTTGTATAAATAGAATGCAGATCTCTTAACCAACGAGGTGTGCATCTTAACCAGCTCTCAAGTCAGACAGGGCTGCAGCACCACTGGGCTCTCTGTGTGTCTTTTTTTGTGTGGCTTAAGGCATCCCTTACTTTATACAAAAGTGAACAGCTTCATCAAGCCCAGGCACTTCATTTGGATATTTGCCTGGGAAGTGGTATCTGTGTAACCTGGAGCTAGAGGAGATGGTTGAATTCAGCCACTCCCTGAGCTTAATTCATGCCTTGTGAAATTAAACAACACCAATAACTCCATGCAGCGTCTGCCTGGCTGACAGGGCTTTAAAAACATATAAGGCTCACTGAGTTTGGTAAGAATCAATCTTAAAATACATAAGAGTTTTGGTGCATTTACCGCAAAAAAGAACTTTTTTTCTTTTTTTCTAACTGAACCAGCAGTATTGCCTTGCAGGAAGGAAATCTTACTGGGTTACCACTTCTGATAGACAACTACGTCCCACCATTGGAAGGACTGCCTATGTTTATCCTGCGCTTGGCCACAGAGGTATATCTCTCATGGATTTTATTAATTCACAATTAGTTTTTTTTTTACTTTAGGCAATTCCAGCCTGCCTTTTCAGTTTCTGGTGCAGCTTAAATGTACTGTTACATGTTCCAGATGCTGTTCTCTGGTTACTGATTAGTTATGCTTTGCCTTTCTATTCATAACTACTGACTGACTGAGCCTCTATTTTGATTTAAAAGCCTGCATTCCTACCCTCTTTTTTTCAACTAAAACCTTTTTCAACTATACCTTTACCTTACTAGGACAGAAATGGCCAACACATTAATATAAATTTTCCATATTAAGAATCTCTATATTATATAATTTTCCATATTAAGTCTCTGACTGATACCCAGATTCTATAAAATGACTTTTTTTTAAATTGTAACAGGTAAACTGGGATGAAGAAAAGGAGTGTTTTGAAAGCCTGAGTAAAGAACTAGCCATGTTCTACTCCATCAGAAAGCAGTATATAATAGAGGAATCCAACCCAACAAATTCTCAGGTACTAGAACACTGTAACTAGTTCTGTGGGCAGAAAGCTAACAACATACAGGAAACTTCTGCTCTTTCAGATGTAGACTTCTAATCCCAGCTCTTTCAGCAAACTGAATCAAGTAGCAGTGTGGCAAGATTCTGAAAGAATGTGGCTTAAATTTTCTGAAGTATTATAGGTGTTGAGGGAACCTTTTAACTTTGGGCATTGCAGTGTACTTAATATTATTACAAGCCTCCTTGGCCTCTGAGTTGGGAATGTATTTTCTATGCTGTATTTCTATAGAAGTATAAGGATGCATATAAATTACAAGTACAACCTGATTGTGTCTAAATATCTGCCTAATTGATCAGTTAAGCTCACCCATTCTGCAAGTGACTTTACAGAGCTTAGAACTGACTGTATAGAATGAGCTTTTCTAATACCAGCAGAATTTTACAATTGCCGTAGTCTTACATAGTAAAGGTTTTAGGCATGCTCTTCTCTAGTTAAACAGAACCTCTGTTTGTCCTTGTTTTCCTGTGTTTTAGAGTGAAGAATCTGAGTCTGGTTCAACAACATGGAAGTGGACTGTGGAACATGTGCTTTACAAAGCTTTTAGGACTCATCTTTTACCTCCAAAACACTTTGCAGAAGATGGCAACATTTTGCAGCTTGCTAACCTGCCTGACTTGTATAAAGTTTTTGAAAGATGTTGAGAAAGTAGTTATTAAAGACTGTTTTTATAGATAGACACCATTCATGTTACCTTTACTTTCACTTAGTAGAAGATAAAGCTGGAATCTTGATGGAGGAAAGAAAGAAGGGATTTAGCACCCTACTAAACTGCTAACATGTCAGTAAATCATCTATTTTTCTTCTGTTGATCAAAGTATAAAAAAAATTTTGCTGTGTCTAAACCCAATGAAAATCCCTAAAATAAAATCTCCATTTAAACTCTGAGTTTTCCTATTAACCAATCTACTAACAGAATACACTTCTGCTGTAGAAAATATACTGGGTTAAGTGATTGTGGAAGAAGATGGAGTTTAATTTAGTTAAAATGTGAATGCTTTAACTTTGCTTGCCTCTGGAAATCAAACTAGGTTACCTGCATTCCTTTGTTTTAAGCATGAGGGTTGTCTGACAGTACCTGCAATATGTGTGTACATGCAAAGCACTTAAAATCATCTGTTACTGCAGGAGTTAGTCTTGCAGTATTCCAGGGCCCTTGCAGAAATAAGGCAAATCCCTTTTAATCAAGGAGTCAGAGAATAGAAATGGGAGTGTTCTGGCAGGTAGTAAATGAGCATGCACAGATAATATTCATTGTCTCCAATTTAAAGAGTAGGGCTTGGGAGATCTACTATTTTCAAGGCTATGTCCCAACAGGGAAAATATTTTTCTAAGTCCAAGAGGCATCTAGCATCCAAACCAGAAAGGAAAGCAAGCTTCATTTTTGCACTGTAAAGATTTCCGTTCCATTTGAAAGCAGCTGGTACAAGCAGAAGCATTAATCCTCTTGGATTGCTGAGGTCCCAAACCCTGCCTTACAATGAGAAATACTCATGAAGGGCAGCAGCTTGATATGAGTCCACAAAGACAGGTCCTCTCAGATGGGCATCTGCTGGCCTCAAGTAAAGTATTACATGGGGGCTCTGTAACTTCATTTATTTCAGGGGTGCCAAGTGCAGATGCTGAATTTCTCACCTGTGATGTGCCAGCTTCAAAAGAGTGGGAGATCTCAATAGTAGAAAACCACATAGTTCCAGAAAGCATTTACTTCCTTTTGCTCCCCTTCTTTGATGACAGTCCTGGCAATGGGATAACTACTGGAGAATCATGTCTTCCTGAGCCAGCCAGCTCAGCAAATGAAATCTAAAGTGAGCAACTGGCTTCAGCTGGCCTCAGCCCACATACTACTTCTGGCAATGAGGGGGCATGGAAACTGTGGAAAATACAGGAACTACTAATGGAAATTGCATTTGTCTTGTAATTCCATTTTATCTTGCCCTTGCTATTGTGCTTGTCTTGTGATTTCAGCATGCTGTTGTATCACTTCACATGTAATGCCCAATATATCAAGTAGATTTGGTATTGAATATGAAAAGCTCCCTCTGTGGAACATCCAAAAGAACCTGGACTCTGACATGTACATGTGAGAAATGTCTCTAGATCACCACAGGCATGCTTACCTTATATGTCAAGTGTGGCAGCAGTCTGGTGTGTACTCATGCCATGTAACAAATGCCAGCTCCTCATCACACTGCTGTGTGGGTTCCTGAACCTCCACAAAACTAAAAACCCACCAAAATCGTAAGTATTTTCTGAGTTATGCTTATTTTTTTCTGGTTTTGGTGTTTTTTCTTCGTTTGGTATTTAACAGAAACCTGATTACATAGTGCCAAGTTTCTTTCACAAAATGAAAAATACTCATAATAAAGCTCAAATAGGTTTTTTTTTTTCCTTCTAACAATCTATATATATTTCAGAGCTTTAAGCAATCTGATACAGCTTAACTGACTTCCTTTGCATAAAAAATGCAGGAAGTCTTTCTTGCAAAGTATATTTTGAAGTTAAGATTGCAATAAACCATCAATCAAAACATTCCTGTCACAGATACATGACAAGCAGGTAATAATATTATATTACTTCAGTTAATTTCTTGGGTTATTTTTCCTTTAAAATCCTCAATTCAAACCTGCTTATTGAAACAAAACTTCTTAAATCTCATTTTCAAGCCCAACAAAAAGAAAACCAAACACATTACAAAGAGAACAAAGCCACATTGCTGTCACAGTCATGCCAAGCAATTCAGCCCATTACCACGGGCCTTCACATGAACAATCGCCTCACCTGTATTAGAATCAAAAGCAAACACCTTTTTTAAGGAAAGACTGGTGGAAAGTTCTGGAGATGTAGCTGGGGCTACCCAAGGAGAGCAAACATTCCCAGGGAGGGCAGGATTGAACACTAGTTTTTGTGTCAACTTTGCAGGATTTACAGGTAGGTTTGAGAGGAGTGGGCAAAATTATTCCAGACTGTTTTAACTCCTTTCTATACTATAACATGCATTTTAGATTTACAGGAGATGCAGCTTCTCATGGCAGCAACCAGAATTGTTTGGAGATGCACCAAAGGGAGTAACTTCCTTGGCAAACAACCCATGTATGAAAACATGGCATCTCAGTTAACTCACTGTGCAGAGCATCCAAGCCATACACTCAGGAAGAAGGGTGCTTATTTAGGAGAGGCTTGCAAAATCTTTACCTGACATCTGCCAAATATAACTATTCATGTCTGATGTAACAAAATACCCCCACCCCAAGGATTTTCTGTCACCAGTGCATATGGCTTGTTCTGTTGTGCAGTTTTTTTATTAATTCCCTTTTTTTCCAAGTACTGAACTGCAAGAGGAAGCAGGCATTGAGATTAGGTTGAATTTCTCATTGCAGAATGAAGATGTTCAAGTAAAGTCATGGATTATGCACCTAGATTAAGTTCATAGGTTTAATGGAACCTTTGACCTCCTATCCCACATGTGTTTTTCTCACTGAATTTAATCACAGAATCGTTAGGGTTGGATTGGCCATCTGGAGATCATCTGGTCCAACCCCCCTGCCAAGGCAGTGTCATCTAGAGAAGGTGACACAGGAACGCGTCCAGGTAGGGTTGGAATGTCTCCAGGCAGAGAGAGAGACTCCATGAACTCCCCGGGCAGCTGTTCAGTGCTCTGCCACCCTCAATACAAAGAAGTTCTTCCTCCTGTTGAGGTGACACTTCTGGTGTTTTAGGCTACAGTCATTGCTCTTTGTCCTGTTGCTGGGCACCACCAAAAAGAGTCTGGCATCATCCTCTTGGCACCTGCCCGAGAGATATTTACCTGCATTAATGTGATTCCCTCTCAGTCTTCCCTAGACTCAACAGGCCAAGTTCCTGCAGTCTCTCCTCATTAGAGATACTCCAGATCCTTTGTTAGGGACATTCCAACATTGTAAAATGACAGGGCTTGAATTTCTTGTAATAGTTTATTCTTACTTGCATCCTCTGAAACAGATCTTGGCTATTCTGAAGCAATGTAAAGGATAAACTTGGTTCTGGCTTATATTTTCATTCAGCAATTACAGAAGAGAACTTTAGGAAGAGCATACTGAAGCCAATGCAACAAAGAAGTGATGTGCCACTACCACTAACATGGCCTCCCTACAGGCCATGGAGGGAGTACCAAAGAGTACTATAACACATTCTGCACAAAATCTATGCAAACTGGAGTCCTTATTACCCCACATATACAGAAGTGGTAAATGTAGATTTTTCCAATGACAAAGCAATGAAATATTGTAATGCATTAATCATATTTTAACGTTTTTATTTTAGAAAGTGAACATATCCATTAAAAAAAAAGAAAATGCATGGAGTTAAAAAAAAGTAAACATAAACTAATGACAAACAGCAATAACATAAAATAATTTTATCTAGTGAGACCCAACAATTATTAAATATACTTCCACCACAGAGAAGTTTTACTTCATTATATTACCAGTCTCTTGATTAGGTACACAAGACAACACTTTCCAGTAATTACCTAGTCGTTAGAAGATCAACTTCAGGAATCACTGAATAATAAAATACATTGTGGACAAATACTTTCATACCACCTGGGAGGCAACCTAATATACATATGTCAACAAGGTACATCTTCATGAGGTATTACAGTACATGGGAACAGTTCCCTTTACTTTCTAACAAGTAAACTCTCCTGTCAGCAGCTCTGCCAGCAAGTCAGCCACAGACTCTGTTGCCAGTTTCCAAACCCCAGCAACTTCCTGCAGAAATTTTCTTTCTGCAACAGATCACACAAGTCAGGATGAATGAAGATGGGAGTAAAGAAAACAGATACTGTAAACAGGTAGGCTGAAAAGAAAAGGTCATCCACTCTTCCAGATGAGCACTAGAAGGCTTCATATCAGAAGTTTCAGCTTCTCAAGAACATTTAATTCCTCCCCCAGCTTAAGCTTTGCTGTGAGTGGTGAAGTGAAAGCATGGGGCACAATAATTCCAGAAGTAAATTAAGTCATTTCCAAAATAAGGAAGTAATCTCATATTTAAACAAAGTACACTACAAAAATGTTAAGATGAGGCTGCCAGAGTGTAACTCATTTGTACCATTAAACAGGAGGGGAAATAGCAAATCAGGTTTGCCCATGAAATCTTCAGGCATACCTGTCCTAGATTTAAATCAAAGAAAATCTCTTCCCAGCATTCTGGTGCTTTCATCTCCAAAGAAGTCTATCTCTTTGCTGCCAAAGAAGGAGCTTTTACACATCTGGTCCACTACTGTCCTTTCCAGGAGAGCCAAAAAATAAATGCAAAGGTGCCTGACTCTAGGCTCTCAAGAGCTTTGTAGGACTTCCTTCTTGGAGGCTGCTATTAGAGATAAACTGAGCTCAAAAATTATGAATTCTTCAGAGTTAACACACCATTTAACTTGTTTGGAAAGGAACTAGGAAGAAAAAGCATATCTTTAGCAATATTCAGGTTCTATGCAAAGGAACTTACCTGCTTTTTCTTATTTGCTATACAATTGGTTTTTCGCTGTCTTGTTTTTCTTCAGAGTCTTCATCAGAACCTGAAAAGAAAGACAAGAATGCTGTAAGGTCAGTTGAAAGAAGTTAAAAGACACAGAAGTGTTAAGCTATTTTTTTTTTTTGACAAATTAGTCTGAATGTCTTTCATTTCTTGGAATAGCACATTAGCTGCGTTTTGAAGCTCAAATTGTACAGAAACTGAATAAATTTACTCTTTCCAGGCTGATTTTCCACTTGCAACCTCCACAATAGACTTGGTCAAGAAGTAACCAATGTCAAAGATGAAGGGGCACCCCATATAAAGAAGGGTCACCCCATATAAAGGGACATGTGTAGCTTTAAAAAAGACAAAAAGAGACAAATATGCTGCAAATTCCAATAGAGCTCATTTTATATGTCACCTCCTAAAAGCAAGGATGTATTTTAAAAAATGTTGCCATATCAGAAAGGTATATCATAGCAGAGAAGTTTATTCCCTGCTGCACAATCACAGGAGATAGTTTATCTCTAAGTATTTGTCAATTCAATCTGTACGGCAATGTGACCAAAAATATCTCTCTTAGAACAATCAATAGTTTGTCTTCTCAGAAAGAAATGCACATTTTTGAAGAAAAATTTTAATTATGAGCTATTTTTACTCTACATTATCCAGCAATTCCACTTTGTGACTACCAGTGTGTGCTAGTTCAAGTATATTACTCTGACTGTTTCTTTTGCATCTCATACCCATAAAGGGTGCTTAAAATATACTTGGTAGTCAGGGCAGACCTGCAGAAAGCACCTGAGCTGTCACTGAATCCCATTAGACAAGCTGGAAGTAATGGCACACCTACAGTCAATACACGTGTGCTGAGACACACCACCTCACTGCACAAGCAACACGGACCCAGCCACAATGTCTAGAAAAATAGTTAGCTTCACTTACACTTTCTCTCACACTGTGTATTCTGTTGCTAAAAAAAAACAAACCACAAAACCCAGGCTGAACAGCTGAGTCCAGTACAATACTTCCATTATTCCTCAAAGCAGACCCATAGTTTTAGCTAAAATCCCTTTTCACTTTGAATCACTGGTTATACTCGACACTAATGCTCAGTGACCCCTAGATGGAGCTCGAAGTCATCCACTAAGCCAAAATGCTCAGCAGAGAGAAACCAGAGACAGACATTAAAATGAAAAATATCACCAACATGTAAAACTCTATACTGCAAGAGAGGCAAACTTACCTGTAGCAACTAGCAAATATTATTTTAATTATGTTGCATTATACAGCACAGCTTTGCAGAGGAGGTTTACATTTTAGGGGCAAAAGACAGGAGTTGGGGGTCCCCACTGCATTCTCAGGTAACTCAAATTGATTTGATCCATTAAGAAGTTACTTTTCTCCTTGAAATGCTTGAGACACATTCTTGAATCTTGCAGTATTTATATTTATTTTTGATTTAATCAATTCATATCTCAACTAGACAAAGCAAATGATATGCAGAGTTACTCACTGATCTACCCAGACAGGTGAACCTTTTTACAGAGAGAAGGCTTTTTCTTTTTGCTATGAGAAAAGAAAAGAAGCTCTGATTGAAATTTCAGTTTGCCTTATAGCAGTTTCAGGTTCATTGTCTATCCTTAGACAGTATACAGCTCCAAATTTAGGCTGGATTAAATTGTGCATTGCTGCATAGATGGTATTGCTGGCAGGTAAGATACCACAGAGTCACAGAACAACTCAGGTTGGAAGGGATGCAAAAGGATCACTGATGGCAGAAGCAAACCATAACTGCTTCCTTTCAGTTGTGGTGCCATTTTATTTCAGACTTACCTTGCTTTTAGTCAGAACATGACTTAAAATACACTAATCACATGTATTGTAACTCATCTGGTAGACAGTAACTAAACTGAACAAAAAAGAATCTTGCATTTTAGAATGATAAATACAGTTTTCATTTAAAAACAAAAATATATTTTTCCCCTTCCCCTCTTGAAGGGCATGAAATATGCAGGAGTGTAAAGTGAATATGAAAAATCTGTCACTAAGTCAATGTAACTACCTGCTACAGACTCAGGGGGAGAATAGAACTGCCCATCAGAGAGGACTCCTGGGTGAAGAAGAGCTGCTCGTTCTGAAGCATCCTGTGCTATCAAAAATCCTAAAAGAAAAAAAATAGCAGAAAATAATTCCTCAATGCCAACACATAAAATCGTAAAGACCAAATACTGATGAAGAATCTTGAAGACTGATGTATTATATTAACACTCCTAACTAGTTACTTCTTTAAATAAATATCTTTTTAAAAAGCATCAACAATTAATTTAGCACTTATGTTTTCTATTTTAACGCTGGCAGCTAAGGTGACACACACTAGCAAAACGGAGATATTGCATGAATTAAGGAATTTTTCCTTCTACTACGCGTGATTACATTATTAGGTTGCCATCTGTAAATTCATCAATATTCACTGGCTAACTAAAACTTCTGAAATATATTTTTAATGATCACTGAGGTGCCATGCAAAACCAAATAAATTATTTTCTCTCTTTGCCACTATGACCCTTCACTAATGGCTTGCTTTCACCTATCTGTCTCAACATATTCAGTTTCTGCAACCTTCATGAACTATTTACATGTGTATGTATGGAATATTTTGTGAATATTCAATATGAAAAAACACAAAAGTCTCCAAACTGGTTAGATTTCTTATCTTATTTAGATAACACTGTGATGCAGCTGTGTTTCCTCATCCCCTTTTAAGATAAAAAAAGTTACTCTAAGTTTCTTTTTCTCCAGGTAAACCCCACTGTTCTCATTCAACCAGCTTCTTTCTCAGAACAGTGAAAAAGAAGAGGGAAGGGATCAAAGTAGAAAGACTGCATTCAGAGCACATAAAAATGGAGGCATCCATGCCCACATACAGTTTTTTGATTTACCTAACAGATAAACATGCCTTTCCAACAGAGTTTCAGACTGTATTTCAGGTAATGATGCATGAATAACAGGTTGGCTGTATAATTACTCTTCTGCTATTGAAACTCACAAGCATGTGCAAGCTTTCTTTCCCTCACCACTCAAGCAGTATTCTCTTTCAACTGAAACAGTGGATTTCCTCCATTTAGTTGAATATATTGACTGTCAGATGACCTGGTGTCTCATCTCAAAGGTTGAAATTCATACATGTTCTGGTCTCATTCTGCCTGTCATGAAACAGACTCTCCACAACACGTCTTTGCTTTCCCCTTTCCACCTCAAAAGAAGAGTTAGTGACATTGAATTAGTTATTGTGTCTACTCTTCCTAAAAGAGGAGCCAGACACTTTATGCATTATGCAGAAAATAAAGTTTTACAAGCCCAACTTAGTTAAATTTTCATACCTCAAGCATACAAAATTAAACACATTCCCAAGTGCCTGACAAACTGCTCATCTGGCCCTTCTGACTTTTAACTTTAAATTAATTAACACATCACTTCTTTGAAGGCATATGTTCCCTTTCCCAAAGAGGAAAACATCATGCCATTTGATTTAATTTTTTCTACAGCTCTTCAAATTTTGAGAAGCTGAAAGAAGCATTCTTCTGCCAGTTAACATGGGATCAAGTGTTGCCAACTGCAGTGATTGAAGGGAAATAACACAAGCTTACTATTTTCTTCTTCAGCTTCTTGTGGTAACACTTTAAAGTCCAGGAACCAAGTTTCAATCCAGGCCAGTATGAATGATATGATGGGCAGCACATAGCCAAAAGCACCCTGTGAGAACAGCTAGAAAGAAAGAAAATGTTACAAATATTACTCTAAAGAATCTTGCTTTTAAGAAAACAAAGTAAAACAAACATTTGATTAGAATATATACCTGTGAAATAATTACTTTTGCTAATAAAAAGGCACTGGTCACTGCTGTTGTAAACTGAAAGAGACAGAACAGATAAACTAATGAATGGATTTAGCTTGTTTCTGCAATTATCTACTAGTTGCAACTTTAAATATTTACTGACAACAGCAAGATCACATAGATTAATAAAATGTAACAAGCATGATACCATTAACTTAAAGTGTTATTAAAATAACCTTATAAAAGATAACTTTTAATACAAAAATACCTCCAAATATTGATTTCCACATAGCATTTTGTAGAATCTAAACTGCCTAAGTTATGTAAATTGTGATCTTACTGTATAATGAAGATAGTGTAGATTATTCATCAGGTCCCTTAAAAAAACCCCAACTATTTGTGTATTTGGGAAAAAAGCAAACAGCAGTTGTTCCAAATGCTTTTCACTACCTTCCAAATCAAAATATCCATTTCAAACAACAAAATATCTCTGTGGGAATAAATTGTAATAAATATTTTAATTCATGAAGTGGTATTTTGAAAAAAAAATTTTTTTGAAGACTTGATACTTGATATACTTTAAAAAATCAGCATGCTGGATAAAATATCTCAAAAACTCCCAAAATCTGAAAAAGCAGTGAACAAGTACTGTTAACATAAGCAAGGCCTCTGTATCTTCTAGTGCATTTGGGTCCAGCAATCGTTTAAAAAACAACAGAACCAACTTCTGTCAATCACGGGTAGGATGTTAAGATTCAAGGCTTTGGCAAAACCTTCAGTGAAGCTTTAATGTATCTAATTACTTGCTATGTGAACCATGATGGGTTCACTCTCACCACCTCACAAAGTCGTCAAGTTGGAGGATTAAGAAATTCTCTAAAGCTACACAACTACGAGCAAGAAGAGGCATGCATTTGAATATAAGCACAATCAGAGCAGTGGCTGCCACTATGTATGTGTTTGTGCCATGCTAGTAACACAAGCTATAAAAATCATGGCATGTAGTCTCAGAGCACTAAGCAAACTGCATGCTACTCACTTGAAGAAAGTTATACATGAACATGTTCTACATGCACCTACCACAGTGTAAGGAAAAAAAAAAGTCTGATTTACAAAGCAGTAAGCCAGCAATACACCTATTGTATTACAACCTATAGTATTGACTGGTGGAAGCATGAACTTTTTCACCAAATTTTGCATTCTTTGTCATCCACACCATACAGCTGCATTAAAGATATTGGCTCCGATCCACTGTGGTTGCCTACAGTTCTTGAGAACTTCCTTTTTTGAGAAGGGATGCATATTCAACCCTTTGTATTGGAGCATGAAGCAATACAGGTGCTAGTGTTCAACAGGTGGCACCTAAAACTTTTTAAAATAAGAATGTGTGACTTAATGAACACCTGGATCTCTGGCACACTAATGCCAATTCTTGTTTTTGAAGAAGGTTCACTATTACAAATGCAAATATATTCCCAACATTGATTAACAAGTCTCAGAGGTAACAAGCAGTTATGACTAGCCATCCATACTGGATTAAAAACAAACCTTCAATTTGTATTAACATGATACCTAATAAGAACGACATACACTGTGCTATTAAATTCTTGCCTTTAGGCTGAAAATCTTCCAGAAAACAAGTTTTTAATTTGTTATTGTACAACAAATTTTTATATATACACCATCAAGATGATTCTTAACATACAAGCGTTAAACAGCATCTAAAATTTTGTCTGCTTGACCCATTCCAGGAAAAACTCCATTATGCTTGGCCACTACTCACAGCTATTGCCCACCAATGGCGCAGTCTGCACATTGCATATGCGAGTATTAACACCTTAAACCGAAAGACTGCCAGTAGCTATAGAGAGAGGAAAAAATATTGGTTGGTTAATTCAGAACACAGAAGAACCACAATAGTCTCAACTCACCAAAATTACTAACTACTTACAAAGAAACTTAGGATAGTCTAAGTTCTGTTACCAAAAACCAAATTTGAATGTGTCTTTATAAAACAGAAATAGAAGGTAATTTCCCATTTGCAAAGCAAGTGGCAATGTCCACCTGCCTAGACAGGCTCAAATATGCAAGCATGTGCCATTCCACTAATAAGTTAGAAACATAAGAAAGCTACAAAAAGTGTCTTCATGATCACTTTACCTGACTGGAATCTAAACAGTTATGTTAATCCAGATTAACAGCTGGATGCAGTTAATCCAGCAAATACCTTGCATATCACTGTGCATCTCACTGATCTTAGCAGTGTGCTACTATACTTCTAGTATTTCATGAAATATTAACATTGCAGCAATCAATTATTCTTTATGTAACTGCCCACAATAGCAAGTCATTCTATTTGGCAGTAGAGAAAGGAAAGTTATGGTGTTTGCAGGCCAGAAAATTAAATCAATAGTAGACAGACAAGATCTTTGAATCAGGGACCCCGAGCTTAAATTTCCCTGTTTACTTTTTGACAGTAGATTTTCGATTCTGAACACACCTTTTAAAACAAATTGGAGAAAAAGTGTGAAACAAATGCTTAAAAATGAAGAGAAATCAAACACAGCCATGGCCAGGGTTATGATAAGCCCATTTAATCTTACTCAAATGTGTACTAGAAACAGAGGAAATCCTGTAAAAACCCACAAACAATTTTGCAAAATTTAAAGTTTTAGTCCCTTCCCAGGGAATAAAAGTCTATTATTTTGCATTACATGTTCTTAACCCTCGGTTCACCTACAGGATAAATAATTTCCAGAGCATCAATATTTACAGATAACATTTTTTGCCTTCTGCAGCATGGTATATCATGGAGACCCTGCCAGCAAAACAATGTAAAAGGGAGAAGGAGCATAGTTTGCTAGCTTATAAAATTTTTGAATTTAGTATGTAAGTTCATTTGACACAGCAAATGTCCAATGCAGAAGTAAGGATGGGTTTTTACACCAGTTTCAAGGAGAGATTCTGGATATGGTCATCAGTACAAAATGACTGATACCAAACCAAGTCATCTCTGCAAGGCAAAGAAGATCTGGTAGAATTAACAATCTGGCCCTTCAGAAGAACTGTAAAGAAAAAGCTTTTACTTGGGCTGTGCAGTGCAAAATGCATTGCAGCTACAGAGCTACAGCTTTGCTTAAATAAAGAAATTTCCTAATGCAATTGAGTTCCTCTTATGTGCCTAAGGTACTTACACATAGTAAGGGAGCAAAAACCTGCCCTGTGCAGGCCCACCAGGCCTGGGCACAAATCTCTCTTCATTGCGGCCACCTTATGCCCAACGGGGCAACAACGTTGGTTTAAGCAAAATTATTTTAGAGTGGAGGGCTATGGGTCTTGCCCTCTTAATGAATTACCTTATGTCACATCAAAGTCACATTCTTGACTGGGTTTTCCATCTGCTTTTCCACACACCCCAAAGCTAAAGATGCAAATAAATCGGCCCTAAACATTTCTATCCACAGGCTCCGTGAGCCTGCTGCCACAGCAGGACTGGGCAACCTCTAGATGGGTGAAACTTGGCCCTTCTGGTTTAAATTATCAAGAAAAGATCAACCCTTTCACAAGACTCAAACTAGGAAACATCTGTGGAAGGAAGAATGGGAAAACTATACTTTTGCTGCTCCTTTTTCTTTTTTTAAGAACACTTACAAATATATCAAAATATGAAGAAGAGTAGTCATAATGTAGGACTTCTTTCTCTAAGGTAGTCTCAATGCCTCCTTTTACCTACAAAGGAATGACAACACACACAGCTTCAGAAAACAAAATACACACAAACATGAAGAGTAAAACTAATAATTCCCTGCTGATATACAAAAAGATCATTAAACTAAATACAGAAGAGCTGTCTGCCAAGAATGATATGGTCAAGACTACTGTTGTTTTTTGTTTTTCAAGATTACATAGACTTTTCAAAGTGAAAACATTTAGGATTATGATCTGGCCTAAGCAAGCAACATTTCAGGCTGTCCCAAAATAAAAGCAAACAAGTTATTGAGGGAGGAATAAATAACTAAATGTTAAGGACAGTTACACAAACTCACAAAATGTTTTACCTCTTACAAGGAGCATCAAAACAGCTGATCAAAAAGCCAACCATAACCCAGTTCTAGTTAGTCACATGTTAGCAAATAGCAAGCAGAACAGAAACTGAATTCATACTTCAGATCTCTTCCTTATCAGCCCTCACACAATTTGTTAAGAGAGCTGAGCCAAAAGATCCACAGTAAAAAAAAGCAGAAGCTGCAACTATTGGAATAATCTCACAGAAATAACTAACATTCAAGTTTAATTCTTCCATCTGCTGATGAGATTCAAAATTACATCTTCCTTAGCCACCATGTTTCTTTCCAGTGGAAGGATTCTACTGTTAAACTGGCTTTGTAAGAAAATAAGGTGTATTGGCTCAGAGGATGAGAAGGAGTATCTATCTTAGTTGAAAATGAAAAAAATGTCCATCTCCTATTGTTTTTAATATGAAATTCTGTAATTAAGCACTACATGAAATAGTTATGTAGAACACCAACAGAAGGCTTTGAGTTTGACTACTGTCATCTTTTTAAGGAAAGGAGTTACCAAAGCACACCAACAACATATGCTCACTATTTCAAAGCAATGCAGTCTACATACTTCCACACTTTTCCAACTACATCGCTGGACAGTGTTTTCCTGAGACTAGTCACTCCAACTCTGAATTTCTTCTATTTCTTCTCCTCTCCCTCCCCTCTATGGCTACCTAACAAATAGCCACTTTCAAAACACAGTTTTCCCTTCGTTGCTCTACTGCATGAAGTGTGATTATCTGTTTCCAGCACAAATAAGGAAGATCAACTTCCCCCACTCCAAGCTGTTCATCACTATGTGGCTGTGTGAGCACCATGTTAAAATAAGGATAAACAGAGAACTATGGAAGCCTTGATTTTTGCTCAAAATGTCATGGAGCTACATTTATTTAACAATAAGCTACACTACACCTAAGGAAACTGGATAACAGCAACAAAGTGAAAACAATGTTTACAGGAAGTCTCACAGCAATTCTGACCCACTACTTATGCACCAATAACATACAGTCTTAACACAATGCTATTTGACTTCTCAGCAAACAAAGCAATTCAAAGAAAAACAAAATAAAAAACCTAAGCACATGTCAGATCCCAGATATCAAATTTTAGCTTCTAATATCATTAACTTCTCTGACAAAAACCTGGTTTTTATTCTTTCTGACATGTGGCAGTATAGGACACCGGGTCATAGTATGTGGTCCTGAAAATACAGCTTTCTACAAAGAAAACTTCTGTGATCTTGAGGTCCCTTGATACTGTGGCATTCAAAATGAAACACCATTATATCATGAGTTGGTAGCATTTTCTATTCAGTCTTTAATATTCTGAGAGCACTCATGAAAATCTATACTCTGAAACCTCAACAAGAGATATAAACCCACTCTGTTCCTCTTAGTCCTACAAGCTGTTGAGAAACTGGCCTAAAAAAAGAACTGCATCAGAACACTATGCTACAACCATTTTTCCACCTACAGAGAAAACAGAGAGTCTAGTCCCAAAATTACATTATTTAGGCAAGCAAAATCTGCTCTCTCAAATTAAATCAGAACAAGTATTTTTCACTGTATCAATGAACAGTCAGCTCCTGAAGCTTCATAATGTAAATTAATAACCAAGGCTATTCATCTAGTAAAGAAATGTTGATAAAAATATTTACTCCAGATCTTTCTTTCTAGAAAAAGGATTGCTCCCTAGTGTGTCCTTTCTTAAATGCAAACTAGATTACAGTTTAAAACCCAGCTCAATAACTAGGATGCTACTTACGAAATAACAACAAATGAGCTATCCTGTTGCATTCTGGAAATGTTAGAACAGCCTCATTTCCCAGATTACAAATGCTGGAGTTAAAAGGTGGCAACTGGGAGTTCATGTTGCTTAAATGCACTCTGCCATCCACAATGTATCACACACCAAGTTTACGTCAAAGAAAACACAACAAAAGAAAAGTTTTGGCCATTAGAAATATTTTCAGGGACTAACGCCTCAATGAAATATCACTGACTTGAAGTTACTCAGAAGGCAGAGTCTTGAATCTGGTTAAAATTCACACTTGCTAAATTCAAAGACGTACAGTAACATTTTTGGTTTTGATGCTGGAAGACTACACTGGATTTCCAATGTTTTTTTTCAGCATGGTTGACAGACTAGAGGAACATCTAAAGGTTTCATAATAAGAAGATTAACACATATGTTAACAAATAAAAGTAGATGCAGCTGAGTAGGTACTGTGTTCATGGAAGCTTAAATAAGCTGCTTAAACTTAAACAGATACAAATAACATAATTTTGGATAGAAAGGAGCAACTTATAAACCACCTCTGAAGTGAATAAAACCTTAATATACCGTCTAAAGGTAGGTACTGAAAGGACAACTCACATTTAATTCTATTATCCACAGTAAGGTTATGAATAAGAGATCAAATGTAACAAACAAACAGAAAGTCCTTCTGACATCTGATATGCCTTTCTTCTCCCTGCCTTCATATGACTCAATCCTTGCCATCAGCTGCGTTGGGTTGATGGAGGGGACATCCCGCAAGGAAGGGCAAGATTCCACACTGCTGCTGTGAGCATTTTCTGCATCAGCTGGGACCCGAATCATCCTGTGTTTGCTTAGAGTGCTCTTCTCCCAGATTCACCATCACTAGAAGGCTGATCCATACAGGAAGGATTTCTAAACAAACAAACAAAACCAAACCACATTAGTCAACAAACCCCCATAATTCCAAGAGGTATTTTTATCTTGCAATATCAGTTCTCTTTTTGTTAAACTGATGACTAAGAGAATTAGGCAAGTAGGCCCTGGAAATTGTTTCTAATACAGTATCAAGCGCCTCTTCATCTCTCAGAGGATTTGTGAAGCAAGAGAATTAATGTTCAATTAGGCCGTACAAAATAAGAGAGCACTGTCTAGATTTAAAGGGTCATTTCTCCATGCTGTTAGAGTGAGATCATTGAATAGAATGAATAAAAAGCATGATGCTATGCATCCTTTAAGATTTTCAATACTGACTTAAATGGTCTCAATAAATACGAAGACAACTTAAAGGAATTTCCACATACAATTCCTTACAAATAGCAGTGTTAGTTAATAGCACATCCAGAGCTGACACAAACAAAAGATGAAAAGTCCATTAAAATCCCTGAATAGTGTAGTAATCATTCTATAAAGCATATACACTGCTGTTTGCTCTGTAAATTCAGCTGCTATAGCAACTAACATTTCCAGACAGTTTCTCCATGAAAAAAGTGTGTGTAACTAGTGCTTAAAGGTAATGGAATTACCCTAAGTCTCTTCTGACTACAAGGCTTTTGAAAGAATTTTCAGACTGAATTTCCTACAAATCTGGAGCAGTTTGATGTATGATTCACTTAAATCCTCCATGAGAACATTTGTCCAATCAAGACTTCTAGAAAGGGTGGACTCAGAAGGTCACAAAAGTTTCATGGAAACACAGAGAAAATTTAATTTTATGCAAAATGCTCAGATGATTAAGCCATCCTGCAGTACAAACCACATCAGACAACTTTTTGTAACACTGAGGAAATAGCTTTTTGAAATTCAAGAACAAAACTTTGCCTCCTCCTGGGTGGATTATCTTTCAGTAAATGGCAAGAGATAGAGAAATTCTTCCCACTCCTGTCTTTCAACAGCGTTTCAACTCCAAAGCTGCAAGAACACAGTCAGTCAAAGCTCAACAGGGCATCTGTAACACACCACTAAGCAAACACAAGGGAAGATACAAGCACACAGAGGAACAGTAAAGGTGGTGTGGGGAGCTGCCAGAGCACACACATCACAGCTGAGGAAGACAAAGGCCAGCCAGGGAGGGTCAATGTCTAGGTCAAGTCACACAGAACCACCTCTAGGGAATTCAAAGCACCGGGCAAGGGTGGACCAGCACAATGCACCTTTCTATCTTCCTCCTTTGTTTCCACAGCAGCTGCCTGAAACATGGCTGGCAAAGGGCTGTAGAGGAGGGAGACATAAGTGGTGTCCCATCACAAGGCTGCAAAGGAAAGGAAACATAATAAAATCTTGTGACTGCTTACAGCCTCAGCACAGATGACTGTCATTGGTCATCAAGTAAAAAACAATTTCTCATGCTGGGTAAACAATTCTCCAAATCGCATTCCAAAGCAGCAAAACATGGAGAAGCTGAAGCTTCCCAGCTTCTCAGGAGAAAAGATCCTGGCAAAAGGATTTTTCACAAAATATGTCTGTGACATCAGTCATTTCATCACACCAGCATTCTCAGATGGTTTCAGGTGGGTGCACAAAAAAATGTTAAATTCTTCTTGGCAGCTGTCTTACAGGCACGTGAGGACTATCATAAATCAGCACTTCCCTTTTAATGTTCGATGGTGACTTGGCCAGACACCTTCCTTCCCATCTCAGCACTACCAGCAACAACATTTCTCCTCCCTTGCACTTCCAAAGCACCAATCATGCCCCATCTCTCTCACCCTCACAAGTTTGCAGTGGGAGTGAGCTCTGCTTTTCCCTTGGCTCCATTTCTCCAGGGGTTCTTGCTTGTGCAAAACAGCCTGTGCTTGGAAGAGTTCCAGGCTTGCAGCCCCATGAGGAGCTGCTACTTGTCAGCACTTCATGTGGGCAACACAAGCACCAAGCAGGCACAGGAGTGCTTTTCATGCATCCCTGGCCAAGAAACTCAGTGGTGGAACAAGTTTAGGAAGGAAAAAAGGTGTGTTTGTCATTGAGATGTGTCACGCTTCTGAAAAAACCACACAATTCTTTTGCACGTGACTGTTACTGATCCTTATTCTTGCTATTCAGGAAGCAGGCACTGCTTGGCCTGAATTCATGCTGCCGCATTACTTGAGTTTTTGCATCCAAAGTGATACAAGACATTGTTATTGTTCTATCGGCATGGTTATTGTGCTTTTTAAAAACCAAAATAATTTAAAAACAGAGAAAAAATAATTATAAACTGGGTGTGAGGATGTCTGGGGTTTCGGTTTTTGAAAGCCAAAATGCAAATTCAGCCAGAAAAAAATTTATTATCAAATAAAAAGTGAAAATCACATTCTTAAAACTTCTGAGTTCTTTTTTCCTAGAAAGAGTCTTTGCGCATCAGTCAGTTATCAACTTTCCTGTTTCTGGTAAAGGTCAGTATTTCAGATCATTTTTAGGGTGTTTTTACAACATCAGTAACATTTTCAAGACCGCTTGACATCTGTGGCTTGACCCAGTGTCTGGGTCTCTGACTTGAAGGAAACTGGGTTCACCTGGCACCACTTCTTTTGGCTCCAGGCAGTTCCATTGTTTGGGTTATTCTATATGGCAGGCTCCAGGAAGGATGTGTGGTCAAAACAAACACATCCTATGAAGAAGTGATGTTTAGAGACCAGCATGTTCATTTTCTGCAGAGCCTGGGTGCAAGACACTCATCAGGAAGATAAGCAGCCCATAATTCAGAATATTCCAAGAAAATCTATGGGCAAACTAGCCTGAAGAGGTGGAGATCATAGCAACTGTGTTGGATACAAATTGTGCCATTAACTCCTTGCCACACGAGACAGGTCAGTGAGACAGAAATCTGTTCTCCCCACAGAGTCCCATTAGCAAATGGCTCTCCAGAAAATGCAGGGGATTTGCAATGTTCTGTAGTTGTCTGACTTTCCTTTGCCAGAATTCAAGTGATGGTTTTCAAGCTAAACTGGAGATTGCATTAACCTGCTCCTGGCTACACCTGAACATTGTAATAATGCTTGTGAACATCTGTTCTGAAAGAGTCAGAAAATAAAATCCTGTTTCCAGTATATCTCTTGTGTTACATGTTTTTGAAAGTGTTTTCAAAGCTAAAAAATCCCTGGCATTTCAGGCAAATAACAGTCTGGTTGTTATTTGACTCATCATGAATGCAGAATAGAATATTCAGTTGAAAGGGACAGAAAACAGTCACCTTAACCATCTGGCTGACCACTTCAGGGCTGACCAAAAGTTTAAGTATGGCATTAGGGGCAATGCCCAAATGCCTCTTAAACACTGTCCGGCTTGGAGCATCAACCCCTTCTCAAAGAAAACTGTTCCATGGTTCAACAACACTCTTGGTAAAGAAACGTTTCCTCCTGTCAAGTCTGAACCTCCCCTGATGGATGCAGCTTTCAGCCATCCCCCATGCCCTGCTACTGGGTACTACTGAGAAGAGATCAGGAACTTCCCTCTCCACTTCACCGCCTCAGAAAGCTGCGAAGAACAGTGTGGTCACCCCTCAGCCTCCTTCTCTCCAAACTAGATTAACCCTGTGTCTTCACCTGCTTCTCACAGGGCATTACTTCTAGCTCTTCAACCCGTTTTAATGTCCTGTCCTCCTTTTGCACACATTTAAGGACCTTCACATCCCTTTTAAATTTTGCGGCTCAGAAATGCACAAAGTACTCAAAATGAAGTTGCAGCAGTGCTAAATAGAGTGGGATGATCACTCCTTTTGACCAGCTGGTTGTGCTCTATTTGAAGGTTTGCCACTACTGACTTTGAGCCTGCTGTCTGTCAGCCAGCATCCCCAGATCATTTCTATGGTGCTGCTCCCCAGCCACTCTTGAAATTTGTGCTTGTGGAAGGTATGTTCTATCCCAGGTGCAGTCTGGCATTTGTTCTTGTTCAGTTTCATGCTGCTGCTGCTTATTCAGCACTCCAATCCATCCACATCCCTCTGCAAGACCTCTTGTCCCTTGAGAGTGTCAACAGCACCTCCCACTTTAGCATCATCAGCAAACTTGCTGACAATGCACTTGACTCCAGATCACTGATAAAAAATTTGAACAGAACTGGCCTTGGGATCAAGCCCTGAGGAACAGCACTGGTGACTGGTCTCCAGCCAGGTGTAGCCCCACTCTGTACAACTCTTCGAGCCCTGCCTGTCAGCCAGCTCTTCCAGCAATCATCTACCTGCTCACTTCACAGTCAGACTTGTCCAGAAGGACGCTGGGAGGCACAGTATCAAACACCTTAATGAAACCCAGGAAAACTATATTCACCACCCTTCCTTCATCTACTAGGCAGCTGAAATTACAGAATCTACAAGCTTACTGAAGTTTAAAAACATTTAAGAGGGAAATAAAACTTCTGAAATAAGAATCCACATTAGTATATGTGATATGCCTTCTTCTTACTTCTCCTGATTTCAAAATTGTAAGACTTTAATGAGGCTTGCTTGTTTTCTTCATAACCGCATATATTCACTCAACTACCAGTAAAATATTTAGCTAAGTTAAGTTTTCTATGCTGACCTCTTCAAAGTCATAGACAACAGCAGCATATTTTTCCTGGAAAGAAAGCCTCCAAAGTTTGTATCTATTTCAATTAAAGGTGTGTTTTGCCTTTTTTTTTTTTAAACACTTAATCGTTATGTCCGTAACTCAGGCTTCCAAACAGAGAATTAAATTCTCAAACTTTCTAGTGAAATACAGATTTTATACTTATTAATAGTTTTAACTAGTATAATAAGTGAAAAGCAAAGGAATTAAAATTATCAAGCTTAGGACTGCAGTCCATCCCTGCCCTCAGTCTACTAAAGACTTTAGCAATACATGGTGAGAGCTTGCCCATGATTTCAAGCAACATTTACAATTAACATCATTATTTTCATTCATACTGACAGAAGCAGATGGCACACACTGCATGTATCAATTTTACACATATCTTAGAGATGCAATATCAGAATGCTGCTTCTATTTTCTACTGTTATTCTACCCCTATTCTTCCAGTTTATTGTCCTTGGTTTAATTTTTTTTTTTTTTTTTTTTTTACTGTATTACTGTAACAGACATGAGCAACAGCACTATACATTTTTCTTTCAAAAGGAAAATATACCACACAGTAGAATTTAACTGAGATGGGATAAAAGATGTGATTAAAAATGAAAAAAAAAAAAAAAGGATTATTCAAAGGCTATCAGCAGCTCAGCAAAATCAAAACTTAAAAGTGCCACATGGAAGCAATTTGGAAAAGGCAATGCTAATTTATGTTAAAATATTGGAGAAGTCAGTTGGAGAAGTTTGCACAAAGTAACTAGGCACACAATGTAACAATGTGTCACAAATGCTGTTGAAACATAAGAACACCTAGAATACTTATATGTGTCTGGGCAACACTAAATATGGCCCAAACATTCCCACCGTAAACAGCTTTTCTGTGAATGTTAAAAAAAATAATCTGAAAATATTTTTTCTTTCCAATGAGTGAAATAGGATGACATGGCCAATACAGCAGCCAAGATGCTCAAGTACTGTGAAAACTACAGGGTAGTTTTCTACTGAAAAGCTGACACTGAAAGAGCAGCAATTTTCACTCTTAACAAAAAAAAAAAAAAAAAAACCCAAAAAAACCCAAAAAAAAAAAAAAACCCCAAAAAAAATCCCAACAAAACAAAAAAGCATTTCCTTGCTGAAAACTTTCCTCATAGGGAGACAAATAAAACATTTGGTAAAGAAATCCTTCTTTACCAAAGGATTGAAATGTTTTCTGATCAAAGGGCTGACACTGCTGCTTATATTACCTGCTATTCTGTAGGAGCACACTACAAGACACAGATAAACTCAAAATTTCTCAAAAGAACGGAGCTTAATACTACATTGGTATTGTAACACTAACATTCAAATATTTAAATTATACTTAAAGACAGTTTCAGACAATTTTAACATACCTAAAGGAAAATGGCCTCAAACCATTGTTTGCTCTGGCACCATTATGAAGCTCAACTTTATTCTTTATCTAAGCATAGACACAATTTGTTCTAGCCAACACCATAGACAGAATATACAATTATCTGTAAAGACTTCATATGGGAAGTCAAACTTCTGACATGAAGCTGTATTAACCTGAAGAAGTATGAGCAGAATACTCTCAGTGTTTTCTGACAGTATCAGCACACACCCTGATTAAGAGCCAGCACAGATAAAACCAATACCTATGAAGCAATGCAGACTATAAATCAGGGGGAGGAAAAAATCCCAAGAGCTGGAGACTGTCTCCAAAGACTACCTGGACACATTTTTTACAGTTTTCTACTATAAATGAATGAAACCCACTCTGCTGACATACGCTCTCCCTCTTCTGTTCATATAACTGCAAGAACTAATTTTCCTGAAATTTGCTTGCAGCGGATACATTACTAGTGACCTCCTGATAGCCACTGCTCCTGTTCCTGAAGAGCACCTAAATCCCTTCCAAGCTGCACTCATTCTGTCTCTAACTGTAACACACCATTGCCTCAGAAATATTTTAATGTTTCAGTGCCTTTAAAAAGACCGTTTGAAGTACTGTTCTGTTCAAAACAAATGTCCCTTAGTGAACATGAAGAGGTATTTAAAAAACAAAAACAAAACACCACCAACAAAAAACCCCAAACCTGGGCCAGACACTTTAATCAAAATCAGACTGAAAAGTTCAAACTGATGCACACCCACAAAATTCCCCGAACATAAGCAGAAGATACTGTAGAGTGCTTTGGCAATACTTTAGCTTTTCAATTAGGCAACGCAGCAGGAATTACAAGTTACAAATATGTAACACATTTAAAGACTGGGAAGGTTTCCCACTGGAGGAGCAGGGCAAGATTTACCAGCATACAGGAAAGAGCTCCTTACAAAGAGTTTGCCTTTATCTGAGTGTTCAGAACTCGAGTAGCTCTTTTTTACCCTGAAATAGCAGCTCTTACCATAGGTAACTTGTCCCTGTAAAAACAAAACCAAAACAACAAACCACCAGTTTCCTTGAGAAAAATGTTTCCCCAACTTCCTATGCTCCAATGGTGACCTAGCAAATGTAACAGGGCAATTGCACACAATTGTAGTGAATAATATTCTTCTCAGACCATTGATATAAGGTGGAAAAGAGAAAGAAAAAAAAAAAAAAGACATTTTTTAGGTTAGTAGAGCATCTGAGAAAACAGCAGTGTCACCTTTCTCCATCCCAAGAGTGAAACTTCTAGATTCAGAAAGTCAAATTAAAGTGCTCCAACCTTGGACTAGTTTTCCTTGCAGCGGAAGAATCCCTGTTACTGAGCCATGTCCTGCAAAACGCTATTGTTCTTATCCAAATACTTCATTTTTTTATTCTACAAGAGCTGAGAAAAATAGCACAGTAAACAGCTTGTAAATTTGGCATCACAATTGTCCTTCCTCCCTTTCATCTCCATAGTCTCTTCCCCTCTGAACTCCTTCTTAGCAGCATATGCCAGACTTTTACTTTTAAAATGAGCTCAAACCAGAATGAATGGCCCATACAGGGCTCAAACCTGCACCCTGACATTATTAGAACTGTGCTCTAAACAACTGAGATAATATGCAACTATATCCCATTTTAAGAAAATACTAAAAACTAACAAAAAGGATGCACCATAACATGTTCCAAAGGTCTACCTCGGATCTCAGCTGCACTGAAAATACTTAAGCATTGCAAACTACAAAACTGAATCCTGCGCATGCTATCACTGTCAGGTCCTTAGAACACAGAGACAGAA
This sequence comes from Pyrgilauda ruficollis, assembly GCF_017590135.1. Lineage (NCBI taxonomy): Eukaryota > Metazoa > Chordata > Aves > Passeriformes > Passeridae > Pyrgilauda > Pyrgilauda ruficollis. The sequence continues at coordinate 26,435,582 of NW_024519206.1, read as the reverse complement.
AGTATCCCAGGTATAGAACTGGCAACATATCATCCCATTTACAACCTACACATTCCAACTGGCAGTATTCACTTCATCGAATCAGAGAATGCTGTGGATTGGAATGGACCTTGAAGATCATCCAGTTCCAACTCTTACTTAATTAATTATCAAATCAAAACTATAGTTTTCTTAAAAATAACATAACCCTTTCTTTTGGACTGGACTAATCTTGCCAAAGACCTGAAACTACATCAGGATTTTAAGGTTTAATACAGTCAGCTCCCCACAGTTATATTAACACATGTATACAGTATTTTTGTATGCTGTAGGCACACATACACATTCCAGTCACAAGAAATATCCGCATGCAATAAAAAGTATAAAGAAAAGGAAAAAAAAGCTAATTATTTCTTGCAAGAGCAAGGAGGGAGAGGTGGGCATAAAGGGGAACTGATACAAAAATAAGGGAAAGACAGTTAAAAAACCTCCAACAAATCTGGTACTAACTTTCCTTCACATCTGTTATGTGCTCTCCAAAGCTGATTTTGTAGCCTACCCAACACCAGCTCACAGAAATGAAGACTTCATGGCAAACTTTCTCCATTAAACACTAGATAGGCAATAAGGACTTAATATTCATTCAGTTTCTCAGAGTTAACTGTGGGCCAAAGAAACCATTTAGATATCAAAAGCACATCTATTTTATCACATCTGCATTTCTCTAAGTACAAAACACAATTTTTTAAAGATGCCAAACACCTCACTGATTGCCTCAAACGCATGGCACTGGTTTATAACACTGACTACTCCTACATGTTTGTTTGGTTTCTTCTCAAATCAACAACAAAAATATGCCCCAAGGCTGCTAGCCAGATACTACTTGGACAAGAAAAGCTATTCTTTTGCTAGCACAGAATTGTGGGACTGTTCCTGAAATAGCTCAGGCATTTTATGTATTAGTGAGAAACACTCAGGATTCTGTCACTCCCTCAAGAACTATTCCACAAAATGGTGCAAAAGTTTATTCTAGGCAAACAAACCCTGAAAATTCTTCAAAGCTCTTAAAAAAACAGCACTTCAAGAAACTGACATACATTTCAGAATGGGATAAACTTTTGTAAGATTTTTTCACTCTTAAGTCCTCTTTTCAGCTCCTGAAGGTGCTTCAAAACAAAAGGAAGTTTCAGGTTTTACATCTTAGCTCTACTTTTCTTCTTAAAGGACATTGTAAGGAAACAATTATCTAGTCCAAGCAACAACAAGTCCTAGCAAAGACCTACATCTGAACCTTAAGGAGAAAATACTTATTTTAACACACCTCCATATAATTTATCTAATTTTTTTGTCAGTGCAAGATGGAAATTAACTCCTGATGTCTGAAGTGATGCTATTTTAGGCTGTTAACTGAGTAGGTGAACTTAATATGAAGAGCATAACGTCATTAGAAGATATTCAGTTGGTTCTTTTCAGTTCTAAGACTACTTTTTTCAACTTTTAATTTTTAATCTACTCCTAGCTGAATTTAAGACAGCAAGGCAGTGAGGTAATGTACAAGTTGTCTTTTAACACAGTTGCTAACGATTCCAAATTAAGAACAGATGTTTAGCACATACAGTTAAATTAGAGAATATTTAACAAGCAACAAATCTGTGATCCTTCAAAATGACTCATCTGAGTTACTGGATGCTGCTGCCTAACCATAAGAAATCACAGTCCCTGCTGTGATTTTGATCACAAGTGTGATTTACCATTATCATGTCATCAATACCTTCTGCAAAATCACTGGAAATATTGTTTGTGCTGACTTAATTCACTGAATGAAATCCATTAGTCGTGCATACTAGAAACTAGGTTTGGCCCTACACATTTTAATCATTGTATGCTCAGCTAGGATGCTATGACAAAGTTTAAAATGGTAAAGTCTAAATACATTCTTTCTCATGAATGAAGGCCTAGAACAATTTTGCTAAACTGATTTTGAAAAACTCATGGCTAAACACCTGAGAATTTATGAAAATTAGACCACATTGCATCAAGACAACCACACTCAAGCCCAAATTCACCAAAACAAACGCCTAATCCATCTGAACTGAGTTTAGTATTTCATCAGTTCCAGTGTTGTTCAGAGGTTATAAGTATCTTTCTCAACACACCAGGTCTATAGAAAGCAACATTCATCCTGAAAAAATCTAACACATGAATAACAAAAAAATACTTAAAATTATGGATTTGTGTCACAACAAGAGGATCACTAGTGCATTTTATGCAAAGTAATTGGCCCTGAATACCATCGACAAACAAACAAAACCCAAATCACTCTGAATCTGGCCTACTTAAAACTGCAAAGCTGATGAAAAACATCTACTAAAAATAGTAGCCCCACTATGGACTTATAAATAGAAATGAGATTTCTCACAGTGTTGAATTCACTAATAATACCACAAAACAATACGATTTCCAGCACAAAATGACAACTTTCACAGAAATTAATATTTAACACAATATATATAATATGCAGATGTTATATAAACCAAGATGACAAATTTGCAGAGTAAAAAGTATTGACAACGCTGTGCAAAAACACAGTGATGGTCTTATGCCTTTAAGCACACTAACACAATTTTAAAACAAACAAACAACCTCTTCAAACAAGTTTAGTATTTGTGGTGAATATTTTGCAGGCTGAAGTCGACCACTGTGTCTACTGACAGCTGACCACAGTGAACAGGGAACTGCTGAGTGCTGGCGCTCCATCAATGAGTAACACGAACCGGAGAGCGAAGGCTGCGGCTTTAACCAGCTCTCTCTGCAGACGCACCAGCGTCACCCTCAACACGGATTAAAAACGCTGCACTTCAGCACTGTATGACCCACTTTAAATTCGGATGCTGAACGCAGGCAGTGCCTCTCCGAAGCTGCCTAAATTCAGCCCGACGCCAAAATTAAGCCTCAGCACAACATTTTCCCGCGATGGAAGCCGGGGGGTCGCAGGGCCCGGCTCGCTCACAGCGTTACCAGCAGGACAAACAGGTCGCCGTACCTCCGTGAGGATGGAATTGCTGGGCTGGAACCGCAAGGAGGGAGGAAAGGCAAACCTGCTTCCAGGTCCGCGAGCAGGAGAGGCGCTGGGCATGCGGGAGAGGCGGCCCTGCCCGCAGAGCATCCCCCGAGCGCCGCACGCACACCCTTCCTGGAGAGGGATCCCCTTCCCGGAGAGAGGTCCCCTTCCCAGAAACGGACCCCCGCCCTGCTCAGCCCGCCTCCCGGCACGTGATCGCCTTCCTCCTCCTTCCTCCTCTTCCTCTTCCTCTCCCTGCCCCCCCTCGCCCCAGCAGGGCAGCGGGCCGCTGCCGAGGGGGACAAACCTGCGCCCTCCCCGCAGAAAGCGGCGGCTCCGGCACCGGAGGAAATGGGCAAAGGGGAGAGAAGGGAAAGGAAGGAAGAAAGGGCCGAGCCGGGCCGCACCGGCGGCCCCGCCGCCCCTCTGCCAGCAACACGCCCCGTATCTCTCCCGGCCTATTCCCCGCCGCGTTCCCCTCGCCCCCCGCTCCGGGCGAGGGGGCAGCGAGCTCACCCCGGCGCGCCGCTCCGGCCCGCAGACACGGCCCCGCCGCACCGGGCAGCGCCGCAGGCCGGCTCGGCCTCCCGCTCCTTCATGGAGCGCGGGATGCGGCGGGACCGGCGGCACCGCCACACGGTGCGAGGGCTCGGGCAGCAGGCGGCAATGGGGGCAGAGCCGCGGCGGAGGCAGCGGGAGCGGCCCATAGATAAGGCGTCATCTTTGATCTTTAAGTGTCAACACCCCAAGTTGTAGTGCGGCCGTAAGAACGAGCAGAAGGACTGGTTAGCTGTCGTTCGCCCGGATTCCACTTGTGTCTTGTCATAGCGCTGTCCTTATCTTTGCAGGGATTAGCGCCAGAAAATCACAGAATTGCAGAGTTGGAAGGGACCCTCAGGGACCATCGAGTCCCACCTCCCAATGTCCTGCACAGGACACTCCAAGAGTCACACCATGTGTGACCCAATGTGCCCAAGAGCATTGTCCAAATGCCTCTTGAACCTTGTCAGGCTTGGTGCTGTGACCACTTCCCCGCAGAGCCTGTTCCAGTGCCCAAATCCCACACTCTGGACAAAGAACCTTTCTCTTATATCCAACCTCAACCTTCCCTGACAGCTTCAGGTCATTCCCTTGGGTCTTGCCACTGGTCATCACAGAGAAGGGATCTGGGCATGATTGCTGTTATTTTGAAAATACAACAGAAAATCAATCAAGCAGCCACCGTTGGAAACAATCCATTCCTTTGGGAAGCACGGTCTCCAACCTTATTGAAGCCCAGAGCTTGTCAAATGCTTACATATGTCATAAGGTTTGTCTGCAGTTCAGTGCTGCAGGCTAGATCCGCCTCTTTTAACATGAAATAGGTGTAGCAGGGAAACAGAGGAAGAAAGGTGAAAATATAGGTCCAGGAAATATCAAGATAAAGGTCACTTGCTCCACCCTGCCTTGCTCACTCCACTAGAGCCCAGTGTCTTCAGGGACATCCGTGCAGAGTAGCTGCAGCAAGGTGATGATGAGGTGTTCAACCTGGAATTAGAACACCAGTGGAAACAAGTACTCTAAGAATTTATTATTTAAAAAAGACATTATGGTAAATGATAGCTGAGGTGAATTGCTTAATCTTTCTTCCACAAACACAGAACTCACAATAAAATGTCCTCTTCAGTATTACCTCTTATTATGGGAAGGAAGAGGAATTTCTGTAGGTGTGAGGAATACCTTGCAAGATGCAAGATCCATTTTTTTGGGTCTAATAATTTTTTCTTAATCTAACTTTGTAAATACAATCACTTTATGCAATTTTATGTTTTTTACTCATGTTTGTTTATTTTGATTATGTATGTTTGGTTTGTTATGTTGTGCTTTTGCAGTTGTTTTACTAAAGATCACCTCAGACTTTCAGTGAGGTGACTGATTTTACTTATTACTGTTGTTTTTCATGCAAGAACAAAGAGAAAGACTTGGATCTCAGTTTGAATTACCTGTTACCAAACAGGCAGTCTGTGTTTGAATTACCTGTTACCAAATTGGTTTGATACAAGATATTTAACACACTGCAAACCAAAGGCAGCAATTCTCTGCCATGGCACGTTTTGAAATAAACAGCTTGGAATAAAATGTGGTTGAAATTTAGCTGAACAGATGAGGAGTTTTATTTGTGATAACATGTGAACAGCCACTGTTATTCAGGCCTCATCTGTAGTTCTGAAATTGTGTTAAAAGATGAGTGTAATGTCTTGAAAATATAGCCAATAAATAGAGGCTAGATTTCAGATAACTAAAGCCTGTGCAGGTTGTGTGTATCCACTAACATCATGAGGAAAGCAAAACCCTCAGTATTCCTTCTTATTCCTGACTGAGTGATTTGTTATAATCCAATTTAAAAAATATGATATATTTGATAATTATAACTAGCTGAGGCTCAGATCTCAATAAAATGTGGCTATCAGATCTGATAGCCATACATGCTCACAGAACCAGTCAGCTTGCTGGTTAATGGGGAAAGAGAGATCTGACAGCAAGAAAAGGCAATTAGATTGCAGCTCTTCCATTTTGGAGTTATGCTACAATAGACACAGGATTAGAAGAAGAGCAAAAAAATCCCCAAATTTCCTTAAAACCTAGGTGTTAAAGAAATTTTTCACACTGGGTTCCCATCTCCATTTGATAGGTTTATTGGCACCAATCAGTTGTGATGCCTGATAGCTCCAGCCAAGTGCCTGATAAGAGTGACCAAGGAAAAAGAAATCCCTGGGCAAATACACCCTTACAATGTAATCTCCCTGTCCATCATGTGACAGTCTGGAGCAGCAGCCATATTAGGGGCTGTGGTATTGTCACCCTTCATTTTTCTTTTTACCAAGTGATTGCTAGGTGACCATTTTTACATCCTCTTAGGTTGGTTTCGGTGGGGGTTTCAGCCAGTTTTGTAGTCCATGTTGTAATAGTGTTGTTACAGTTCATATGCCACAATTTAGAGGCTGTCCACTCCGGAAAAGGAACCATCAGCTTTAAGGGAAAGGCATGACTAAACTATGGAAGGGAGAGGGAAAAGGGATCCCAGGACAAATCTAGCAGAGATGAGAAATATCTGTTTTCAGATAAAGAACAAATATTTTAAGACATGTCAGATTAATGTTTGAGTCTCTGCCTCCTTCCAGGTGGCCTATCTCCTCTGCTAGCTTTGTTAAAATACTATCTTACAGAATCTCCCTGGAGAGAAAAAAAAAGTGTTTGTTCTGCTTTTCCTGTTCTACAGGGTGTATGGAGGGGATCCTGATGGGTGAAGAACTGTTTCAGTTCCTGCTGCAACGGCATCACATCTTGCATTAATCAAGGAAACTCAAGCAGGGTTTGCTGAGAAGGTTTTATTAAGCTGTACTAAACCCAGTCAGTAATTAAAGTGCTTAGCACAGTATGCTAAGGCTATGTTTTCTAATCTACTGAGAACTTTGAGAGTCAAAATATATCATTGTGTATCACACAGAGTATTATTGCTAGGTGTCCTAATTTCAGACCAAATTAGTGACCTAAACAACAACTTAATTTTGGGAGCTGATAATCTTCTTCTGCTTTTGGATAGGGAATGGAGAGATTTGGGGATTTACATTCAGTAACCACTCAGGACATGACTTCAAACAGATTAAATTATGTAGAAGTTGCCTTTAAAAGTCCTTCTGAAGAAATTTGCACAGGTAATCTTGTGTTTGTAATGTTGTCCAAAGAGAGGATGTTTAGCAGTGCAGACTTGAAAAAAATGAGCTAAGCATGGACTAATGGACTATCTTTTCCAGATTGTGTAGAGGTATTTCCCTAACTGTCAGTGGATCTGAACACAGGGAAGGACAGACAAGGTTAGGTCATGTAAGGAAGGACTCTGCAGTTTCTTCAGTACTGCTGTCATGGTTTAGCTCCAGTTGGCAACTATGTACCACGCAGCTGCTTCTTCACTAGACCCTCCAAACCATTGGGATGAAGAGGAGAACTGGAAAAATGTAAAACCCATGGGCTGAGACAAGAACAGTTTAATAATAGGAAAAAGGAAAAGGATAAATAAAAAAACTAGAGAAAAAAACCAATGCCCAATTCAATTGCTCACCACCTGCTGAACAATACCCAGCCCATCCTCAAGCAGCAATTGGCAGCTCCCAGCCAATTCCCTGAGTTTAAATATTGATCATGATGTTCTATAGTGTGGAATATCCCTTTGATCAGTTCAGGTCATCTGTCCTGGCCATGCTCCCACCTTAGCTTCTTGTGCACCTGAGATAATGATAAGCCCTTGACTCAGGGTGAGCACTGCTTGGCAACAGCCAAAACATCAGTCTGTTGTTAACATTATTCTCATACTGAATCCAAACCACAGCTGCTAAGAAAAAAATTAACGGTATCCCAGCCAAAACCAACACAACTGTTTTCCTAACAGAGGCATGTCTCTCTGTCCTGATGCTGAAGTTTGAATGTGAGCAGGTGAGTTTCATGCGCAGGTAATGGAGTGCCTGCTCCACCTTCTAAAGGAGTGGAGCAGGTTGTGCCTAGGTTTCGGACAGCATTCCACTTAAATTGTTACCTTGGACTCTGTTCACGTGTGCCTATTACAGGGCATTAAGGAAAGACTGCCTGTAATCTTCTGGAGCAAGAAAAATGGAAAGAGAAGTATAGTAACAGTACTTCATAATTTACATCCTAAAGCCTTCATCATTTGGTTTTCCTCTGCTTATATTTAAGTTAGTATTTTTCAGTCTTTAGTTCTGCTGCCTCTGTAAAAATGTGTGTCAATAATAGGTTCTTTGTCAGAACAAGTAGCTAGCAACCAGTACAGGTTAATATTTCAGTGTTGTTCTGAATATATTTATTCTCAAGTTTATATTCTTTCTTTCTGGAGAAAGACCATCAGAGTTCATTTTGAAGATGTGTACTTCTTTGAAGCTGAAGGAAATGTAATTTCTTATTAAAATTGCTATTGATAGTTAATAAGTAAAATGTTATAAAGCCACATGATGTAAACTACTTTCTAATGACTCCTCAGCCTCCTACTGTGGCAGGAGTAGGGCAAGAGAGATGTCAAATGGAGGCAGATGTGGCTGAGGTCTTATTAATGCTGTTCTTTGGAAAGCGGATATGTCAGTGTGCAATACCTGTGGAGAGTTTGGGAAGGAGGAAGAAGGCTTTCCTGTCACTTGGCTTTTCCAGCAGATGGGTTGTGACACAGAGCTTCCTAAACTGTGCTAGCGCTGAAATGCAGGTGGTTGTTTCAGTGTGATCCCTTACCCGGGCAGTGAGGAGGTCTAAAGGCAGAGTGTCTCACTCGAGGCAGGTCACAGGTCTCTGGTGTTCATACTGGCTTTAGGACATCAGCTAATTGTTCTCACAGCAGCTGCTGCTCTAAGGTGAAGTGTAGGCAGTGCAACAGTTATCTCTAGCATGACTCATTGCATCAAGGAGCTGGATGTAAGGTGAGCCACTTTCCGGTACAAGTGTCTCAGGTGTTTTTTCCTGTCCTTTCATGCTGTGGTAAACAGTGGAAATGAGTATGTTGCTTCCTGCAACAGAATATACACACATATTCCAGTAGTTACATGCAGTGCCTAAAGACAGACACTAAGATGCGCAAAGTCATCACACCCCCAGTGTCAGAACCCAGGACGTCCCCCTGAATGATCTGAACCCCAGCCATGGGGCTTTGAATCCCTGGCAGGAGGGTTGGAGACCCCGGCTTGTAGCCAAAGACCCCTGTGGCTTTGAATTTGACCCATGGAACAAGTTACCACCTTTGTATGAAGAATTAAAGTCACAAAAATTTAAATAGTGTAGTAGTAGTAATCACAGGGTGAAGAGAAAACTTTTGGAGCACTGTACAGGGGGGTTTGGAATTCTATACATGAGGGTCAGGGGTTCTAAGATGGAGGGATTTGGGCGTGTCCTGTCCTTCTTCCTTCTCCCTGGCATCCATGTTCAGGATGATGTTGGCATTCACAGATTGGTTTAGAGTAGAAAGTCACTGTCTAACATAGGTGATAGGTATTGGAACATTATTGTAAACATAGTATATGTAGTTTTTAGTATAAAAAATAGCACCAGCCCGAGAGGCGGAGAGCGTGCCTTGAACTGACCTGCTGAACAGACCTCGGCAAGCCAGACAGAAAATGTTTTAGATAAAATATAATAAACAACCTTGAAAATGTGAGCCGAAGACTCCTCGACTCTCTTCGACAGCTGAGTTAGAAAAAGGGACTTTTAACAAACCTCGGGATCATCTCAACCAGAGAAAACCCGAGACCCCAGATCCCCTTTGAAATCCAAGGAACTGCTTAAATACATGTCAGGATGTGATGGAGGTTCATATTCCTGTGCATGAGTGATTCTCGAACCTCAAGCTGCAAACCCACAGCCAAGGACATCCCTGGCTAGCTGAGCTAATACCTCAGCTTCTCTGCTTCATCAGCTCTTAATGTCTATCTCTCCTTCAAGAAGAGTGAAGTAGGTTGCACTGCAGGTGATCTGATTGCTTCCCAAATAGATAAAATACATAGGATGTAATTAAGCATTTCAGCAATAGGACAGGAAGAAAAGAAATCACTTGACTAAGAAATTACAAGGCAAGTATACAATTAGGATTGTCACTTAGCTACACCACTCCAGTGTTAAAGCTGTTGGTAATTCTTTCTTCCATTATATGGTTCAGTTTAAGCGAATGAACCCCCAGTGCAGGAAATTTAAGCTCACCCCGCAGCAAGAAAATGACAAAGTAAAATCAGCAGCCAAGCTCCAAACATTTGTAAGGTATAGAAATAAACCACATTATTTATTAGAGTTGGTTTTTTTTTTGTTTTTTTTTTGTTTTTTTTTTTTCCCCAGATAAGCTATTGGTGTTGGTGCAAGCAGTAATTGCTGTTTAATATTCACTGCAGCAGCTGAACAGCTCTGTTCAGCATATTTCATAACAACCATAGTAACCATATTAACAGGCTGACATGCTGCTCTTGAAGGCATTATTTTTGTTCCATGAAATTAGCTAACTCCCTCCTACACGTGTTTTATCAAATGATAAAATCTCCAAATTTCTAACATGCACATGAATCATTATTTTATGATCCTATGCTATAAAGAAAACTTGTCCTTCTCTGGAAAAAAAACATTCCAAAAATCCTGCTGTCTCTGATGTTAATGGGAACTTTATTAGACTGGAACCCACAGCAGTTCACTAGTCAGCTCAGTGACAAAAATGTTCTTCTCTGAGCTCTTGCCTGTCATCAGCACAAGACAAATTCTATCTTAAAGATAAGAGCTTATTCACTTGGGAAGAAGAAAGAAACTATTGTACTTTACTTTTAAACAAAAGATCATTTTGAATTTCTGTTGGATTTTGGAAAGTGCTTTGAGCACACAGAGTGCTTCTGGGCCATTTATGAGGCAATTTCTTACTTTTTGGCCATTCACACTCACATTTATCTCTCTGCAAACTCTCTCTCTCTTTTCCACGTCTACTGCCTTATCTTTCTAATGAATATTATTATTTTTGATTAATTTCCCCTCATCAATTCCTCTCTGTTCCATATACAGATGACCTGTTTGACATAAGATAAAAATGACCTTTTCAGATTGTGCTTTTTTTTGTTTCATGACAAGTTTCTCCCAGGAAAAGTGCTTTCACTCAGTTACAGATTGTGAGTTTAATGAAAATAAAAAATAAGGAATTTCAAACATTCAATGACATTTTTTATAATTTATTTTTGCTAGAAACTGATGATAAACCCTCTACATGTAGCTAAAACTGTCTTTCCTGAAAAACCTCTACTTGCAATCCTTATATGCATCAATAGTTACCCCATTTTAGCTATATTTTTGCGTATAAACTACTTTATATGCTTTATTTACTTTCATCTGTTTTTATGTATTTCTGTGTTTAACTGTCCATGGTTTCCACCTAAACAAATTTAACCATGTGTGGAAATATATCTACTAATATTAACCTCAGTAATATGTTTATATGCTTGTAAGACCAAATAAACATCTGGTAGTTTCATGAAGCTTTAAAAGGGAGACATTATTTTTGCCATTCACGTGACAGGATCTAGTGAAACTAAAATGTTTAAGTGAAAAATGAGAAGTAAAAAGTAGGAAAAGAAAAAAAAAACTACCACTTTTGACTAGAGATTTTAAGTGTGACCTTTTGTTACATTTTATTCTGCTAGAAGAGGTAACATGTCTAGATTATTGTACAGAACTGCACTGTAAGCAAGACAACATTTACACCAAATTGGACTTTACCCAGGGAGTATTTATAATGCTCATTCTGCAAAGCCTGAGACAGCAGACCGACAAAGTATCATTGTAACCTTCAATAAACACATTTGCAGTTATGGTGTTACCAGTACAACTATTACCACCTCAGTAGAGAGTCAATGCCTGACAGATTTTAGATTTATGTGGTTAATGACACAGCTCTAACAAAACCCCAACTGTTTCATGGATAAATTGCATATGTGCAAATTTATCAGCCTCCAGTTATGTCCAAAAACATTTTCTGAACATAAACATACTGAAGGAAGGAAATAAGGTGTAAAGCAGCATCAGGTATAGAAAGGCTGAAAATGCTGACATGTTGCTTCTACCAAAAGTATGACTTTGAAGGGTGTGTTGGCTGTAGGCATTCAAAACCACTTAAAGTGATGCTGAAGCATCTGCCATCCAATCTTTTAATCTTAAATTGCTTTAGAATGAGCAGCTGTTGTTTCCTCTCCCCTCTTCCTCCTCCTCTCTGTTTTGCTTTAAAGATGACCTAACAGGAACACCACTACTATGAAATGCATTGCTCCTCTCTGAATGACAAATCTTTTTCTGAAAGAAACGTACATGGGGAATTCTGAGTGAGTGGATGAAAAAAATATTAAATCATGCAATAAAAAAATGAGATTAAGAGAATTATGCAAGTGGCAAGAAAACTGAAAATTTGAAATTACTAAACCATGTCTTTTATTTTTAGGTCTTTTCCATGCTTTAGCACATGGTCACATAGATTGGTATCAGATTTTCAAATATCTACATGACTTTCTGCCAAAACAATATGCACAAAACCATCAGAATAAACTGTAGAATCCACCTTTTGATTTTCTGTAATCAAATTTGTGGAAGGTTGTGTATCCTGTTCTTTAAACTCACTCGGAAAGACATCATGTGGCCTTCCACCTCCTGTATTGTTCAATGGCATTTTCTTGTGCAATTTTTCCCTTGCAGTTTAGGTTTGTTTTCTAAAATAATATACATGGACTTCATTGATATATCAGATGCATCAGCTGCATCTTGTTATGTGAGCCACTCCAAAATGAGATGCTCCTTTTGGAGATACCATTCAGGACCTTGCACAGGCACCTATTTCTTCAAATTAGAAAGATTCCTTTCCTTGATTTTGAAAATCTTTCCTTTTTGTGAATCTTTCCTTTGAAATATTCCTTTCTTCTTCAAATTAGTTCCTTGCAAAGCCCCTTCTGGCTGGAGCGGGATACAAAGCACATAAGCTGGTTTTGGCTGGGATACAGTTAATTTTCTTAGCAACTGGTACAGTGCTGTGGTTTGCATTCAGCGTGAGAGCAATGTCGACAGCACACTGATGTTTTAGGTGCTGCCGAGCTGAGCTTACTCTGAGCCAAGGACTTCTCGGCTCTGCCAGCGAGCAGGTGCACGCGGAGCTGGGAGGGAGCACGGCCAGGACAGCTGGCCCGAGCTGGCCAAAGGGACATTCCACAGCACACAACGTCACTCCCGGGAGCCTGGGAGCCGCGGCCGGTGGGGCGCAGCTCGGGCTGGCAGGCGCTCCGCCTCTCCGGGAAAGGCTCGGGAAGGCAGCCAGCCCCCTCTTCTGGGCAGCCCGGCGTGCTGCACCTCCTGCTCCCGCCGCCGCATCCCAGGAGGCAGCGATGGATTCCGGCCATCCCCGGAACATCCTCGCCGTACGCGGAGACACGCAGCACTAGTTACTAAGATGTACTAGTTACTAAGATGAAAATGAGCTCTATCCCAGCCAAAACCAGGCTATGTATAAACACATATAAAGCAAGCAAAAAGTATCCTGGAAAGGATGAAAGTCAGAAATGCATTTATGGAGAAGCTGGAGGTGAGATGACGACGTGTAAGAACAGCACGTGCAGACAAAAGGCCTTCAGATGTGTGAAATATCTTGTCAGCGTTTGTTTGGTTGTCATCCCAGATGAAACACTGCGCCATTCTTGTTCTTAGAGTTCAGTCTAGCAATCCCGACACACTGAGCTATAAAGAGAAGGAAAAATAAATTGACGAAAATTTAACAAATATTGTCTGACCCAAAACAGCTGTATTTGAGCAAAAACTTCTTGTAGAGGCTTTAAAGAAAGAACAGGAAATATTATTTCCAGGTTTTTGTCCAGGAGTGTTTCCAGGAAATAACGCACTGCAAGGGAAACTTCTAGTGTTGTGCAGCTATCTTTTTGTTAGACGAGGTATTTTCATCATTTGTGTCTCAGTGGACTGCAATTTTCAGAAAAGAGGGCTGTATGGAATGGGTCAAATTCACATGCATGACAGATATTAAAAAATTATTAAGTTGGTGAAAATATATTGAATTTCACAATAATTTGTACCCATGTAGATTAATTTGGATAAAAAAATTAATTAGACAGTAATTGAGAGCATAATCTTTCTTCAGATACGTATTAGAGAAAGATGCTTTGTGTTAATAGTAGAGACCACATTATATTCCCTTTTATGTTAAGGTTACATTACACTGTATTTTATTTGTAATTAATGGTTCTGCAATTTTAAAATCATAGTAATTCTCATAGTGATGTCTTTTGTATAATCTTTTACTGGCACATATTGATAGTAACACAAGTGAGAGAACACTATTTATATAGCCACTACATAGATAAAAGAATGCAAATGAAAGAGGTAACAAAATAATTATCTTCAAAAATCTAACCTTAGCTTTACATAATGAAGCTTTTCTATTACTTTAGAAAATCTTGATAATAATTTTTAGCTAAGAATTCTTTAACCTGATGAATGAAATTCCTAGAAGAAACTACTTTCACTTTAAAGAGACTGTAAACATAAAGTGCTGACAACCTGAGATGCCTTATGTTAAAGCTAATTATTTCAGTTGCAAAGTCATGTGCTTGGTAGAGCTACTTAAAAAGGAAGAGAGGCTGCTCTTCTCTGCTGTATTGAACTCTGCTCTGTACTACAGAAAGAGGGAAGGAAATTGGTTTTTTCAGTCTGTTATGGAAACCTAAAACTGTCCTCATTATAGTGGAAAATCCCATCCATTAGGTAAAGAACATAGAGCAGTAAGCAGCTGTGGGCTGCAACCTTGGTCTTTGATTTTGGGAGCTGTATTTGATTTTTGAGGTGTGTTTTGACTGGTAGTTAATTCAGGAAACACAACTGATTCCCTTTCTAGCTTACAGGAGAAACCCTTGAATTGTCATCTCACAGTGCTGAGCCCACAAACTGCATCTCTTTTGGGGGGACAGGCTTTGATTTTGGACTTGTACCTTATTAATAATTGGAGCAGTTGCTGGGGTTGTGGCTTCATTCACAACAGCCTCTTTTGCTCAGGAAGCAAAACCTCATCAAACTTCTCTTGAAACTCTCCTGTCTCGGACAGGGTTACATCTTGCTGCACACCTGTAGGCCAGGGAAGATGTGATGGGCACGGCATCCACAGAGCAAGGGCTGATGGAAAAGATCTCTTCATCCTGGGTTCATAACTTCTTTCCTCTTGTTTGCATTAGGATCATGCTGTAATTATGCATTTCTCAAGTGTGTTCACATATACTTCTTTGCTGGAAATTACTGTCTTGTTTTCTTTCTGCGATTGTCCTTGAGGAGAAGAAACAGGCAGGCAATTAATGGGTGGTTATTCAGCTCCAAGCTGGCACCTGCCACTGCACAATGGTTTTGACAACTTAAACTTTTCCCACACCAGACAGCAGCTCTGCCAAAAGCTGGCGTCTGACCACATGTGGCAGCAGATGTAGCCTGTAAGGGTGGTGGGCACCTGGGTGCATTACTACCAAGGCTAACGTGTCCTCCAGATGTATTAGCTGCTAAAGAGGTGCAGAAGGTCATCCATCCTTGGCTCATTTCAGGTCCTGGGAAGCTTTGGAAAACATACTCTCCTCTGTTTTCTTAATCACTGTGTTGGCATAAAACATTCCTAGGACCTTCTGCAAAGATACAGGGTTTAAAAACCACTATGCTGAGCTGCTTAAGATGAAGACAAAGTTACTTGTATTTGAGGGTGGTAGCTAGAGTTTAGGAGGGCTGGAATAGGGACTCTGTAGGGTGGATTTTTCTTGGAATGATAATTTAACAGGTGAGGCATTAGTTGAAGAGAAGACTACTTAGCAGTCTCTTGTACCAAATAAAAGAATAAATTTGAAAGCTACATATGTAGACTGAAAAGTGAACAGGCCACAGTTTATGCAGCTCTGGGACAGAGAAGCAGGGGCAGAAAGGCAGTTCAAGGTGAATAATGCAAAAAGGTGTTTAGACAAATGAATAGACTACAGCTCCATATATGCATAGTAAATAAGTAATACTTAGATACTGTCTTTTATTCCCTTTCATACAGAAGTTCCATTCATCTGTACTTAGTTTTTAAGAATCTTTATGTATCTTACTGCATTTTATAGCAAGACTAGGTAAGGGTCTATGAATGGAGAGCTGCAGAAATGTGCATACTTTTCCTCTGGTAAATGCTTTTGTAAACATCCACAAATGTTTTCCCATCAGGAGGTGGTAAAGAGCTCAAATCTGCAGCCAGAAGCAGTAGACCATGTTCTGAGTACCATGTTACAGCCTTCAAAGAGATCTCAGCTTCCAAAGGAAAAATTCTCAGACAAAGTTTGTTTTAAAAGTATTATCTGCCTCACTCTCTATGTAGAAGAACTAGAGCTGATTTGTATATTTTCTTCTCAGCCCTTGGGATCTAAGCCTAGATGATTTTTTTAAAAATTTTTTCTTGGCATGATACAGGGAATAGGTGCAACTCTGCTCTGGTTAAAACTACTGTTTGTCATTAGAAAGAGATTTCAGATGAATTGAACAGTAACAAACACTACAATATGAATGTATCAGCGCCGAAGTAAGCTTACTTAATATTCCTTCAGCCTAAACTGTAAATGTAACCCAAACCTTTCCTCTTCTTATTTGAAGACTTAACTTATAATACATTTAGGCTTAATTAAATAAATATACTTATTTCTTGAACTAATGGTGAAGTATGAACCAATTCCCTTGTATTTTTAATTATGTTAGTTAATTCTGAAAATCAGTGACAACAGTTCACTTGGCATGGACATGGCAGTGCTGTTGCTTTTTGAAGGGGAACCAGACTGCCTCAGGCATGTCAATTATTCTGATATAAGAATGAAAGCATCACAGCAGTGCAGTAAATTTGTTATCTGTGCCCTAAATTCACAAGCCTAACAGATGCAGCTGAGGTAGTGTTTAAGGACGGCAAAGCTGCCAGAAATACAAATAATAAGGCAACAAAACAGTAGAGAAAAAAATGGTAGTATGGGTAATTGGAAATGTATGAGCAACTTTTCTATTTAGTAGATACCTTAAAAGAGGAGTTCAGCTCAGAGTGTTTCAGCAGACTGGCACCATACAGAAAGATAATGAGGAAAGAAAGTTTTGAAAGAGATGGGCAAGCCATAAAATGAGATTTTATTGAATTATGGCAGTGTTTTTGCAGGCTCTTCTGCTTGAGGAATAAAACCCCAAAACAGTACAAACTTGAAAATGTTTGGTTTTATTATTTGAAATCCTGTGTATTGGGCACTAGGAAAGAGTTACTGTAAGCCTGAACTTTTCACATCTCATTCACAAGTGATGGGACAGGATAGAAAGCTAATGTTTCAGTTGTGGCTTGGTTCTACTCTATTGTGTTTTATTATAATTACGCTGGTTTGAGAGTGAAATTACTGATGAAGTGGTGCATGATTCCCATGTCAACATAAAACCTCTACAAACAAGGATTTGGTTGCTAAAATACACACATCACAACATACCATCCTATCATTTACATCTGACAAGACATATCCAGTATTTTGGTTGGCCATCAAATAAAAAAGAATAGCCAAGTTTCCAATAACTTCGTTTTCCAAAGTTTAAACGAGACTTCAAAAGCTGCAGAAATGCAATACAGGATTAAGAAGTCCTATACATGCAATATCAAATCTTTCAAAAAGGAAGAACTGTGAGTGCAATTGCTTATTATACTGACTGACATAGTTTCTGGAAATTGCTTGGGATTTGTTATGAAGACTTTAAAAATCTTTTCCATCTGTTCTTTCTCTGGGTTATTTTAGAGTAAATTTAGAGAACTACATCCACATTATACCATGGCCACAATACATAGTTAATATTTGGAACAGGCATTTTTACTATAACACTATGTTTAAAGTCACAGGAACATTGATTTCCCTAAACAGGCATCCAAAATAGTGCTAAGACTCAGAGTGACTGAAGAATCACAAGGATAATCCTGGCTAAATAATAGTCTGAGGAAAGAAACATTCACTTGGTCAATAGTTACAGAAGGCTGAACATTGTCTTCCATTTCAATGCAGATCTCAAGCCTGGGAAAGGACTGAGTTTTTCTTCACAGAGACATACTTGAGCAAAACAGGATCCCATCCACGGAAATACCCATCTTGCGAAAACTGATCATCTATCCCGCAAAAATTAGGAGGCTGCACATCCTGTGGTAAGAACAGGATAGTTATTACAGGTAGTTATTAGCTAGCCAAGATGCTGACACTATGCAAAACACTCTCACTACATAAGTGAGATTAGTTAAGTATGGCTGTGGATTAGTTAACTACATGTTTTCCTCATGCTGACTTGATTACCCAAGAGATCAGGGACACCAGACCTTTCCTTAAGCTTCTTTTCAGGGTAGAAAAGCAATAGAGGTGGGGTATCAAGAGACTACCTCCACACCCTCAAGAAATGTCCAGAGTAGAAGTGACAGGTTGGCACAAATCTTCCTTAGTCATGGAGAATGAACTTTACTCCACCGGTCTGGAGGACTTCTAAAAGCAAAGTGACCAAAAAAAAAAGTGATGGGTGGGATCTTGAAAAAAACCTAACACATTCTAGTCTATTAGGTTTGTCTAGTCAAACTAGGTTTGTTTTTACAAGGATTTGTATACAAGGAAAGTGTTGTATTCCCTGGCTCCTGCTCTTAGGCCCAGGACCATCATCTTCAAGCTATGGTGTATATCCGCTCAGTTCCATGACGAACTTGCTCAGCCTCAGCTTCTTCTTGTCCTCTGTCATCTCCAAATATAGTGTAGAAGCAAATTGTTATTTTTCTTTTTAGACACCAGATGCAGACCCAGGCATACAGCCAACTTCATGTATTCTTGAACAGAAATAATAAGAAAGACTTTCTGGGAAGAGTAAGTGCCGAGTCCAAAGGGCAGATGTGCTTCCAGCTCCATTTATGTTATACTCACACAAGCCTCAGCACACACTACAAAACTTTAAAAAAGATAAAACTGGAAAGTAAGATTAAGCCCAGCTGCAGGTTGTTGGGTTATCAGCACAGAGAAGCAAATGGTTATCAATACACTGCTTTCCAAATAAATGTCAGTAACTATCATCTTTATCCAGTCATGCTTATTGCAACATTTAGAGCATAGAGTAGAGAGTAGAGTTGAGAGTGGGAGTGAGATCTCTTCTCCAGGAGGAGCACCCAGGCCCTGCTGAGTTCACTCCACCCCATTGCATGGTGAATAAGACATGGAGAAGAGGGAATAAAGAGCTTTATTTGCTCATGTGTGGGCTGTTAGGAAAATTAGACGTCTTTTTCTGTAAGAGATGCCCCATGGGACAGATGAGAACTAGACACTGCTGTTACAAGTCTCTCTGAAGAAATGAAGTGCTTAGAGTGTTGTTAATAAATTCCTGCTGGTTTGAACTGCTTATTGCTGAAATTGATGGTGATAAAACTGCCTTTACTGAAGAATGTAGCAATCCCAATAAGGCCTTTCATCTTTTTGTGCCAGCCTGGAACTTACTAGTGGCATTTCCTAATGCATTTCCCAACCATCATTTATTTGTCCTTCTGTCACATGCATCAGGATGTTTGTTAGCATTTAGGGACATGGAGATATCTGTGGGTGCTGAAGGGGTTGAAACAGATGTTTCTTGCTGTGGCTGTGACTGCTAAAAGAGAAATATCTTGAACAGAAGGCATGAAAACAAACTTTATCTACAAAACTCTAGCAAGCACTGACAGTTCTTAGTTTTGTCTGTTGCCAAAACTGGAGTTGTGCTCCAGTCTAAGTCTGGATGAGATGGGGGACAAAGAAAGAATGTGAATCTGCAGATGAATAAGTTGGTGACCAGGTGGTGGTGGAGTACTGGGTAACAATGGGATAGTGATCATGTCTGCATGGTCAGTGACAGGCTGAGAAGGCAGCGGGTGTTGCAGTCACATGAGGGTTTGGTGGCCACCACTGTTGTTAGTAGTAATTATTAGAGAGGTGCAGAGATAAAGAAGTCCCTATTGTAACAGCAGAACTTGTTTTGATAATGATTTGAAAAGGCTTTTTGTTCTCTACCTTGCTGACCCCTCTCACTACACCAAAAGGTTTAGCTCTGAGGTTCTCCTTGCCCACATCTTTGCCAGCACTTTACTGTCTGATTTATTCAGTTGGGCCTCGGAAGAGAAATGTGCACGGAGAACCACAAGAAAATATTATTTGTGATATAATCTGTGAATTCACTTAGTAGGAAGAAAAATACTGATCAGTTTTGATGCACACAATTCAAATGACCAGAAGAGCACCCAATAACAATCTGTGGACACTTGCATCCTGCAGCATTGTTGTGTTCTATTCTAGAAGTAAATGGAGTATGACTAGTAAGGCAATTGGCATGGCCCCCATAAAAAAAAAGAAGTGACATTTGGAGAAGTCAACTAGGCTGTTCAAATTTGTTGCAGCTAGGCTTCCACCATGACATCATCTCCACAGTCACAAACTAATGTCTTGAAGAACCCTGAAGCAAAGATTAATACCATCATTGCAACAACACTCAAAAAGCAAGGTGTTTGGGTTTTTTTCCATCCTGGAAGATCTACTGACACACACAGCTGAACCAACCAGACAAAAAAGCACAAACCCACGAGCAGTGCATATTCCACATTAGATGTACTCCAAGTGATTAGGGTAACACTGAATGCAGTACTTGCTTTGATTTTGTATCATGAGTACTGGGCAAGCATATTTGGCAGGGTCTGCTGCTGTATTTGAGCTTGGATAGAATCGTGATGAATGACTAAATTAACGAAGAGACACTTGTCAGTCTGTTTGCTATTTCTCACTTCCAAAGTTTTGGCTGATGTATTGAAATCCTGATAGATATTGTATGTACAGATCAGTGAATCTGGGGAAGGTCAAGTCAGTCTGGAATGGTGTTATGTTTACAAACGTGGTTAAGACACTCCGGGGCTGACCATGCCCTTTGTGGAGCAGACAGCTATGTTCCATGGCTCTGCTCTCTCTCTATCTCTGGGCAGGTTCTTCAGTCACATAGCAAGAGGACAGACTTGCAAGAACAATTTTGTGCCTCCCCAAGTCCTGAGGTCTTCCAGATCTGTCTAAGGTCTGGCAACTCCTGTGTGAAAGGATTAAGGGAAAGAACAAGGTTTAGGAGTCTAAAAGGAGATCAAGGATATCAGCCTCTATATTTCAGCAGTCAGGGTCAGTAGCAGCAGTTGTCCTTGAATGAGGACAATGTTGTATTATTGAGATAGTTTCAGAGGCCCTCCAGTGATTGCTGAAGCAAGCCTTTGGCTAGTTTTAGGCTCAGTGAGTTTATTTTGACCCTTAAGGTCCAATGTTAGAATGTTTGATCCTAAGCAACTCAATCAAAGAGTGCCTATGATGAGTACTGAGGAATTAAATCCTTCCAAGTATTTTTCTTGTTACATCTCTGATGCTAAAGAATCTGAATTACTTATCTCTGTCAGCCACTTCTGACGAGACCTTAGAAACACCTCTATTGAGATTTGCCTGTATTTTTATGGCATGGCTGTATTTAGGAAGTTCTCCTGGTACCTGACTATTCGATAAAAGTTGATCAAACCATGTTTTTTTTTTTTTTCCCCAGGGTATCCTGTACTTCATTCATATGCCTAAATAATTTTTGGCAGAATGCAGGTAAGAGAGATCTGAATTCTGATGTGGAGTTTAATTTTTGTCACTAAATCCTGCCCAACTGCTGAAGGTTTTAAGCCAGTTCTACAGATGTTGCTTTCTATGCCCTGCCAGGGCAAAGGTGCTGAAGTTGTCCACTGCCTCCACAATTCCTTTGCTTTCTTGAATGTCTTACATCTTCCTGGTTTGCACAAGGAAACTGAGTTTTCCTCTTTGCTCAAGAAACCCTTGGGGTAAGTACTGCTGTCACACCTGAAGTTTGATGGAACATATTTGAGATTTTTCCTAGCCTAAAAGGACATAATCAGTTTTGTATATGAAATTATTTTAAATGCAAATTTCTTCCTTGTCTTTTTAAAAAAGGCATATGCTACAGAGCCTCAAATCCTTTCATTCAGAAAAATGTAATGCAAAAATTTATGTAAATACGTGATAGAGTCAGGGTCTATAAATATGGGAAATGTTAGACTGAGAGCAACAGAGTTTCACCTCTGGGCTTTTGAATAAGGGTTTTGGCAATATGTATCTGGACAATGCTTGCAACTTCCATGAAGTGTAATTAACCAGCCACCTTATCTGTAAACTTTAACCCTTTTGAGATTAACTGTGCTTCATCCAATCATTTGCTATGGAGGAAACTAGAACAAAATATCACAATGTGGACACAGGGTCTTGTTACAACCATTTGGCATAAAATAAATCTATTTGTTTTCCAGTGGTCAAAGTGGGGTTGGAAACTTTATATTGGCTGTGGCCAAAAAATATTTCTGAGAGGACTTTTGGTCACAAAGAGAGACTATGTACTCATATGGTCGGTATGGCCTGTGAATACAGCACAGTGGGCAATAGAAGCTTTCCCTAAGCTTATTACAAATTCTCATGCTTAAAATGCATTAATATTTTTCAGTTTCATAAAATTTAAAAATTAAATGTAACTGAGGATTTTGAAGCCATTTTCCTTGTTAAATGAAATATAATGATTTTTAGTACCTTTGTTCTACAAAAAATCTATACCAGAAATTAAATACAATATTATGGGATAATATAAAAGGGTTCTTTAACATTACTAAAACCAGTAAGAATTATCCTGATATTTTGTTAAACCTTTTACAACAGAAATTTTTATATAATTATATGCAGAAATAAGAAAAGTGTTAAATGGGTTCATAGATGATACCTGTTCAATTGACTCATTAAAATAAGTGCCATGCTTGACAGACAGCAGCAGCCCAGGCAGCTGCTGCCCTAGTTAGGCATAAATCAGTACACCAGACAATTGCTGGGGAATTTTCTGAAATGACTCACTGGGAGAGCAGGGTGTTGAAGGATGAGGTCGGAAGACAGACAGCAGAGTCATCACTAAATTTGAAGCAAAAGGCAGATAAAATACGTGAAATTGCTGGTCTTCAAAAATAATTGTTAACCCAGACTAGAAAATAATTTGTTTTAATTAGAATAAGCAGCTCCATTTTCCCTGGAGTCAGCAACATGAATTGTCAGGCCAGGATTTTAGACCATGCTTTGGCATAAACTAAAGGGAGACTTGAAACTTACTCAAGTGAAATTAAAATCCTAAAAAATGAATGCATTAATGTTGCTGATTAATTATAATTAATTTTTTGAAAGATATGTATTAAATGTCTTTATGAGGTACTGTGGACTGGCTATTGAGTGTTGACATCCTTGATCAGCCTTTACTAAGGAAGTGATTGCTCAGACAGATTCCATGAAATTAGATGTCAAAGCCAGTGGTCTAACAAAACTACTTTTCTAACAAAATATTTTAAAAGTGTGTTCAGGACCTTGCTTAGATAGTCTTGTAATCAGTGGCATGATACATAGTGTTTATTTCATGCACTGAACTTGCCGTGTTTTCTTTGCTCTTGGAAGCCACTTTTATTCGAAGTGTTCTCATAATAACAAAACCCTTATAATTTGAGAAAATAAGTACTGTTACTGCAAAGAATCAGGGATAACAAGGAAGAAAGAGATTCAGATTTGAAGAATACTACCACTGTCAGAAAAGGCACTAGCAGCCAAGAGGTTGAAAGAACAGACACATTCAGATGATTCATAGCATGCAACCATGGGAAGGTGAAACACTAAACAGCACAATGTATGGATCGACATGGATATGGTTTCCTTACGATCATCACAGGTATGGCCCATATCAAGTTCTTGGTGCAGAAAATGGAGAGAAAATATTACTGAGATGTGTCAACTGAGTGTGCAAGGCTTATCCAGCTGTCACAGAAGGAGATCACTGAGGGTGATGGACTGTGCCAGGCAGTGCTGCTGTGCTAGGAGTGGGAAATGAGGGGAGCTGGCAGAGAGGAGGGCAGTGGTTCCTTTTCCTTGGTGCTCAAAAAGAGCTGGAGGAGCAGATAGATGCTGCTGAGCCAAGCCTTGCCATGAAGATACAAGACTGTGTTAATGGCAAGCAACATAAGCCACGGAAAGGAACATGAGAAGCAGAACACAAGCCCTTCCAAAGCCACCAGAGAAAAGTCAAGAAATGTCCCAACAATAATGCTTTGTTGCACATGCTTACCTCCCTTGGTGACAATTAACCTACCCAGTCACTGTTCTCCAGAAAAATGCATCCTGCACCATATGTCATCCCACACAGTGAAGACTGGTTATGAAGGGCATATGGCTGTGAAATTTTATTTTTTACCTCTTGAGTACTGTGGTGGGACAAGAAGTTTGTCACAGGCCATAGAGACATGCTGTTACTGAGCTTTACTGCACCAAGGTTCCCCACTGGTTGTGCTTTTCACCATGAAGGTCCATTTCCTCTGTTGAGCATCCTTGCAGCTGTCTGGCTTCCTTGATCTCTTATTGCTAGTGATTTCCTCTAGTCATGGTGGTTGGAGTGGGCCTCATAGCAGTCTGTGTCAGTCAGTGATTTCCTTAAAGAGGGTGCAGTGGCATGTGGGATCCACACAGAGTCCTTGCCACATAAAAAACCAAAGTTTCCTAAAAGAAGTCTTTTCCTTTCTTAAAAAACGCTCTTTGCCCAATGTTTTGCTAATACATGGCTTTAGCCTCTAATTAGGGTGGGCATTCACTCTGGGCATGTTGCGCACGGTGGATTTGCCTATGGTTTTCCCCACAGGGCAGTAAATACCCGAGTTTCCCTACCTTTAGGAACCCAATGATTTTCAAGTGAAATAGCCCAAAATACAGTATCTAGGGATACGAATTAGGTCTCTATAGGACTGCCCACTGGTCCATGTGCACCAGCTCTCCAAAGATCCCTCTGTGAGCCATCCAGGCTCAGATGGAGGCAGCAGCCAGACACCCTGAACTCTCGGAGGGGAGCTGCTCTTGCCCCAGGCCATCAGCCAGACCTCTGCAAGGCAAAGGGTGATTGCTTGAGCTGGCAGTTCTGAGATCTACATGCTGGTGATGGATGCAAGGAGTTTAAAAATATATAATTATGTCTTTATTTTTTCAAAATTTACAACAGCCATCACCAAGCTAAATTTCAGGTTGTAGAGGTAACAGCTCATGCATTAATGGAACAGGAATTTCACCTTTCATAATGTTAGGGGAAATTTTCAAAGCACACTAATCCATGTTATCTGAAGTCTGGTCTGCTGTTTCTAGGAGCCACATGATAGCCAGCCATAGTCTTTTACAAGTTGTCTTTCTTTAATGAGTATTGCCATGGCACATTCAGTGGATATTTTCACTGCATAAACTTGCACTGTGATTTGAAATTTTCCCCAGAATCTCAGGGCTCCTTTTAAGCATTCTCATAGGTTATGAAAGAAAGTTTTCCTAGTCTCCTGTTCTTACATTTTGGCCCTGATGTCCATGCATGGGTTTCTTAGAAACACATCTGCAAACACATATACACTCGTATTTACATATAAATGCATATCTATATGGAGACACACACACATTAACTTGTTTCTCAAGAAATAAAACATATCAGAGATGCTTTATCTCACCCTGCTAAATATGCACTCACAGAAAATGGACACATAGGTCATTGTATTGCAAGTAAGGAAGAGCAAAACCATTCCTTCTGCACAGTAGAAGGAAAAGTAGAAGTAAAGTAAATCTTCTGCGCAGTAGAAGTAAATCTAAACCTTTGTGTTATAATATTTAGTCATAAATGCAGACATCCTAATGGTTACTATGATTTTCCTTTTGGGAGGTGGGGGAGGGTGCATGTATTTAGAGAATTTCAAGACTAATCTTAGAAATGCTTATTGTCTTAGTGACCAGTGTGGCTGCTTTTTTGCTGTGTTTTTTGTTTTTGTAGAAGCTAAAAATAATTTAATTGGTTTGTGTTAGCAAGAAATGCTTGGGTTTTCTTCTGTGCTGCCATGTGGCGTAGTCTGGGATGTGGGTTTTTAATGGCCTGAGTAGTTTGTGCTTTGTCCCCACAGTATCATCAACACCACATGCTCCAATGTACCCTCATGTTTGTACAAGGAAATGAAACCTCCAGGCACTGCAGCCTTTCTTTTAATAACTGTTCCACCTGCCAGACCTGAGTCAAAGTTAGACTATACAGCTTTCTAGTGTTGTATAGTGCTTGGGCAGAAAGCAGAGTTTAAAAATAACTGGGATTGTTCACATGTGCATTGGGTATTTGCCATAACCTTCATAATTCTGTTTTTTACTAATATTCCAAGACTACTCACACTGAACCTCAGAGATATTACCTTCACATGTTAAAAAAAAATAATTAAAAGACATTCAGGCGGGGAACAAGGATCCCAATATCTGTTTAAACAGGTTTATGGACAAAAGGAACCGTGTGACCTTGGTGCTGAGTTAGAATTCACTGCAAATAATGATCCCGAGAAACTGAACTGTAGTTTCTTGCTTACACTGTTTTCTGGAAGACCTTTTAAACATATTGCAGCAGTAGTGGAAATTATATAATTGATGCTACAGGTCCCTAAATCAGCCAACATCTAGCACCTGGGAAGGAAGAAAGGCAAGGATGGGAAGGAAAGATCACTCACCCAGTAGTCATAAATTACCTGGCATTTTTATTTTGTTTGGTGTGAATCATCCTGTAGTACTACGTCAAAGTCTGGAGGATAAGTCTGCTTGTGTCTTACCCCAGAATATGTGAAGACCTTTATGCTAAGCTACTGGTTCATGTTTCTTTTGATCAAGCCAGACAGTGCTTCATGTTTTAGTCTGTAAAATTCTGGCTTCCAGACTTGCTCAAGGAGCAGATTTCAGTTCAGGAAGGAAAGTGGGCAGTGTGACAGAGCCAGTTGTGTTACTCAGCTCACTTAGTGTGTCAGGGCGCTGTAGAAAAGTTATCTCTTGCAGATAATGATATATTAACAAAAACTCATCTCTTCAGCTGTATTGTCTTTATATATTATAGATAATTTGGATCCACAGACTTTTTAAGCAGGAGCTGTTTATGAAGATGAAAGTAACTTTCTGCTTTCAGTTGCTGAACCTTCCTTCCCCATCTAGATCACAGTAAAACTTCCCTTACACTAAAGGGTTTGCTGCTGTCTGGCACTCTTAAAAGCCTGTGACTCACACAGTTAAAGTTTTCTGTCAAGATTTATGCACTTACAGGCTTCCATTACACACCAAATGAAAAGACAGCAACGCTTTTATTATGGTTGGTTCAACTGTGCTAAGTTTGCTCGCTCTGATATCAAGTTCCTTTCATGCTTTACACCTACAACTGGCAGAGCTCAGGTCTTTTCAAGGGGCATTTTAAATCATGCTCCACTGATTTTATTGGCTCATTTAAAAAGTATTTCTAATTTAATAATTTTTAGTAAGCATTATTTAAGAAATAAAAATTAATATTTAATTTGTGTATGGGTTGGTAAGTGATTTAAAATGTTTTTTTACCATGAGTTTGTCCATTGATCAAAACTTAATTTTCCCCATAAAAAATCTCAAGTCATTATTCCTTAAATGACAATGGTAATTATATCAAATGAATGATAGTAAAAGTAACCCAATCTCTATCTCCTTTGAATGTAGTAAAGCATAGATTTATGTGTAAGTGCTCAGGAAGGTTTTGCTTTCCTCTTTGTGTGTCACTATCATCTGTTCCCAGAGAAGAGGCACAGCTACGGAGCTCCACTACTATCTCCATGGCCAGACCATTTCTGCTAGGAGAAAAATCAAAGAATTATTAAGCTTGGAAAAGACCTCCAAGACAACTGAGCCTAACCTTTGACTGAACACCACCACTCCAGCTAAACCAAAGCACTAAATGCCATGTCCAGTCATTTCTTGAACACTTCCAAGGGCAATGACTCCACCATCTCCCTGGGTAGCCTGTTCCAATGCTTGACCACCCTTTCTGTGAATTCCTTCTGATGTCCAACCTGAACTTGCCCTGATGCAGCTTCAGACTGTCCCTTTATCCTGTCACTGGTTGCCTGGGAGAAGAGGCTGATCCTCATTGTGCTACAACCCCCTTTCAGGCAGTTGTAGGGTGATAAGTTCTCTCCTGAGCCTCATCTTCTCCTGATAAGACTTACACTCTAGATCCTTCCCAAGCCTTGTTGCCCTTCTTTGGACATGTTCCAGCACCTCAATGTCTTTCTTGTAGTGAGGGGCCCAGAAGTGAACACAGGATTTGACGCATTGCCTCACCAGTCCCAAGCACAGTGGGACAATCACTGCCCTGGTCCCACTGGCCAGAGTGTTTTTTATACAGGTCAGGATGTCGCTGGCCTTCTTGACTAGCTGGGAAAAACCTGGCTCATGTTCAGTCGTTGACCATCATCCCCAGGTCATTTTCTGTTGGACCCCCTCCCAGTCAGTGAATGTGGATATTTAACAATCTCTCCACTTAACCTCCTGTGATTTCCCTGCAAAACATTTTTTTTTCTTGTACTCTACCCAACACCTTAAAAGCTCATCTAATATCAGTCTTAATCAAAGCACATATTTCTTCTAAATCAGTCATTCACCAGTACTCATGCTGAGTTTTCTCTGTGCTTACCCTAAGTTTTGCTTTAGGGTTTTGTTTTGGGGTTTTTTTTGGGGTATGTATACAATAACTACAAGCAGACACAGGGTTGGCAAGGCACAGAAGAGCTGAAGGAAACATTATTCTACCATGATAAGACATGAACTATGGATCTGACTCAGGGACCAAACTTATGAGTGAATGTTAGAATGTGGCTAGGAACTGGAGTACAAAAGCCACCATAACCAGCCAGTTAATGCCACTGGATGATGAAAACCATGCTAATTACATGCTTGTATTTGCCTTTACAGCCATAGGAAATTTGTGGTAAAGCACAAACTGAAAAGCCAGCACAAAAACAACATCACTATCTCCAAATGTGTGTTGGATTTTTACAAAAGCATAAATAACTCATTTTTCAAAATCCTTTTTTTTTTTTCAAATACACTTTGCTGTCCTAAAGAATAAGAGGCTCAAAAGCTGTGGTTGATCAGTCTGTGAGCAGTCCTTAACATGCAATCCCTATGGTCCTGCCCTAATAGGAGATGGGGCAGAGTCTGCTGTCAGAGCTGCTAATAGGGACCAAATGGGCCCTGAAAGTGCAGCCAGGGGCACCTTCTTCAAGCCCTGCTGAGACTTGAAGAACAACAGTATCCCAGGATACTTCAGCAGGAGCAGAAGGAGAGGGCAGCAGATGCATGTCCTGGAGGCAACCCTGGAATGAGGAGCTCACCTGCTCAGCCCATCAAGGCAGAGTGCTAAGGTCTGGCCCAGTATTTTGTGTTGTCCTGAAACCTTGACTAATCCTCCAAAGTTTCTGAAGTCAGACCATCTTGCAAGATTAGGCAGCAAGAAGAAGGGCTACATACTGTTTCTTGAATTCTTGATAACTTTCCAGATATAATGTCAGCTACATGATGGTTTCTAAGGAAGAAACAGAAGAGGAGAGTGTGTAGATTTTGCTACATATCCTGGGCTTTGTCTGCAGCTAATTTTAGGGGTAGTCATTGGCCATTTGCCTAGAGAACAGTCCTTTTCAACAAATCAGGCAAGGCTTGGGACATATTTATAACTTTTCTTGAGATCCCCGACTTGATGAGGGCTCTGTTGTTTCAGATGTCCCTTGGGAAAATGGTGCAGCCAGAGTGGGAGGTGGTGAAGGTTGTCCTGCATTTGCTCTGCTCCCTGTCAGCCCTGTCTTTATGGATCCGAAGGAGTTGTAGTAGTGAGAAGGAAAACTCCCTAAAATACCAGTGGTTTTTGCGGACAGACTGTTACCTTTACAGCAGGCTGGGATCCTTCCCATAACATATTAGGATGCTTTTATAGGACCTGTCTCCCTTCAGCTCTTTGAACTGGAAGTTGTTTTGTTACTGTGAGTTTGAAGCTTGGTGTGTGAAGACTGTGACCAGTGGCTCAAGGGATTCCCTGGGCTGCAGCCACAGCAGCCACCATTTGTTTTCTTTTTACAGCCTGTGGAGGCCCTGAAGGCAGCTCAAATCCACCAGCTGACTACAAGCTGCAAACCACAACCCCTCTCCACTGTTTTAGAGCATACACCTGACAGGAATACAAGCCCTGGAGGGTCTAGGTGTGCTTTTCCAACTGCTCTCTAGCATTTCACTGGCTTTTTATTTACCCAGGATTTTCCTGAAGGTGTTTGCTTGTATTTTGGCATCCCTAGAGCTCCAGCTGCAGACTTCCCCCATGGGGATACTTAAAGGGTGAGGTTTTCAGAGCGGTGGGAGGTCTTTTTGTAATTGTTTAAAGTAACTTGGGTAGCATAAGAGGTCTGCAGAAAATATGTTGTCCCTCTCTATAACTGTCAAGAAAGTGTGCATGAACCAGGTTAGGAAAACACAGAAAGGATGCTTCATCCCTAAAGCTGTCTATGAGGGTCCTGTTTTCATGTCCAAAAGCACTTCCCAAAAAGTATGGTTAGAAGGAATTTTAGATAAAATTGAGGTGGAAGAAGGACATTTCTTCACTTTTTTCTGTGTAAAATATTAGACCCCAAGGGTCCGTTCTGTCATCCCAGTACATTCAGGCAAAGAAAGACTGATCAGGTTGCTAACACAGATTTCATCACCACACCACTGCCAAAACCTTACTTTTCCAAAACAAGCAGGAAAAGTCTTGAAGCTCCTAGAAGAGGCGGATAACTACTGTGGAGATATGTCCTTGGACAGATGCTGCAAGCAAAGAAATCCCTCTTCCCATTCCCCAGTTTTGAGTAGATTCAAACCTTATTGAAGACAAAGAATCAGTAACCAAAAACCCCAACCATATGCGTCACATATGAAGACGGTGTGTAAAGCCCCAAACTTATTTATGGGTATGGTCAGACATCATGGATCCTGCCACATCTGATGTCTGGCCTCTCACCCTGTGAAGATTGGGGGTTTTCCATAGGCTGCCTGTTAGACAGTAATCTCCAAATTCAGCAGTCCAAAACGTGGCTCAGCAGCTGTTTGCCTGCTCTACTTAGCCTAAACAACCAGGCTGGAAGGATAGTTATTATTGCCCTGTGGTGTCTAGTAGGATGTCTTTTCAATCTGCCCTGTGACAAATTCACATAGAGGACCTCAGTTGTGCTGAACGTCAACTTTCACTCTCAAGCTCTTACAAAACTACTGAAGAGATCTAGACGGACCCAAATATCTTAGCTAAATGGTGGCTGTCCCATGCTCAGTCTTCTGCTGCGTGCTAACGTTAAGTGCTACCAAGGTCAGTAGAACCTGCATCCTGCAGGGATGTGACCTAGGCCTCACTGAGGGGTTAAGCATGCCAATTTCAGCAGGAAAAGAGAAAAAAGATGGTTGCTTATTGCTTGGGGCTTTGTTATAAACAGGTACGCCTGAAAACCATTTTCTAGCAGTGCACAGCTACAAACACAATATTATTTCTAGAAACCACCCATGGCCTCAGTGCTGAAAGATGCAGAGAGGCCTCAGCATTAGGAACGTCAAGTTCCCTTGTTCCAGACTGCGGTTTCCTTACACCTTTCCATTTTGGCATAAGTTTGCAAAGCCACTCTCCATTTTTAATATTTAAAGGTTAGCTGACGCACCAAGCATATTCTTGGGAAATGGTGTAGCTGCAGTTCCAATAGGCATAGCTGAAAGTGGGAAAAGTAACGTGGCTGTATATCTCAAACAAATGGGGCGACATGCTGCATGAGCCAGGAAATAAATTTTTGCCTTGCCTAGGGAGTAAGTTTTACTTTCTGCTTCAAACTATAAAGATGTTGGCTAAAATTAGATGATTCATGTTGATTCACTACAGGTATAAAAACAAAAAGTCTCTCTGACCAAATTCTTTAGTGGGCAGGAGAGCCTTTTTTGTTAGAAGCAGAAAAAAATCCAAAAGGCAAAAAGCACAACACATTCACACATGCTTAAAAGTTACTGTTTTTTACCCTGGAAAATGTGGTTTCTGTAATTGAGGGTTGTAAAAAAGAAAAAAACCTTTTAAAGCATCCCACTCGATTAGTCATTCCAGGGTGGGTCAGTCTTATCATATCACGTGATGTCCAGTAATGGTGATGCAATAAAACAGATGCTGTCCGAATTTCGTGCCACCATTCTGCAGCAAAACTATGCAAATCAAACCACTGTCCTTTTCTAGAAATTCCAAAACATCCCATCTCTTCCAGGCCCTGTGCTTAGTAGCCTCTGCCCTCCCAAACAAACTAAATACATGATCATTTCTTCAGCAGCACATGACAAGAATGAGTTCCAGACTACTGGAAATACAACCCAGTGGAAATTCTTGTTGTGTACAGAGGGGTACTGTAACTTCTTGGAAAAAGAGATGGGAAAAAATAATATTTCCATAAATTGATTACAGTCTGGTATTCTGTATACTTTTATACTACATATATTTATATACTTATATTGTCTGGCAAGAAGTAGTGTACATAAATTCTCATACTGAGACAGGATCAAGCCTTTCTGTATCAGTGTATCTGACACTGTATCACCCCTGAAAGTTTTTACCCAACATAAAAGGAGGATGACAAAATTGTACCAATTCTGTTTCTATTTGGTATATTTCTCATCGAGCAGATATGTGCACATGGAAAAAGGAAAGGTAATGTGCTGTACTGTCAAAATTAATGGCTAATTTATTTAAACAAATTTCTGTCAAGCAGAGGATGTGGCTTTGAGTGACTAGCTATAATCAACTACTATCCAAAAAATGAGGGAAAGCCCAATAAATGTGCTACACACAAGATTTTATTGGCACAAAGTGAGATAGTGTTAGGAAGACACAGAGAATACAAGGGTGCAATCAGAATGACTAGCAGCTAGTACAGCAGTGCCTATAAATCAGATTGTCTAAATAAATGATAAGGTATGATTTTTACATTGAATCTGGTTTTACTTGAAAAAATGGTAATATTTCTACTAGAACGTGTAGCCTGGAAGTTATTTATGGGTGAACCTTTCTTCATTCTGTAGGTGAAAACAGCAAATGCACAGCAATGCTGTCATCCCCCTTGAAACTTTTCATTTCATTTAGATACATGTCCTGCCAAGTTTTGGATGAATTTTCTACCATAAAAATAAAGTTCTCTAAAAATCTCTGAAGCTACTTTGGGTATATAAGTAAACCCTAGTGGGAATTTCCCCAGCGGGAAAATGCACTCCATTTCTAATTACACTTCTAAAATTTGTAGACATGACTAGTGTAGATAAAAAAGAGGTACCAGAGATTAATTTGATTGTGTAATAAATTCCTGAAGAATGAAAAGCAGAGCTTTCAAAATATGAACCCAGATGGAGTGAAAAGACAGAACGTGATGGCAATGGCCACGTGGCAAGTGCAATTGGGCAAAGAGCCCATTACCATTGGCTTGCTACAGATCAGAGCTGACCAGTGTACCCAAAGAAGACACAACCAGGGTCAATAGGTGCCTCCCTAAATTAGGCTCCAGAAACATCTGTTGCTGTTGGCACCAGAAGTTTGCTCAGCCACTGTGGTATGTGTACATCAGAGAAGTCAACTGAGCTGTGGCAGAACCAAATTGCCCCAGGATTTACCCTTTGTGCTTGAGTAACTCCATGTCCTCTCTGCAATGGTGGCCCCGTGAGGCTGAGGCAGCAGAAGCTTGCTGTGAGACAGAGGTGACCACTCCAGCATCCAGTGAAGCCAGAATGTTGCTTGTGGGAAACAACTCAGACATAACAACCATTCTGAGAGGTCTCCAAGTGCTGGCCCAGGAGTGGGGCTTGGGACTTACCCTGGAAAAGGCCTGGGGTAAAGTTCAGCAGTGGCTGATGAAATTGAGACTGAGGAAATGAAGTGTTTGGCCTCAGTAAGAAGAATAGGGATAGTTCTGGTGGGTTTTTGATGGAGTAATCATTGAAGAAGCCTGATTTGCAACAGAATGGCAACAAAGTGAGTTTAAGGACTAAAGGCTGGTGAAGGAAACTGCAACAAAACCATTGCTTGGTCACAGGATAACACCTTTTTTAGTGTTTACGTTTTCCCAGATGGAACACTCAAAAAGCTTGCAAAAGACCCACAATGCCACCGGTTGTACCCTGCCTTTGGTTTTCATGCTCAATCCTTTCCCCACCAGTATACAATGATGTGTGAAGGCTGAGTCTGAGCTAGTAACAGAGGTGTTTAGGGAGTCATGGATACCCAGGAAAGGGCTGCTGTTATTGGGCCTTCTTAACCAATAACTCAACCCAAAAAATATCCTTCCATGTCTGCAACCATGTGGTCCCAGATCCCACATACAATAGACTTCCCATCCCCTGTGTGATGCATGGTCCTCTAGCATGGCACCTTGGAGCAACTGAGCAGAACAGAGGGATGCAAATGGCATTTGAAAGTGGAAGAGCAGGAACTGAGACCTATTAAATGAAAACAGAAAGAGAATTGAAATATAAAGAAAATTTCCCTCAAAACATGAACTTTGTACTGAATATTTCAATACAGGCTATGCAACAAATTGAGGTAGCATTGCAGTCAGAAATGGATATGTAATCTTTATGCATTCATTGGAACGTGAAAGGCTTAAAAGTGCTGTAATATTATAGTCTATGGCCTTTATTGGAGGCAGACAAGACATGCAATGGTATGACGTTTAATTTGGAAGGGAACATATTTTCTGGTTCTTTTGTACTTTTTAACTTAGGTTTTGTTTGGGAGAAATAGTCTAGTTACATTAAACATTTATGCTTTGTGAATTTACTCAAAAGAATTGTGTGAAACCAATACAGAAGAGGAGATCACCACTCTGCTTGGAACAGGCATTAGCATGAGAGTTCTGGACCAAACAGAAGGAGTGTGGCAAATGTACTGTGCTGCAGCAACATGATTTGTCATTTTTCTAGCTGTGTACTTAAGCAATGGCAAATTTACACAAACCCTTAGGTTTTGCTTTCTGACTGCAAGAATGAATACAATGAAGGAATAATTCTGGATAAATTTATTTTAATTGCCATCCTGTCAAAATGGTTAAAGAATTTATCAGCTTCTGAACTGACCATATAACAAGTGGGGTCAGCCATGGCAACACTGGTTTTAGTAATTCTCCTGCCTGCAACATTATGGGTGCAAAGAAGAAGAACTTTCTGGAGAAGTTGTGAAATCTAGAAACATTCTGTTGGACAATTTGACAGAAAACAATAGTATGCATGGAAATAAAATGCTTTTCTAGGCTTAAAAATAGCCAGCATTAAACAGGTGATACTGCACAGGTCTGTCACTCTATGACTATGTAGTCATAGAGTTTATTACCCAACACTTGTATTCTGATGTTTCCATTTCTTAATAACTCAAATTGCTTGCCAAACATAAGGAAACTTAAATTCCAAAGATGATCCGATGCTGTGTCAAAGAGGAATCAATCATTTTACAATAGATATCCAGGAAATCTCAGTGTGAGGCAATGAAGTCTCTGTAACTGAAGGCAGAGGCCAAATGATTTTACACAGTTCTTCAGCATGATTCAGTTTTCCAATACCCAGTATCTGAAGTAACCATAACTGTTTCATCTTGAACATTACTGTTTCTGAATTTGCAGTGTTGGAATATTTACCTTTCTTCATTTCCAGCTGTCAATTGAAGATCTTGTTAGTGGCTGACACTTGGGAATTTATATGCATGAAGGATGTTAGCCATGAGTTGGTCATGGATTAGATTACCCATCTGCATCTTCTGTGTGCACAGTCTCCCAGAGTCTCTCAGGCAGGGAGGGATCCCAGGAAGTCTCTGCTCAAAGAAGGGTCAGAGCTCACTTCAGACCACATTGCACAAGCCTATGTCCTTTTGGGCTTTGAAAGTCACCAGGGCAATGCCCTCTTCTTGGTATCCTCCTCCTGCACCCCAAGATGCTACACTGAGGTCCCACCCCAGATCACCCTGCCAGGTTATTTTGGCCTGAGGAGCCTTGCTGAGCAGTGCTGTACAGCTGAATGCTCAGGCAGCTTTAGAACACAGACGTGCAAAGGCTTCCTCTCCTTTTGGGTCATGCCTTCCCCATGTCTCATATCATTATTACTGCTCAATGCCCTGGGGAAGGGCATCTCAGGGAGGGCTAGCAGAGACCTATGGAGTCTCCCTGTTGACCTAGAGAATTATATTTAAGATTGGAATGTCTCTGGGGAGTGCTTACACACCACGATCATAATAGTAGCACAGTGAACCTTGTGTGTGAGAAGAAAAGATTTAAAGGAGCCAGAAATAAAGACAAGTTCCATTAGGCATTTGCTAGAAGTGACTCGTCCTTGTTTTCCACTCTTAGAGCTGTGGACTTGGACAGACAACAGAGGAAACCTTCCCTTCCCAGAAATTTTAACCAAGCTGAATGGATTTCTGTGAGACAGCTGAAGTGGCTGACAGTGATGGGAAAGATAATCAATGCTAGGGTGAATGCTTTGCTTCACTGACTCAGACATTGCTCAGTTAATGTTACATTCAGCACTTGCAAGATTCCAGCACAACCCTTGTGGCTTTCCCCACTGGTTTTCTTCACTGAATCGCCATTCCTGGTAGGGCTGAAGTGGAAACAGGAGAGAGGCATGCACCATCAGATGCAAGTAATATGGACCCCACAACTGAGCTTGCGCTCCTTGATAAAGTAACAGCAAAAATTTATAAACTAGGCATGAATAAATTCAAGCTGGAAAGTAGGAGCTGTCTAACTGTTAGAGTAAGGGGATCTTGCAACACCCTATTCATAGGAGCAGCGGGAGGCAAAACAACATGATTATTTTTAAGATGGAGCAACCCTGTTCTTGTGAAAGGGAAGTGTAGTAACACAAGGACCTGACCTTTGTGGTCCAAGAAAACCTAGTGCTCTCTTGATTGGTAGGAAAGGTGAATTTATGCTTATTCATACAGAGAAAAACAGATTATTTTCCCTTTATTTTGTAGATGATTATAATGGATTCATGTAATGTGAGTGAGTGAGGAAACACTCGTAGCTTCAAATGTGGAGTACTCCTCCAAAACAAGGAATGCAGCTGCTCCATTTTTAAATGTGACTTGTGTTTAGTGAAGCCTTGGGAACATTTTTTTTTTTTTGCCTAATTAAGCATCCTCTATAACCATGTTTGTTGAAAAGTGTCATATTTCTTGGCTCTTTGTTTTTTACAAAAAATCCCAGCAACAAAACCTTTCAAAAGCAGATGTGTTACACTTATCTGCTATTGGGTAAACAAGTTGTGGATTTTGGGGTTTGTGATTTCGTGACCTGCTACCAGTGTTTAAGACATGTCATGAGGTTTCAGTTTGGCTCATTCACACATATAAAATCCACAAATGTTAAAAATGTGACTGCCAGAGCACTTACCCTTGTCTCTTATAATGCCAGCCCCAGCCCTATTTAAGAAGGGTAGCAACAACCTCCCCACATTTCTGTGTGAGTGTCCAACCAAACCTCTTTCATTTCTGGTGGACCTTCTCCTAAGGGTGGTCTGCAGCTGCTGGGCTGAAAATTGGTGATATGCTACTTATTGTCACGTTGCATTTTTGGAAATTCTATTAATTTCCAATATGAAATACCAGTTAAGATGGTCCTTCTACAGAAGGTCTAAATTGCTGCTGTCCACCACAGCTACTAATGATCTTTTTCTGAAATTTAATTTCCCATAGTTGTAGATTTTGTGGGCAAAGCAAAAGCAATCGGTGTCATACATCTTAAATATAACACTCATAAATAAGGTGGAGAAGTGTGGTCAAGACAAACTGAGGATTCTGGGGAGGGGAAAAGCTTCAAGAAAACCACATAATCTGTGGAGTCAAAGGGATCCAGTGAGCAGAGTTTCACAGGGATTTAACCTGAGTCTGATACAATGCAGTATTTCCAGGTCTGACCCAAAGACAGAATAAGGTATTATACTAAATGTGCAAATAACACCAAGCTGGGGAGAAGTACAAGGTTAGACCTCAAAGAAATCTTGCCATATTGGAAACACATTATGGAAACAAAATGAAACAAAACATTTTTTAACAGGGACAAGTGTGGGGCGTGCAGACATTGAGTGGAAACCAGGCAGCACACCAATAGGAAATGGCCCACAAGCTGAACATGAGTAAACAGAATTGTAAAGCTGCAAGAAAAACAAAAACTGGGCTCCATAGAGGATGGACAATAAGAGACATGGATGGAAAAGCCCAATCATTGTGCTACAGCACAACCACAGCTGAAACTGTGTCTAGCTGGGAGGCTTGCACACTAAGAAGGACGTAAGTACTTGGAAGGAGTACAGAGAAGAGTAATGACAAAGAGCATGAACCTAGAAAATAAAGTCTTGGAAGAAAGATTGGGTTTAGTTGTGTTTTTCCTGAAGAAGGAATGGCTAATCAAGAGCATCACAAGTTTCCATACCAAGAAAAACTGCTGATAAGGTGATGAGAACAATTATTTTTCATACTCATAGGGTAAGAACAATGTCTATGGGTTGAACATCAGCTAGGACACTTCTAGGAGCATGGGAAGCAACGAATGAGGTAAATGGCTAGAGGAAAAATATTCTGGAGACTTCTAGGAGCAGTCTGGTTAAATGCTGATCAGGAATGATGCAGCTAGAACTGACCCAGTCATGGGACAGCAGAGATGAGTTAAACAGCCCGCTGAGGTGGAAATCACTGA
Organism: Pyrgilauda ruficollis; assembly: GCF_017590135.1. Classification (NCBI taxonomy): domain Eukaryota; kingdom Metazoa; phylum Chordata; class Aves; order Passeriformes; family Passeridae; genus Pyrgilauda; species Pyrgilauda ruficollis. The sequence goes on along the minus strand of NW_024519206.1, from coordinate 26,397,285 downwards.
CCTGGTAAAACAACAGTTGGAAATATGGGTGACAGCTCAAAGCTATTTTAAAAATGAGCTCATGCCACTTCAAAGAAATGACAGCTTCACAGCTCTTTTTCATGGCTGCCTGGAAATTCTGGGCAGTTATACTCTGGGGAGATGGGGCTGTATGATGCCACTTGAGAGCAATTGACAGAAAATATGCTTTAATTCTTGGTAATAAAAAGTTTTATTGTTTGGTTTAGTCACTCTCTTCTCACCATTGTAACATCACCAGGACAGCATTAATTTCACAAGTCTTAGCTTGCAGTATTTCACCTTAAGATAAAGAGAAGCAGTGAAAAACAGATATGGGTTTACTTTGGATTGGTGTACATTGTAAAATACATGCAAATTAAGGTACATATGCAAGAAAGAGCACTGAACTGAACAGAAATATGCTTCTTAAGTAACTTCAGAGGCTGCCATCAAGCATTACCACCACTTTGGGTATATTAGTATGCTTGAGTTCCTTTCAGGTACCATTCTGGTTTCACATAACAATTGCAAGACTTGGTGTGTTACAGGGAAAAAATGTTCAGGATAAAGATCCTGTGGTCCACTGAGCCAGGTAATCAAAACTAGAGCTGCTCACAGCAACTCTTTGTGAGCTACTGTTCCCAAAGGTTTTGTTAGACAGGGCTCTCTCATATTATGAAAAGACCAAGAGGGGGGCATTTTCGTAAGTCCCAGAAATACATCTTTGGGCCTGTGTTTATGTGAAAAATTGTATGTGGCATGTAGTGAAACAGTGTCCCAAAAGAGCAAATGTGCACAAAGATGTAACTGCAAGTTCCTTCTATCAAACAGGTTTTGGTAATGACTTGGGACAAGAAACAGTGTCAAAAATCTGTGGGGAGTTGTGAAAAATAGCACATCCATAGCTTTTGATTAAAAATACTCTGATGCTACATATACCCACTATTCTTTTATTCTATTTTGATGTTTTTGCATAAGATGTTTTTCTGAGGACAGGAATTGTGCCTTTGTTGAAAATTTATTATGAATATTTACTCATTAAGATTTTACAAGGAGCAACAAAACAACAAAACAACAAAAGTTGCACAAAGATACAGCAACATGGAAGGATTTGGTTAATCACAGAATTACATAGTCTTGTGGTCTTCCTCATGCATTATACCAGAGCAGGCTGCTACAACAGAGATGAAAGAGATTTCCTGAGTGGTATTAGCTTCAGTGTCAGCAAAACCATCAAATTACATCCCGCAGGGGAAGGTATTGCTGAAGTGGTCAAGATATTGAAGATCTAACAGATTTACAGAGCTGCATAAGCAGGTTTTTACATAAGATTTCTAGACTGAGATGTGCAAATCCCTGGAATGCTTTCATTGCAACCAGATGGTACACAAGACGGGAAATGTCAAGTGTGAAACCATTAAGAGAAAGAGGTCAAATATCAGCCATCGAGGTGGTAACATCTGGATGGTCAGTAAGCTTGTGTGGGAAGAAATTCAGAAGCCTGTTTGATGCAGTATTTAATTTTCAGTTTAAAGAAGTTTATTGATGATGGAAAAAACCCATTCACTTCTTGCACTATCAAAATCAAGCAAGTTTTTTTGTTTTCTAAACAAGTTTCTTTAATGAATAGCACCTTCTACATTTGAGTGTTGAAATTTTCCATCTCTTTGATGATTAACAGAATGAGGCTGATAAATCTGTCTTTCAGCGCCATAATGCACTCTGTCTCCTAAACCTCAGCATGGTGGCCTCTTTTCCCCTCAAATCTTTCAGAACAGTGAAACCATAAAATAATATTCACTGTCATGTCAGCACTGAGTTAAAGCTGTTAATGGAAAAAAACCCTTATTTCACAGGGTTCTGTAAGAAGAAGTTTCAGGTGATGTGAGTAATTTTACTTGGGCATTTATGCCACTTTACATTGCTGCTAACAGTAATAATCCCTTGACTGCCCTCACTCAGTGCCTGGAACTTGAGAACATTTTCATGTATTACATGACAATTTCTATTGACTTTATTCTCCAAACATCAAGGCATGATGAAAATTGTTTCATCAGCTTGAAATCTGACAGTCATTAGTCTGAGTTTCAGACCAACAAAAACTGGAAAAGTGATGATCAGAAGTGCATGGTCTTCCAGGCACATCTGGCACACTTCTATTTCATGTAACTTTTTGAACTTGCTGCAATGCAGTTCCTTTGGGGAGCTCCTCATGTACGAAAGGATTATTTTCTCTTTCTTTTATTTTATTTTGGAATAATAACAAAAAGATATTTGCAGAGAGCATTGTCCAGTTTACAAATGGGATGCTAAACCATCAATCGTTCACGTAATCTGCCACTGTAGATTCGGGAAGCCAAAAAATAGTCTGAGTCAGCCAGGTCTCTGAGGTCCCAAATTGCATTTATTTTCCTAAACTCATGCTGAGCTCAAAAGGAGTTGAGCTGCCTAAATAATTTTTCTTAGTTTTATTGGTAAAACCTCCAGACTGTTTAAAACTCGTGTTCCAGATAATAGAAGAACTATAAGCCCATATTTTTATATTAGCACATAAACCCATCTACAGATAACATGCTAGTAATTATTTGGATAGCGGCAACACTATCAGACAATAAATCCTTTGTCGCAATTTCGGTTAAAATAATCCTGTTCTCCTAACCAATGCAAATGGAATTTTAAAAAAATAGACCTCTGAGGGAGAGTTTTAACGCCTTGCTTGGATATGCTACATTTCTCAATAGGAATCGGAAGGTGAAGCCCTTCCCTGTAATGGATGGAAACAGACACAACGAACAGAACGGCAGAAAGAGACAAATTTCTCTAAGTAGCTGGGAAGCAAAGGGTGCAGGAGGAAATATTTTTTTGTCTTAAAGCTGGTTTGAAGCAGTTTTTGAAAACTTTTTATGCTTTAATAATATGGCTGGGGGAGTGGGGAGTTTTTGCCTAGAATAAAACTGGAAGAATGATTCACCGCATGTCTGCAACTGTTCCTTGATCCCAGTTAAGTTTGACACCACTAACACCTATGAGTCAGCGGAGGCTCTTTGGGATGTGCTTTGCCTGCCCTGTTTTGAGACTGTTGCAGTAGGATCTTTACCCAAAGCTGGAAACTGGCTCCCAGCATTGCCTGTGTCAGTTTTTCCTACCCACTATCAAATACCACCAGCCTCCACCAAGAGAAGGGATCTATTACTACATCCCATGATCTCTGCACTACAGCTGTACTAGTCTATACTTTACTGTCTATGTCCAGGACCTCAATACTGTTTATCATCTCCCTGTAGCCAAGATAACAGATGTTCCCATAGGGATGTTGGGGCACAGTGTTGAAGATGAACATCTGGAGTGGTCAACATAGCCTAAAAAAGGACAGCTGTCATAACCAGCAGTCATGCCATGTGAAGGTTTTGTGTGTCATGCTTGGAGGCTCCTTTATTTTCCTTAATTATTCATGTGCTCTGTTCTTAAGTTTAAAAAACTATTCTGCTTCTAAAATTATATGATGTAATTTGGAGATTTGACAAAGTAGAAAATAAGGGAGCTCTTCCATGTATGATACCATGTTACAACCACATCTTATACGTTTCTGTCTTGTTTGGTTCCAAGATTGCTCAATCTCTGAGCTGCTTCAGCTCGGTATCTGGACTTGGCCTACAACTCCTTAGACAACTGTTACCACATTTAAATTTTTGGCTAATGGACAGGCATCTATCTTCTGGTGCCATTTTCCAAAAAATATCATGAGCAAATGGTAATGGGAATACTTGGAAGCACATTGGATTGTTTTGCTGGCTAAATTTATGCAGAATTAGAATGTTTTACAGCAGTTCTCGTGACTCCCTTCAGTTGTACACCTACACATAGCTGCTTGTTGATTTGGGGTTTTTTTGGTGGTGAGACAAAGCTGTCAATTTACCTATTACCTATCTTACCAGTCTTATCTATACTGCAGAGAATGTACTGGTAGCTGCTTTGCAGAAAAAAAAAAAATCTCAGAGCCATTTTTCTCCAGGTTTAAGTACCAGCCACTACCTACAATCAAAAATAGTTTTTATATATGGCACATGGTCTTCTTCTTGGAAAAGAGATGTTAGACAATAATATTACCAAATAATTCAGTATATGTAGAAGCAAGATTTACCAATAGGAGCAGCAAGTCAGCAATGGATCTGGAACAGAGGACATGGTTTTTATGAGAAAGCAAGCATGGATTCATCTTCCAGATTTCACTTCAAAGTACTAATTTTAATGTGAACTGATGGACAGTGCTAATGAATAATCCAGATAAGAAAGTTTTCAAATAAATCCTCATGTGTGTAGTGCTTGTCTGTAGGTATTGATTGTAAGAAGTCAACACTTAAAGTAAGACCAGCTTTGGGAAATACAGAGTAGGGTGTTTAGGAGACATTTGGCAGATGCTTAAAGAACTCAGCAAAACTCTTCAGAGGAAAGATTATCTGCTGAAGTTTTCACTTTGCAAAATCTTGTGAGTAGTTTTACATGCCAGTTGGTCTGAGTAAGCAATACCTGGCAGTGATATCACCTGGAAAAGCAAAGATTAAGGGGTTAGTTAACATCCATGTCAATCACACAAAACCATTGCTGTTGGTGATAACAAGTTTCTAGTGCAGAGGAATGGTTTTGTTTCTCAGCTGTTTACTTTGGACTGATTTACCGTGATGCACTTCATCTCCACCTGATGCCTTTCCCGAAGTGGAAGACAGCACAGGATTCAGGTCATAGCTGGGTATGGAAGGCAACATCTTTCCATCACATCAGACCCATCTGCTGGAACCAAAACACTCATCTGCTGAAAGTTCTGTACAGTTTTGTCCTATTGGGTTTTGTTTGTGAAGCCTGGAGCAGGGTTGTAATTATTTATCTTGGTCTCTGGCTCTTCCTGTGGCATTCCTTTTACAGTCATGGTCAGAACTGTGTTCCTGTTCACTGATAGAGGATACAGTTTTCTTGTGGAGATAGGGAAAAAATCCACTGGCATTTGGCTTTCTGGCTTTCCTGAAGGTACAGAGTAACTGTTGCATCTGAATTCAGGCTATACAGAAATGCTTTAGCTGCTGTCTCTTTGATTTATTACTGATTGAACAAAAACAGTGTCTTGAGAACATATTATTTATTTTTAAAAAATCAGCACAAAACCCCCATGTTTTTGAAAATCCTATGCAAAGGATTTTTATTTTTATTTTTTGTTTTTAATTGACTTCAAAATTTACAATCTTGAAGGCTGACATTGAGCACATCCTGCCCTGCCTTAGTTTACACTGCCCTTGAACTTCCATCATGTCTTAAAAAATGAGGGAAAGGTACATCAGTTCCTACAGTCATGCTCTCTTTCATTCATCAACTCAAAAAATTTTCTAAAAATGACAAATGCATTGTTATTTAAAAAATAGGTATAAGAAAATGAGGTCAAATTAAAAAAAAAAAATTGTTCCTGTACTGAAGTCTGGGATTCTTGTATTTCTTGAAGCCCCACTCTCCCATTTCTCTACTCTTCTAGAGCTTTGAGAGAAAAAGATTGGAGCACACCAAGCTAGAACTTTGGAAAAGTTATTTTAACCTTTAGGGTAACTTTTTCAGTGTTGTAATTGCTGTTCTCTCAGGTTTTACCATGTGATAATTAATTTGCAGGAAGTTTTGGATGTCTCAGTGTTAAAATATTGGGTTTGTTAAAGCAGGAGATTGCATATTGCTAAATTTGCAGAACAAAAAGATTCAACAGACTGGTTTGTTTTCAAAGAGTATGTAAAAATAAAGTTTAAATATTATCAAAAGTTTATTTGAGAAGAATTTAAAAATACTCCTGCCAAAAAAAACCAAAAAACATTTAGAAGCTGATGGCAAGGTCAATATTTAAAGTTCTTATTCTTTAACTTTCTTAGCAGAGTCTTTTCAGTACAAACAAAGACACCCTATAATTAGCCATCCCCTCGAACTGTCCTGTTGGATTTTCTCTCTTGTACTTCTTAAGAATGATCATAAGACTTCATGAAGGAAGGCAATATTTTAATATGACAAAAATTAAATAAGAGTGATGAAGGTGAAGCACTTATTCCATTAAAGGGTCCTATATTATAAAAATAAATGGCCTTTTAAATAACACACAAGAATTTCCTTTCAGACTGGTCTTGTGAAATGTAGTGGCTTTGTCTCTGTTGCGGTTTGGGTTGGAGGCCGTTTGGTAAATAATACGTTTTTTTAGTTCTTGTCCAATTATTCCTTCAGATGCAGTCTCATCTAGGGTTCCTTATGGGGCAACAATAATATTGCAATAAATGATCTGTTTTCAATGCAGAAGGAAATGGATTTTAGGAAAAGACATTCAGCTACACCTAACTTTTGCTGCCAGCTGACCTGCAACTATTTTTCCATCCAAGTGGGCCATTAAAAGAACTTCTAAATCAGTATTTTATCAGTCCATAAATCACCTTATAATCCTGCTGACAGGTGCAGTCCTTGAAGGCATCCCCAGCGGCCTGGGGATATGCATGTCATTGCCAGCCCTTTGTGGCCAGGTTACAGACCATCAGAGGAGAGGAAAAAGCAGCCCTTCATAGGGTCATTAGAAAGTGCCTATTGTCAGGGATGCTCAGCACTTCCCTTTTATTTTAAAGGTGTATTAGTGGTGGTGCTGACACTGGAGACACTTCCTGAAAGGATCTGTATCATTCTTCCCATCTGGTACAGGCTTTCTGAATCTGGGATGATAAATACCCAAAGGCTTCACTGCAATTCTTTTATTGCTATCTGCAACCATAGCACAAAGCTGCAAAAATATTTTTGCTGCACTGAAGAGTTTAAAAAGAAAATGTTAAAAATGTGTGTTAGAAAATGTGTCTGTTTTGTACACAGGAACAAGAATTTACAGACATGAGACTAAAGTTGCTCTTGGTTTCTTGCCTGCCTGAGGATAACTGATCTACCCTGGCCAGAAAAGTTAGGGCTAGAGTTTATTGCCTTGTATTGTACAGTATGGCAACTTGCACATGGAAACTTCTTAGGTAGTTGGAGGAAGTGAAAATTAAATCTGAAGAGAATTCTTGATTTCCTTAATTATATATCCAGGTGCTTTACTTAGTTCAGAGGTAGATGAATGTTTTACTTCAGCTAGAGGAAAATATTTCCATATTAAATTACTGGTTATGAATTCAGAATGTGAATTTAAATCAGTCACTGAGGTTATGTTTGAAGAAACCAAAACCAAGGTTTAAAACTTTAGGTTTAAAACTAAAATTTGCCTGACTTTTCCAAATCTCTGTTCTCTATACTCCCAAGATTTATACCGTGGGGTTTTTTTCTTTTTAAAGTTGTCCATCAATTTTGAATATTTTAATAAAAAAAACTAATTGCAGCTTTTACAGCTTTGATTTAGCCAGTGCTCTCAGGTAGCTGAGGAAAATCTGTAGAGACATTGAGAAGTGAAGCAGTTCACACCTGTATACCAGCCTTGATGTTGTGTTTCTGTGTCTGTCACTATAGAAGTAAAAGGCTTTCCCCAGTCTAAACCATAAACTTTTCTGCCTTGCTGCATCCAGAATTGGAGTATTTGCTGCAGAAAGTTGAAATTTCAGTTCCAGAGGATGTTGCTCAGTCTAAATGACAGTGAAAACAAGTAAAGTAAATTGAAATTATTTCCTCTGTTTTCTGATCAACTCTGATAACTGCATTTGTGTTTTGTGATGTTTTGAAAATGTCATTAGACTTTAGAAGACCTGACTTTTTTACCAATGTTTCTAAAAATGCAGCTGGTGCTGTTTAAGTTGTTTCCAGGATAGAATTATTCATAAAGATCCTCCAATAAGAGACCATAAATTACTCCTCATTTTACAAAGTCTGTCTACTGGTTTACCACACTATGTCTGGGGGACTTCATCTATTGCAGATGCCTCTTCATTCTTTTATGTGACAAAATAAGGTTGCCTTCTGTAATAGATCAACATTTCATTCCCAAATTTGCTTGAAAATTAGACAGCTTTGTTTCAAAGGGAAAATAGCAAATATTGTAAAATACTGATGAAAATAGGAAAAAGTCTTCAAACCTTCAACCCTCAGATTATTTGGTAAATAATTTGCCATATTGTCCATTCTTTCTACTATCTCTTTGAACACACCTGAGGGACACTTAGAAAGGGACTAAGGTGTAGGAGTCAATAGCCCAGACTTTGTAAACATCTGCAGATGAGACAGCAAGGGTGGTAGAGACTAACATTTCGACATGCAAATACCCTTGGAGTCAGGAAGAGGAAGGTGCTTCCTAGGATTTTGAGCTGTAGGAGCTTTTGGTGCATACCAGAACCAGCAGTCTCCTTGAGTGTCTGAGACTGAGTGTCTTGAGTGTCTGAGTGTCTGAGAAGTACCTGTGTGGGCAACTGGCATCACTGACCCACCAAAGAGGTGATGTCCTGTCTGAGCTGGCACAAACAGCAGGCAAAGAACGATGGTTGCTGTCCTTCACTCCCTGAAGTCTGGTTATAGTTAGATTCAGCCAGGACCTCTGAAGTGCTCAGAGAAAAGTCAGAAAGCAGCAGCTGAGATTTGCAGCAAGGCAGATGCTGGATGTAAGGGGGAAAATGATCCACTGTGTGAGTGGCGCAGCCCTGAGAGAGAGAAAGCTTCATCCTTGGAGATGCATTGTTTGGAGAAGCTCAAGACACAGCGGGATCTGGCCCTGAGTAACTTGAATTCCTTTTGGAGTTAGCCCTGAACTGAGCAAAGCTTGACTTGGGGGCCACCAGCAGTCACTTCTAGCCTCAGCTATCCCATGAGAAAATCACTTTCATGTAAAACACCCAGGTAGGGTAGATGTGCAAAGACTGAAAAAAACATTCTCACACTTCAGAGAGATAAGGTGAAAGAAGAGAAATGGCTTCAGAAGAAAGGTTTAGAATAGCAATCTTGTTCAGATTCTCCAGTTATAGAAAACAGTCTGTAAGGATGCATCTCAAGAAAGTGCATCTCAAGGATGCACTTTCTGCAACATATAATGAAAAATCAGTTATCTTCTGAAAGGATTTAGTTCAAATCCTTAAGTCAGCAGCACACTGACAATAGTTAGTACTGTGCAGCTGAAAACTGTTGGATATTCTGGAAGGTAATCCTCTTCCAGTTCATTATTGCATTGTGGGTTTCATTTTCATTTAAGAGAAAGCCCTTGTTAAAAAACATTGACTGTGTCTGTAACAATGATACTATAATAAGTTTAAATGAGTGCCTTTTTTTTAATCCTCAAAAATGTACTACCTTTTTATCTCAGAAAATGTTTTCCAAAAGTAGGTTTGTCGTTACTTTTACTTTGCATGTTGTCTCACAGAGAAAAAAAGTCATTGTAGTGAAATAGGAAGACACAAATCTATTTTTAAGTCCATTAATTAACATTTTAAGGCTGAAAATATTTTGAAAAGACAGGCAATCCTCTCCCAAACTATAGTATAAACAAAGCTGCCACAGTCTTCAAAGCTGACATAAGGCTAGGCTTTATGAACATCAGTGGAGGCTTTCTAGTCCTGTACTAGATATGGAAACATAAATTATCAGTTTACTGAATTTAAAGTCCCACCTAGAAAGAAAGACAATGTTTGGTAAAATCATGACTTAAATGCAAATTGAAAACTTGACTCTATGAAAGTGTTCCTCATGAGTGATGATTTTTTTTATACTGCTTAGGTTTAAAATTCCTCAGAAACAGTGGTTAAAATGTTTTAAGTGCTAAATTACAAGTTAGCTTTCCAAACTAAATCAACTGGATGGTACAGGAGATTGCAAACCAAAGTTTGCATCTTTTCCTTGAGACACTGATCCAAAGCCTGTTGAAGTTAACTGGAATCTTTCAAGCGAATTCACTTTGGGCCTTGGAAGAGAAACATTATGTAAAAACTTTTGCCTTTATAATCACCTTCCACTTCCATGCAGGATATGCAAACAAAGGGGAAACTAAGAATTGGATAAAAGCTTCTGAGTGTTGTGTCTGAGAGGCAGTAGTGACATGTGATAAATATTCCATTTCAGGGCTCTGGCAAACAAATGTTCACAAAATCTGCAGACAAGCATGGACAGCCACCTCTGCTGCTGTATGCACAGTCCACCCTTTCAGGCTGGAGACCTTACAGGGGCACTGGGTCGTCCTTTGCAAGGGCAAAGTCCTTCTGCCCCAAGCCCCCTGCAGCCCCCTCACTCCCACAATTAACACATCTATAGGAGATACCTGTGATGCGCCCAGGGTTGACTTTCCCTTACTGGTACCTCTAGGTATCTGTGTGCTGAGTTTCACCTCTTTGCTTGGCATATTTGCACTGCTAAGCCTGATCCAAATATTTCCAAGTCATTAAAGTATAGTCCTGCATCTTACCATAGAGCACAACAGTCTTAGCTCCATCTCATTCAGCCATTTGCAATGTGCTTTGAAGTCAAAAGGCTACCTGAAATTAAGATTTTTTGATGCTTAACTGTCTTTTAGGTACTGGTGTCATATGACTATGAGCTAGATTCTCAATTATTTTCTTTTTGCATCAACACAGATCAGTTTTACACAGGCAAAATCCCAAAGCATAAAGCCAGATGCTGCTGCTGGGAGCAGGAAAGACAGGCAGGAGTGGGGTTTATTGCTCTTGGGACATGTCCTCTCCATCCATAGCCCAGACACTGCAACCCTCACCTCTTGGTCAGCACTTTGCATTTCCATAGCACTTTACATCAGTGTGGAGCAGGGTTGAGTGTACTTTGTGTAGCAGGGTCAGAGCTTGGTGAAGAATCAAGTCCTGTCAAAACTTATGTATTTGCTAATCACTACAACTTCATAGTGTTGAAAAGTGCATTAAATTGTAAAATATTTTTGCAGGACTGGAGGCTACCAGACCCCATGCCAGGCATCTGAATCCTTTAACGGATTTTCCTAATGGCAAAATTGAAAGTGTAAGACTGTGCTCCTGTCAGCTTCTGTAACAATGAGAAGGTTTCCCAATAGATTTCTGGGGATTTTGATCAAATTCAGTGGCAGCCTTGGTAATAAATGGTCAAATGTAGTTCAATGATTTTTGAAAACCTCTTCTGTGAAATGACTAGCTAAGGCACTGAAACACACTCCTTATCCTGCTTCTTTCATAAGAAACACTCATGCAGCAAAGCCCTGCCACCTGCTGCTGAACTAGCTGCTTCTTGGCCCCTCTGAAAAACTTCTCCCCTCTTTCTTAATACAAAATTTATGGTTTGGCTCCTTTTGTCCACTTTGTTCTGAAGATTAAACCAAGGGTTGGGGTGCAATGGCACAAGGGTCCCTCAGACAAAATTTTGGTATAGTACCATTTGATTATTATGCATGATCTCTAAACATTACATACAATTCTTAGCTCAATCTAAGGTTTATTGTTTTGTTATTGTAGTTAACATTTTACTGTAGGAAACCTGAGCGTGGGACCTCAGCTGCAATGAAAGGATGTTTATGGTAAACTTCCCTTCCCTAGTTTCCTAATTTACCCACTCCTAAAAAGCCTGGACCTTCACAGACTAATTCCTTTGTGCAGACCTGGATGAAAACTCTCAGTGTAAAGCAACCTATATGATGAAAAATATGCAATTTACAGCCTGAAACTAAATTTGTTTAATATGTTGCTTAAAACAACCATTTTCTAGCTTAGCTGTTGGAGAGGTGGAGGTGCTAAGACTAACTACAGCCTAGTTTTACCTATTGTAAGAAGTCAAGACATGAGACAGACATAAGACTAATGTGGAAAAGTGGGGCTGTAACTTTACTGGAACTAGAAAGCTGGCCACAGTCAAGATGCTCTCTGGGCTATACCTCTTAGGAGTTTCCTAATCCTTGGATAAAACACCAAATCTAGGTTAAAAGCTCCCCCTTGCTTCAGGAAGACAGCCAGAGAGATTAGGCTTGGTGTCAGGACCTACGCCCAGCTGCTCACTTTGCTCAAGGGAGCCACGTGGCAAAGGCTCTTCTGCTGCAGGGCAAGATCCAGATCTGATCTCTCTGTGTAGAGATCAGTCCTTGGCACTGAGTCCTGGATTAAACATTAGCTTAAATATTAGCTACCTGCCAGTCATACTCTTAAGAGCTGGCTTTTCAGGAAGACAAAAGCACCAAAAGCACCAAAGAGAAATAGGGAAACATTGACAGTGGGCACACAGTCAGAGGAATGCTGTCTGGGCAAAATACAAAAAGCAGCAATAAAATGTCCTGCTGCTGTGAAGCTTTCCCATCCCGCCTCACGGAAAGCAGGCTAAAGCCAGAGAACCCTCTCTGTGAAGAAGGTGGAAAATTTCACAAAGTGAGAAAAGCTTGAGCCTTTGTGAAGAATCTGGATTCACCCTCCCAAGTGCTGCAGTAGGTGATAGACCTGAGCTGTCATGGGACCTTGTCTTGTCCCACTGGTGTGGACCATCATGGGGTGTTTTGGAGCACCTTCACCATCCCACTTCCCTAGGCAAGCCTAAGGAAAGGAAAATCCCTTTGGGAAACTTGTCTTCTTTGGCATGCAGGAGTGTCTGACCATGAGTTGCAAAGAAACAATTGTACATTCACTGACAATCTAAAGCACTGTAATTTTAGGGACTTTAACCCACTCTAATTATATTTGGGAGCATTCTTCTTGAAATTTGGATGTTTGGGGCTGGCGAAACAGCCTCAGTGGATGACATTTGGCGCTTCCTGGATTTTCCATGCAAGGTAAGCCAACAAGCCTGAAGCAGCTGGGGCAGGCCAAGTCCTCTTCCCTGTTGTGCAGATTCATGATGTGCCAAGGAAGCTCCACAAGCGGAGACTCAAAGGTGAGAAGGCAGTGGGGGGGGATGAAACTTTGGCTACTCATTATTTCACATCATTTCAAATGACTCTTAACATCCAGGAGGAGAAAATACAGTGAAAATCTCTCCCTGCAAGTGCAGGACAGTAAACACAAGACCTTTCTACTGAAGTCCCAACACATGGTGGTCCTTTATTTGGATGAAACTTGTCTCCCACGCCCTCACCGCTGGTGATAAATAACCCCAAATTTGTCCCAGAAGTGTCGTACCTGGCCATGTGGAAAAGCGCCTGCTTTTCCTTTCTGCGGAAAGAGGAGCAGATTGGGTTGTGGTTACTGATCCTGTCTGCGGCTGAGGGCTCGCTGATGGAGGAGCCTACATCCAGCCTTTTGCGATGCTCCTGCCTTCCAGAGGTGGCTGGCAGAAGTTGCTGATGTCTTTGGCTGCCCTGAGTGTCCCTCATTCAAGGTCCTGCATGCAATTCCTTTCTCTGCCAAGTGGTTAAAAAAAAAAAAAAAAAAAGGGAAAAAAGAAGAAAAAAAATAATTAGACTTACACTTAAAAAACCAGTTTGGAAAATATGTTGCTTAAAATCAACCCCCATTTAAAAAAAATTAGTTCAAGATGTTGTCACTTCCCGAGCCAGGAGACATTGGGAGCACAATGCAGGAAGCCTGTCCAGCCCCTGCACTGCTGTCTGACAGGGACAAGTTATTATAGTGTGGGTAAGATTAAAAAAGGTTCTGAGCACCCAGACAAAATTTTCCTTTGTCTCTGTGCAGTGTGCGTGCAACCCAGTCTATGACCTGCACTGACCAGGGGATGGAAAAGAGGTTCAAGAGTTTTACCTCTATGAAGTCATTTGTTTCAGACAAATTGCAAACAGCAACACAGATCCATCTGTGGTAAAGACTATTTCTGCCATGTTGTCAGTGGGATGTTGCTAAACAGGGCTGCCACAGACTCTCTTCACCCCCCAGGCCACCCTCAGGGGATCAAACTGTCAGGGAGAGATGCAGTAGGATGCTGACGCCAAGCAATCACAGAATCATAGAATGATTTTACGTTGGAGGGGACATTAAAGATCACCTCATTCCAACCCCCCTACCTTGGGCAGGAACACCTTCCATTAGACCAGGTTACTCAAAGTCCCATCCAACCTGGCCTTGAACACTGCCAGTGACGGGGTGTCCCCAGGTTCTCTGGCAACAGGTTCCAGTGTCCCACCACCCTCACAGTAAAGAATTTCTTCCTAACATGTGATCTAAATCTACCCTTACCCTAATTCAGGAGGACCATGAGTCAGCTATGAGAGACACAGGAATAATTAAATCATTCAAGTGAGCAAGCACTGTGCTCTGTGTGTCTGTGTTTGTTAGGGTATGATACACACTCCAAAAGCACTGAAGCATGTTATCTGTTATTCTGTTACCACAATATCTGTGTTCCAGCATGACCATGCAATCACAATTTATTTTAGAATTGGGAAAGGAGAGGAGGAATAGCTTTTTTCTCTTTAGCACTTCAGGACCAGATCCAAATCTCTCAAAATCAATGGGCACCTTTCCAATGCTTTCATTAGGTTTCAGCACATACCCTAGCTGCAGTAGAACAAATGGGGATCATTATTTAGGCAGATAAACCTTCCATCACCTTTAACTAGCAGCAAGTTTCAGTGTGAAAGAGACATTATTCGTATTTGGGAGTCAAAACATCGCTTGCTAACGCTCTAACAGCACTGTGAGATAAGGTGCTTTTGGAACTGAACATTTCAAGGAGATACAAACTGGAATCTGCAGTGCGTAAGCTGTTGCTTTCAGGTGCCCTTATGTTTTCTTTCTTTTTTTTGTTCCTCATTTCCTTAGCTTCAGCTTCCCCTTTCTTTGATTTATCCTACAGTCTTCACTTCAGTGAGGCAATGCTCAGTGTACAGAACATGAACCTCAAGTTGAGTTTCTTCGTTTTAAGGCAACTCTAATTTGACCTTTCTCCATTTTTTTAAGCTTTGCAGCTCTTTTCAGCATCTTGTAAATTAAAATATATGGTATTGTAGTGTGAAATAAAGGTTTATAAGACACAATAAAAATTTGAAAATTTCATTTTCAATGTATATTATAGTAGACAGAACCACTGACAGAGGTATGCTAATGGCTGGATGCAATAATCTGAAAGGTTTTTCCAGACTAAAAAATTCTCTGAATCTATTAATAAGTTTAGTAAGTGTATGATTTAACATGATTTTGTAATTGTTTATATCTGCAATTAGAACTCACCGATTTTTTTTCTCAGTATTATCTGTATACATTTCTGAAGAATAACAAAACTGAAGTTTAAAGGGTCCAAAATATACTCTAAAGTAATTTTCACATATAGAATGCATACACAGCATTGAAGCTGGATCTCCCCAGATTGTCTGTAGAAAGCACTTTATTTCTTTTGATTAATGTTATCAAAGTCTTGACTCTAATTTTTGAAAGTGAATGCCAGAAGTTATGTTTCAAGAGAATTTACAGGTAATTCAAATATTAATTTTTTGGGTTTTTTTTCAGGGATTGAACATTTAATAAACCAATCTTTGATAATATCTTTAAAGTGCTTAAATGTGAATTTAAGAAACTGAATTGTGAAAGCTGAGTTTGTTTCATTTAACAGTTTTTAGAAAGGATTTTTTTCCTGTAAATTAAGATACATACTTGTACATTGACAAGATTTCAATTTCATAAAGTGGTTTGAACAAACAGAAGTATTTTTCCCCTCTTATTTAAAGATGATACACTGCAGAGATTAGCAAAACATGTTATTTGCATCCTCAGATTTTGGTAGAAGAGAAAATATTTATTTTCTCATCAAAGTAATAGATGGCCCATTTTATCATCTGCTGTAGGAGTATTTGATCCATATTTAAGTAAATGAAAAGCACGGCTACAGACCTACAGGTCTGAATTTCAGATCAGTTGATAAAAATACTCCAAGAAATCAGTTATGTGATAAAGTAGGATAAAAAAAAATCTAGGAAATTAATCACTTCAGGACATTTCTATCTACAGGAAAATGCATAGCAACTTTTGTTAAAATTTGCAGTATAAGGCAATCATACTTGTAATAACAACAAAACTTTGGAAACCTGAATCTACGACTTCAGGGGTTTTTTTTTGTTTTACAGATACTGAGCATAAAAATTCTTGATAAACTGAAATATTTTGTTTATTTCCATTAGAGAGATATGAAATGAGCCACTAAGTCTTTGACCTAAATGCCTGTTTGCTTGCGTATGTTATCTCCAAAAGACAGAACAAAATGTTATCGGGCTATAGG
This sequence comes from Pyrgilauda ruficollis, assembly GCF_017590135.1. NCBI lineage: Eukaryota > Metazoa > Chordata > Aves > Passeriformes > Passeridae > Pyrgilauda > Pyrgilauda ruficollis. The sequence continues at coordinate 26,381,202 of NW_024519206.1, read as the reverse complement.
TTATTTTTCAATGTGTGGGTTACTTTCAAAATTAAATTTAAAAAAAAAAATTCTGCTTGGTTATATATGTTCATTACCTAGTGCCACTTTGCCCTCTTTCATATGTCCATTTTTCACTTCAAAATAGGATTCACTACTGTCCAAAGTTTCTTCCTAAATTCAAAATATAAGAAAAGAAGGTCAGAAAATAAGAGATTAACCATAACTTCTAACACTATAAATCCATTCAAGCATAAATAGCAAGGCGATTTGGTTTCTTAATGTTTACTGTGACTTTAAAATGAGTAGTAAGGAATCTCCAGTGCTGTAAAATTGCAGATTATTAGGGGTAATGAGTATCAATCAGAACTTACATGTTAGAAATTGGGGCATAAAGCAGGCCAAAGCTGTGCTGGCTCTGAAGAAGTAAGGGTTAGGAGCAAGACTCATTGAGTTTATGCCAAAGAAATTCTCATTTGAACAAAACATTCCACAAAATCCACTGTACCTTGTCTGTGTTCCAGCAGCTTTCACAAAGGCAAGGCACCACAGTGGGACATTTTCCTGCTCACCCCATGCAGTCTGGTGCTGAGCATGTCAGACTGAGATGTGGGATGTTGGGTGCTACAATGGCAAAAAAATGGACAGTCGTTGCCTGGGAAGGTAAAGCTTGATAAGGAGTTACCTTGATGGCCTTGGGTTAACCTGTGGGCTTGACTTTGAAAATGCCCTTTTGCAGTCCTCCAGTGAGGGTTTGGGTCTTGTTTTGAGTTCATTTGCCTTGAACAGATGAGGAACTTGGTGTCATAATGTCCTAGAGTTAGCACAGCATTATACTCCATATTTTGGAGTAGATTATCTCAGTTTTGCCCAGCTGTGTTCACATTTCCCTCTTGGAATCCTTGCAAAACTCTGTGTGGCCTAAATTTGAGTCCTCTCAAGGAATTTCATGCAAATGGAACTGTATCCAGATTATTAGCAGAGGATGCCACCATCTACACTGTATGGAAACCTCAAGCAGGGATCTCTTGGAGTTGCACACATGCCTGTACATGCATTACAGCTTGGGAGGCCAAAGCTTTTCTGTTCATCATGTCAGTATGACCTTTTGTGGTGCACTGAGGTTTGACCCAGGGGCCCTGTGCCCCAAACAGGACACCCAGGCAACATCACAGAGCCCGTGAGCGTTGCTGACAAGCACTGAGCAGAGCATGCATAAAGAAAATACAATTTGTGCTGAGCACCAACACTGAGCCTTGGCCTTAAGAAATGCACTTACTGGCAGAAGGCTGCTGTTTGCTTCCGCTTTCTTTTTCACTGCAGCCAAGTCTTTCATCTCAGTGAGTGCCACCCCTGAGCAGTCTGGCAGTGCTCTTTGGGGGCTGCTGAGATCCCAGCAGCCTCCTGCCAGGAGTTCATTAATTACAAGAGCAGGAGCGCTGCCTGTGTGCTGTGCCAGCGTGTGACTTCCAGGTCTTTGACGGTGTGTGTTTATGCAACTGCAGACAGCGCTGGCGTCGGCTGCGCCTCGCAGGGTGACAAGGAAATGACAGTAAATTCAAGGGCGTGCTTGTTCCTCGCTTACGTGAAAATATCCTGCCTTCATCATGCCAGAGAGGAGCCAGTGTCAGCGCTCAGAACTGTGAGGTCACTTCCCCCATATCATGTCACATGTCTCCGGGGGTACTTGCATGGACAGACCAGCAAAGCTGACAGATTCACATTTTGTTTCAGAGGCAGTTCACCATCACTCTGCTGCTGAGGTCAGTGGAAATGGAGACAAGACTGAGCCAGGCAGATCCATGGAGACAAGACTGAGCCAGGCAGATCCATGGAGCCCTCTCATACGGCCCTTGGAGCTGCCCAGCTCCAGGAGGGTTGCTTTCCTGGATTTCAGAAACAGAAAGTAGTACGCAAGAGTCAGCGACTTCCTCGGTGCCAGCCAGAGTAGCTCCGCTGGATGCTGTGGACTGACACAGTTTTGCACTGCACAAAGATCTGGAGCAAGTTCTTCTCAGCCTCCTGGTTGCTATGAGTCACCTAGATTCCAACTGAAATGTAAACCCATTCTAAGACAGTTTAAAAATGTAAAATTAGTGCTTAGTTTCTTGGCTGCTAGCATCAAATCTGGCCAAGGCAGCTATCTGTAATTTTAGAATATATCGAGAAGATTTATAGATCTCATGAAAACACTCTTTTCCATCTCCCTGGAGATTTAGCCTTCCGCTTGCTTTTTAACTTCAGCCCATCTTTAGATCCTGTGGAAACAACACTAAAGCTAAACGCAGAACAAAAATGAGCTCACGCCATCTGGAAAAGCTTCTTTCTTGGAGAGGCCATGTTTAACTTAGGAAGACCCCTACCAGGATAGCAGGAGTTCAAATGAAAAGCTTTTGGTAATAAATGTATTTTAAGGGTTTATATAGTGTAAAGAGCATCACACTCTCAGATAACTTTGTCAGGGTTTGCCACAAAGGAACATCAAAATAGCAATGAGTTTCATGAGCAGACATCAACCCTTTTTAATGTTGTACTGAAACAAAGAGTTTGAGGTATAGGAACAGGAGAAGATGAATAAGACTGAAGAAGCCTAATATAATGATTATAGAAGCGATGGAAACTTTCAAATATGGTGTTCTAACCACTGCATGTAAAATTAAGAGTAAATAACCACAGCAACAGTAACCAGTGTTTTTATGACTTGGCAATTATATATGTGATCCTTCTATTATACATAAATGCATGACATACAACTGAATATAATATACCATTAAGAGTGAGGGTTGAAGCATTCTCAAGCCACCTGAAAAGGGATCAAGCTTCTAAGTACCAAAGAGGAAATATTTATAATATGTCAGTAAGTTCAAAAAATGGAAGTAACTGGAAAAATAAAGTGGTGTGAGAGAGCTTGGAGCAAAGGCCAGCCATAGGACGGATAGAGGAGGAAAGACTTTTGGCAGAAAAGTATAAGCTTAAACTTCAATAAGTGGCAGCTGAGCCCTGCAGCTACTGCAGATAACTTGAAATAAAATACTAGGAGCTATAGACTGAACTGGCCCATGCTCTTCCAAGAGCTGAATAAATTGCAGACACTAATTTTTCTTCTTAGAGTTTTCCAGTCTTTCATTAAGAAATGTCACAAGAGATATTAAAAAAATGCAATGAACAATAAACAAATATGGAGCCCAAATCATTGTTATACTGGACCTGAAACCAAAGATATTTGATAGACTCTGTCACGATGCTCCTTCATGCCCAGCTGCAGATTACAGAGCTGTTGAAGCCCCTGCTACTGAACATTGCAATATCAACCTTGAATTGTTTACGGGGATGTCTGCTTTCCTGTCATACTTGCCAGAATAATGTGGCTGAAAGTCTGATCTGAAGCTGAATACCTTATTTCTGTTATCTGACGCTGTGCAATGGGCGAGACTAATCTTTCACTGTCTGTCAGCAAAATAAAAAGTGGACTCTCTGAGTGTATCTCCCACTGACCTTGACACCATACTTGCCTAAACTCACAGAAAGTTTAGGCTTTCAGCTTTCTAAAAGATTAGATGATGCAGTTGTCCAGATGTTCTTCACAGAAGGCTGTATTACAAGGATAGTGCCATTACAACAATTGAACAAGAATTTTTAGATGTTCTCAAGCACCCTTTTTGTTGTGCAGTTGGCCAATTATGCTACTTCAGCAAGTATGTTGCTGGAACCTGGTGGTTTTATGCAGTAGAGGTTCCTGCTGACTGGAAGGAAGACAGTGTTATTCCAGTTTGCAAGGGCATGAGGGAAACCTTGGAAACTACAGACCTGTTAGCCCAGTCTCAGTGCCTGGGAAAATTACAGAGAACATAATACTGCGTGCTACTGATAGGCCTTTAGAGGATAAGGCAATCATCAGGCACAGATAACATGGGTTCACAAAGGAAAGTCCTGTAGAACTTATTTAATATTTTTCTAGCATAAGGTCACCCACCTATAGGATGAAGGGAAGGCAGTGGAGGAAGATTTTCTGGATTTCATTTTATTAAGGCTTTTGATTCTGTCCCTCACAACATTTTTCTAGACAAGCCATCCGACTCCAAAGTGAGTAGGTACGTGGTTCAGTGGGTGAAGAACTGAGTAAAGAGCAGGGCTCAAAAGGTTGTAGGTAATCCTGCTGGAGGTCAGTCACTAGCATTGTTCCTCAGGGCTCAGTTCTAGGGACAGTTCTGTTAAATATATTTACCAATTATCTGAAGACAGGAGTTGGGAGTTTGCTGATGATGCTACACTGGAATGTGCTGTTGACTCTTAAGGGATAAGAGGCCATGCAGCGGGATCTGGATAGACTGGAGCACTGAGCCATCACCAGTGGCATGAAACAACAAGAACAAATGCTGGCATGAAGAAATACTTTCCACATGTATGAATTGGGCTGGAGAGCAACCCCACAGGAAAGGGTCTGGGGCTGCAGGCTGACAGCAGGCTCAATACAAGTCAGCAGTGGCAAACCCATCTCGGGATGCACCAAATACACCACAACCAGCTGGTCAAAAGGGGTGATTGCCCTTCTGTATTTAGCACTGGTGCAGGGTCATCTTGACTATTGTGCATCCCAAAATTTAACAAGGATGTGAAGGTTATGTGTGGGAATGGCTAAAAAGCTGCTTCCAACAGAAAGGATATAACTGGAAACAGAATTTTAGTTTATGTTTCTGTCTCTCAGGGCAGATGTTCACAAGCATTATCACAATGTGCAGGTGTAGCCAGGAGCAGGTTAATTCAATCCCCAATTTAGCTTGAAAACCATCACTTGAAGTCTGGCAAAGTCAAAGACAGAATTTTGCAAATCCCCTACATCTTGTGTAGAGCCATTTGCTGGTGGCACTGTGTGAGGAAAACAGATTTCTCTCTCACTCATGCATCTCGTGTGGCAAGGAGTTAAGGGCACAGTTTGTATCCAACACAGTTGCTATGAACTCCACCTTTCCAGGCAAGTTTGCCCATAGAGTTTCTTGGAATATTCTGAATTATGGGCTGTTTATCTTCCTGGTGAGTGTCCTTCACCCAGGCTCTCTCTGGAGAGAGTGAACAAGATGGTCTATAAACATCACAGGGCATATTTCCGTCACAGGACATATTTCATTTGACCACACATCCTTCCTGGAGCCTGCCATATAGAATAACCCAAACAATGGAACTGCCTGGAGCCAAAAGAAGTGGTGCCAGGTGAACCCAGTTTCCTTCAAGTCAGAGACCCAGACACTGGGTCAAACCACAGATAATACAACAGTCTTGAAAATATGTAATTGATATTGAAAAAAAACACTGACAATTATCTAAAAAGTATTAACCTTTACCAGACACAGGAAAGTAGATAACTGACTGATGCACAAAGAAGACTCCTTCTAGGGAAAAAAACCAAAAACCTCAGAAGTTTTAAGAATGTGATTTTCTCTGTTTGGTAAGGTGTTTTTTATGTATCAATTTGTATTTTGGCATTTGAAAAATCCAACCCCCAAGCATTCCTACTTTATTTTTTTTCTGTTTTAAAATTGTTTTGATTTTTAGCCTTTGAGGAGGAAGAACAATAACAATGTCATATATTACTTTCGATGTAAAAGTTGAAACAATTTGGGTTTATGAATACAGGTCAAGCAGTCCCCTTTTCCTGAACAGGGAGAATAAGGATTGGTTACAGTCACACAGAAAAGGAGTAATACTTGGTATTTTCCAAATTATGACACACCTTGATAACACATGAACCACACTTTTTGTCTTTCAAAACTTTCTCTGCTGTGGTTGTTGAGTAGTGATTCCTGAAAAGCACTCCTGTGCCTGCTTGGTGCTTGTGTTGCCCACATGAAGTGCTGACAAGTAGCAGCTCCTCATGGGGCTGCAAGCCTGGAACTCTTCCAAGCACAGGCTGTTTTGCACAAGCAAGAACCCCTGGAGAAATGGAGCCAAGGGAAGAGCAGAGCTCACTCCCACTCCAGGTTTACAATGGGCCAGAGAGAGCCAGGGCACGTGTGGTGCCTTGGAAGCACAAGTGCAGCAGGCAGGAACAGAGCTGGAAAGGTCCACAGGAGCCCTGGCAAGAGGCTTTGCCCAATTACATACAGGACCAGAAGCAACCCCTGGGGGCCACCCTCAGAACCTAGAAAGTTGTTTTTCCCCAGATGTGGGGCATGAAGGTCAACTTCGTGGGGCATGAGCAGCAGGCAGCAACCTGGCCAAGAGGGACCATAGAAGCTCTGGCCAATGGTCATGCTTGATGCTGCAGAGGAAGGCCAAAAAGCCACGGAAAACTGTGCCAATCTGTTCACAGGAAAATTCCTTCCTGATCTCAGCACCGGTACAGGCTATCCTCTAGGCATATAGGTATGTGTCTAGGATCTGTATTGCTGTCTCACAGGTTGGTCAACACCTCCCAGAAAATGTCTAAAACCTATTATCCCTCAGCCTGGAGCTGTCTCAGGGTGTTGTGAAAGTGGCCACACTCAAATGGATGCTGAAGAAGAACATCCTGACCCAATTAGCTCTGGCTGTACTAATTGCATTGCCATCCTGTGCTGTATCTAGCAATAATCCAGATTGGAAGTAACAACTTCCTATATAATTGGCACTGAGTGCCGTATCAAAATACAAAAATAGTCACATCTTTTGGCCGCCGTAGGTGGAATTTTTTTTGGAAGTGCAAGTGAGACTTGGCTTTTTTCTTTTACTTTATTTTTTAACTATGACCATTGCTGGCCTGATGTGAGGTTTGTGTCTCATCCCAAACATTTTCCTATAGGCTGCTGTTACAGAGCAGGGCACATTAGTGTGAGGGTTTTCAGTACAGAGCTGTTTACAGCACTGGAGTGCCGTGATTCTGCTCACACCCTTGGGTTCAGGTGCCCAAAGTTCACTGCAGTGCTCAAGGCACCTGACCAAACACACACCATTTATGTCTCCCTCCTCTACAGCCCTTTGCCAGCCATGTTTCAGGCAGCTGCTGTAGAAGTAAAGGAGGAAGTTTTAATGATGTATTGTGCTTGGCTGCCCTTGCCTGGTGCTTTTGGCTGGCAGGGACATGTTTCCCCGTTGAGGCAATATCCAACATTTTCTTCTGCTGTTTAAAAAGATCTTCTGGAGGGAGAGATTCTGTTAGTGAGCCTCACATCTGACATCATGCTAGAGCTGCTCTAATATAGGCAACATTGAGCCCCAGCCTTTGAAGCACACAGTAATGCTTTGCTTCCTGTGGCTTAGCTTTTGCCATTGCCTGTTTCACGAGTCCAGCTCAGGTGGCTCAGTGATGGGGAGGCAGCAGGTGTATGGAAACTTGTCCCGCATCACTTCATTCTGGACTTCATCCTCTGATTATTACTCATAATGTTTCCCATGGGGACCATCAGTCCTTTTCATCCACATCTGTAAGAGTGAGACTGTTGGAACAAATAAGGGCAATATCATTTTGGCAGTGTGAGCTAGCACAAGGTGGAAATTAAATGGAAGGGAGTTGGGCACTTTCAATGCCCAAATTCAGCAGCTCTGTTAAGAAAACTTTTCTTGGAATTGAAAGAACAGAATCGTAAGTGCCGACTGTTTATTTCCACCGGCTAGAGATTATTTCATGCCTAATCTATTCACTTCAGTGGGAGGTGCAAATGTTTGGTACTTCCCTGAAGCAAGTGTGAAAGGTTAAATCCATCCAAGGTTTCCTTCCTTTTGCAGGGCACCCAAAAGGCATGCACTCATCCCTACAGGGTGATCAGCCCCTGAGTGAACAGCATGTGTGCGAGCAAACCCCATGAGTGCCCTGTTAGATTGGTGAGGTCTATCAGGGATCTGTATTGCCCAAAAAGAAATGCTGATGTTTAGGAACCTTTGCATATGGATGTGGTCCCCCATAATTAATATACTTTCTATAAATTCATAAAACAGGCTGAGAAGGAGCAGCCAAACATGGTTCTCCATCCTCCTTTCTTCCCCCTCTTCCTCCACAACCCCTTTCCTTAGGGGTGTGGTTGACTGGTTTTTTTGGGCTACCACTCTCTCGGTACACTTTAATTTTTATAATTTCTTTTTTCACCTAGTTTTATTATTGCTATTTTTCTTCCCTTCTCACCTACACGAAACATGAACTTTACAGACTTCTGAATGAGATTCCCCATCTAGGATGTCCCAGCAGGCTGGAAACAGGGAAAAATGTCTTCAGTTTAGGTAAGCTTTCTCCCATGGTAAGGGACACTTCCTGTTGCTCGTAGTCTCCTCTGGGTTCAAGCAAACACATTTGACAAAACCAAAGATTCAGAACAGGTCCTGTGCTGGCATAAAACATCATATTTCATTGGAAATCTGCAGAGTACTGAGCCAACACACAAGTAAAGAAACCCGATTCCTTTGACAGGACTGGGTCTGCAGGAAGAGGCAATGTCTTTAGCTGGATTTGTATGATTGCAAAAGTAGCCAGCTTTAGGAAAGAGCTCCTCTTCAAGCCTACAACAGAAGCAGCTTCTTTCAAAGCTGAATGCCAGGTGAGAGGGATTATTCAGAGTTTAGTCCTTCTGACAAGCTGCGTTATTTATTTACTTTAAAGTAGACATTCTAAGGCTAAAAAACTTAATATTAAAGCTACATGTTGCCTTATAGATACAGCGTTTGTTCCATGACAAATCTTTGGAGCTTTCTACATACTATTTCTTTAATTCAAAAGTCAACATCTTCTGAAAATAACGTTTACATCATTTCTGTAGAAGGATGGTAGAAGAAAACATCTTGTTTTCTGTCTCTCTATAAGAAAGAATGAATTATGGTCATGCATACAGGATTTAGTACAGCATCTTACTTTAATAAAGCAAAAGCAATGTGGGCTGCCCAGCATAGTTCCCCATCTCCTTTGGAGAGATGTGGTGTATTTCCCAGGGTTAAGTGTCCACAGACTCTGCAGAGCCCAGAGTTTTAACAGTCATCATAGTTGCTAGTCACTTGGGCCACCAGTAAGGGTATCCCTGCTGTCACTTGTCATTACTGTCAGCATTTCCACCTCCTGTGCTCTTGCCAGTGCAAACTGCTGCCAGCATCAAGAATGTCCTTCTTTACACAAGTCACTGATTATGAGGTATTGCAGCAATAAACAAGGGTTGCTACACGGCACCAAGTCTGTGGTAAAAAAAACCCAAACACAACATTCATATGAAAAATCATCCCATCAAATTAAAAGAAGCAGCTCATACACAAAAAAAAAGGAGAAGAATAAGAAACCACACAAAAAATTAATTTCAAAATGGCACAGCAATGGAAAGATAGGAAGGACTTTTCCCAAAACTTTAAAAGCCCTGTAGGAAAGTGGAGAAGACCTGCCTGGCCCATGTGTGGGGACAGCGAGGTCCCTGACAGATCTGAAGAATGAAGATGGGACAGTGGGGACAGATTGAAGGGCACTGTCTGGCCACACAGGGGCTGTCATAGACTGCTGGACTGGGGCAGGAGGCAAACCATGCCAGACAGGCTGCCATGCCAGTGGCAGAGGTGATGGGAGCGGGCATGCATTTTCCATGGAAAACAAAACTGAGTCACTGGCCCAGCCTGAAGGATAATTTTAGTGCAGAGGGTGAAACCCAACCCTCTCCTTCAGTGTGACATGGGCTGTGACGTAGAGCTGGCAACTCAGCTGCTGCTGTTTCAGGAACGTCAAAGCTGTTTATCAGGCCTGGGCAAGCGTGGGAAAAACCTTGGCGGGGAGCAGGGTGAGCCCAGCAGGTTTTCCTTTCATTTCCGTTCCTTCCCTTTTGCTCATGAGCCCCTTTGCCTGGCGTCATGGAAGCCTGAGCTGAGCCCAATTATTGGTGACGGCCGGGTGCTGAGGGCGTGAGCAACACCCCCGCGCACGGAGCGAGCGCACAGGGCACAAAGGGTAAGCCCAGATGGGTAACACACACATGTAATTTTGTTCCACGTTGTAAGGCAGGGGCTGGGAACCCTCCATGACATTGGTGCTACTGCCCCAAAGTCTCCAGGCCTCTGAGGGCCCCAGTGGTGGAGGCAGTGATGTCAGCCCAGAGCTATTACAGTCAAGAAGACAAGAGCAGGCAGAAAGCAGAATTACCATTCCCACCTTCCAGGGTGGGAAAGAAAGGAGTCTGAAGTAGTTTTCTACAGATGTAGCGGTGAGAAGATTAATTCTTCAGTGTTCAAAGGCAGCAGGCAGCACTCTTTTAAAGGAACACACCTTCTTGCAGATAGACATGCAGGTCATTAGTTGTGCACTCAGGCCTGCAAAATGCAAAATACTGGGCTATTTCTCTGTTTCAAACAAAATATCATACTGCAGCTATGTGCATCACTTCATTCAGGATGCAGTTTCGGGCTCTGTGCTCAAATAGCCATACCACACCACATGGATCTTTACCCTGGAGAATGCTGAATCAAAGTAGTGTTTGGAAATTTCCACTACCATCTTCAGAGCAGCATCTTGTCCTACATTTCTGACAGTTTTCTGGGGCTACTGATTGGATCATAAGTTTTTTCCCTCTCCCCTTATAAAGCAGTAAGTGCCCAGGATCATTTAAAAAGTCTTCCAAGCTTGCTTCATTTGTTCCTATGCCAAAGTGCAGATGTGAAGACTAAATCTCTGAGTGTCTGAGTCCACGCCATACATGCAGCCTCCTGGAAAGACTGTGATCTCCAGATCTTTATAGTCAGGGACCTCTGTCTATTTGCGTTGGGTACCCTTTTGAAATCTTTATTCCTTATAGTTAGGGAATAAGCTACTGATGATCCTGTGATGTGCCTTTCTGTCATGTGGGAACATCATGCAGTTTGCCTCCAGCAACAGTCTGTGGCCAAGGATGCAGAAGATGCAGGTTGTGATACAACAGACATGCCAAGACCTCTCATCAACTGGTATTTTGGGACAGCAGCAATTGCATGTGAGACAACTCTGATGTCTCTGTTGGACACCCACATGTAGTTCAGTGTATGTTGCTCACATATGACTCGCACTGCCCTTGCTCTTGAGATAGAACTGCTGGCAAAATAAATAGGTCAAGTCTAGCTCAGATCCATCAGTTATGTAAATGCTCAATTCCTACTGAAATAAATGCAAGTGAAGGCTGCAAACACTGTTTGGAAGTGGACTTCACTGATGTTAGGAAGTAAAGGGTGGTGGGAAAAGAGACGTGAGTTTGCAAGGAGTACGTGTAAGCACTAAAATGTAATTAACTTCAAAGTGAGAAACACACTGATTTTGTTAATGTCCCAAAATAAGAATGTCATACTGTTTAGAGATTTCTTGACTAAAATTGACTTTGACAATGGATTATTTTGTTTCTTCCTATGTTGTTCATGAAAGTTGGCACTCCTTGGTAAATGGCAGCACTTCCATGGTGTGCAGCATGCCTTGAGGCAGCAAAATCTGTCACTAATACTAGAGTTAAGCAAACTGTTAAAATAGGAACTGAACCAAATGCCCAGATCTCCTCCCCAAACTCAAACTAAACCTTTCTTTGAGGTTCAGGAATGTTTGGTTAACTTTAAATTAAACAATGTTGTGCGTCTACACATCCTGCTTTCAGAGAAGACTCCAAGCAGAAACACAAAAATATGGCAGGCACATCTATGTTTGCACTATTTCTGGCCCAGCTGAAACCAAGAAACACTGGAAATCTCACAAAATCAGCTTTGCCTCACACACTATCCAGCTACCAGTTTCTGCTGCTGTAAGCCCACAGAATACAATATAACTGATGTACATACCAATTTGTTATTAATTTTTCACCAAATAACTGTGAAAACAAGTTTCCCAGACTATCAGACATATGAAACCCCCATTTTTATTCAATTGTGGCAGCATACTATATAGCTACCTTATATTCCTTTTATGCTCCTTCTCACTGAGTCACTGGCATAGTTGCCTAAAGACAAGATGTCTCTTGTGGTACATGACAACAAACCAAAGCACATCATAACAAAGATAACAAACCAGGCATACGCATGTTGTGCTTCATATTTGGTTTGTGGCTAATTCAAAATACGTAATCCTAAATTTTGTTGCTTGATATCTCTTTGACAACTCTCTGCATTGCATTTGTAGAGCATAAATATGAAGACAACATCATTGTTTTAGAGGAACATATTTAGCCATATAAAATTGCCCTGCAAGTCAGGGCAAAAATTTTAAAGCACTTTTGTGTACCAGAATTTTGCAAATTTGCAAATTCATATTAAAAGAAACACTTAATGCTGTTGCTAGAAACTGTATCACTGTCAGCAAAACATAATACAGACAGCCTGAATACCCAGCTATCTGCTCGACCGCAACAAAGCCATCCCAAACGATTCAGTACCACAGCTTCATGCTTGCTAGCCAGATTTATTATATTTTCCAGATTCTAACAGGACACATATTAAGAAATGCATGCTAATCATTGTCCTAATGAGAACAATATGCAGTTAGCATTTAGAGTGTCACACAAAAAATACAGAAGGCGAGTACAGAATAAATGCACTCTAAATTCAAGGAAACCCAATCCTTCTCTCGACTAGCGTGTTTCAGTGAAATGGCCCTCTCCAAGAGACATTTTTAGTGAACTAGCTGAATTTTAACCAGTATGTATATGTGCTTTCATTAGGCACGGGGCAGAGTAAAATGCCATTCTGACCACAACTGTGAAAGAAAAACAACCACTGTCCCACTTGCTTATGTACAAAAAGCTATGAGTATATAAAGCACTAAAAGCCAGCCCACCATCTCTCCTCTGGAGACACCAAACTCTCCAGGGCTTACATTCATTTACAGCCAGATGACTTTTGGAGCAAACAAGTACCCAACATGTGTTAAGAGGACAAGAATCTGCCTTTAAATTCTTTTTCAAGTAGTAAATAAAATGCACACCTTACAGAATAAACTACTTAATCTCATTTGGTACATGTGCAAAACCCATCACACTTCTGAGAGTATCAAAGGTGCATGAAGGTTTGGTTTGAATTTTCTAATGCAAAATATGTGCACTCCCTGCACTTTTTTGGTTATGTGGAGATAGTAAGATTGAGATGCTGATGAAACAGCAAATAAAACAGGCATCAATGGATCTGCTCAGACTGTAGTGCCTTGCTGCCACACCGCACAGAGGACATCTAAAATCTGTGCCTCCCATTCCTCCCTCCTGCTCTCTACACAGCTCACAGGCTCTGTCTTTCTCTCCATCCCAACCACCAGGCACTGTGTGAATGCTGATGCAGCCTTTACTAACTACGCACAAAGAACAGCTTTTCTTTTTTCAAACCTCCCTGGAATTATGAAGGTGTTTCCACACCCTGAGTAAAGACTGTTGAAAGTAGTTGCAAAACATTAAAGCCATTTAGAGTACAGAACCATTTAATCCCTTTCCATAGGTTAAAACTAGTATTGCCTTGAAAAGTGAGTGCTGAAGTAAAACTTGACTGAAAATTGTCTCACCACACCCTTTGGAGAAGCCTTCTCCAAAAGGGAGATGCATAAAAAACTTTGGCTTACTTCTTTTTGAAGGTGTACCTCTCCCTCCTTCCCTTATGTTCACACCATTCTCCCAAGAAACAAAGAAGTATTTTTTGCATGTCAGCAAATTAATACAGCTACTCCAGTTTCTTTTCAGAAAGAACAAAACTTAGCTCAAAAATTCACTACCAGCTTCCTGAAGAGCAGAAAGAAAAAAAAATCAACCAAAAGAGAACAAAAAGCAGAATAAAACTAAAAGAACAAATTTACACAATTTTGATGCATATAATTTAAAATTATATTTTTCACTTAGGGATGAGGTTTTACGCAGGTCATCTTTCCCTTCAAGTCTCCAGAAGTAACAACAACGACAACAAAATTTAGCTTTCTCTTCTAGACAGTACCATTGCTGCTGTCTACCTATGCTTTGTCTTTGTGAAAAAATAAATAATGAAATCTTTGCAAAAGGAAAATCAACCTTAAATAAATAGTATCTAGAAATATTATCTTAATGGCAACTATATAATACTGTAAGTGCATCACTGAGCAGATTAATGTGATCGAAAGAGATCTTTTGTTTTATGTATTTTCTCAGTTACACGCTTACGTTCTCTCTCAAGCGAAAACTTACAACTTCCAAAGAGAGCAATTAGCTTGAAAAATCAACTTAGATGTCAACAACTGACTACTAATAACCATCTTCTTGGCTAATATGTGTTTGCCTAGGGCAGCCAGTGTCCATACTCAGCATTCATCTTTCATCCTCGTCAGCTGGGCTGCCTGGCAGGTGCTGGGTGGAGTGAACACGGAGGGGTCTGCGATGCCCAGGTGGATGTCAAAGAAGCGAGTGGAGGTCGTCACGCTGTAGTTCTTGGTGTAGGTTTCCTGTACTGGGTAACAGTCTTTGACAGTGTAAACGCCGACCCAGGATTCCACTGCAACCAACCAGAAATGTGACTGCTTTAGGTGACAAGACAAGATGAATGGGTCATGATGATGTCAGTCTCTTTTAACTCATTGCTTCTGTTTAACATAATCTATTCAGATTCTCATTATATTTTTTAAAATTCCAATTATTTTCAAACACTTCTAGCTGTTCATTATCTCAAGACTACATTCAATGCTGATCTCCTCCAGAATGGGATGTAGCAAGTCGTCCATTCCTCTTTTAACTTCAGTTTAACTCCACAGTGTGCTAACCTCATGGGTGCTCCCTCACTCTATTTCCCCTCTGTTCTCTGTCACCACCTCTACCTTTCCAATATGCTGTTTACGCAGTGGCAGTAATACCATTGAAGTGGTGTCCTTTGAATGCCCTTTGCTTTTATCTCTCTTTTATTATTTTATCTCTCTTTTATTATTTTATTTCTGTGATCATTCTTTACCTCTTCAATCATACTCCATCCCATTGTTTTATGCATTTCAGATCTCTTGACAGCAGAAACTCACAATGTTAAAATTACCTACTGTGATCATAAATCAGTTTGTCTGAGGAATGTCTGTAATGAATTTTCCTAGTCCCAAGAACACTTACTTTCTCCCATCCAGCAGCAATCACACACACTTATTTTCTCTACTTTCAGTTTTGTGTCATAGGCTGTAGCACAACCACATTGCCAGAAATAAATAAATGGTGACATGAAACACATATACTGTATTCAAAGAAAGGGTGGCAAGATGAGCAATATTTGAATATACCTCTTTTGAGCATGCTAATATACCAAAAACATTCTGACCTTAAGTAATATGGTTTTGAGTACACAGAAATGGGGCAACCTTTTATTGAACAAGCCTTCTCTCAAAATTTAGAATAAAAAATCATGGTTAAATATGATGCTACCAAAGTAGCCTGTATCTCCCCTATAAAACTTTTATAACTGTGAAAGAAATATAATTTTTTCAATTCAAACCAACACTAGCTGAAAGGTAGATAGGTAACTTTCAGACATTATGTTTATGAATGATCATACAGAAAAGCACTGGAGATACAAAATAATACAGGATTAAAATCACACGTCATTAATTGAATGTATCTGGAGATAAAGTTCCACAAAAATTCCAAAAATATCATATCTGAAAAAAAAAAATCATTGGAGTGAGTGATAATTTGCCTCTTGCAGAATACCAGAGGATATATCAACCTAGTTACAGAGGTCTAATGATCTTATCCTTCATTCTCTACTTCATTGGTTCTACTTTTATTCAAGAAAGAAGTATTTTCCTCTGGCTAAATGCTCAAGTTCGTAACCAGCCTATATATTAGATGTCCATAACCGTAAGTATTGCACTAGCTGAATACTCTCATAAATGTCATGGAGGTTTTAAAATTATTTTTATAGTTGTCTGGGTCATCAATAAACCACAGATGAAATTGAAGCCAAAGTGCTAATAAATTTCTGTGCATTCAACTAGCATACTATACCTCGGAAAATTCAGCCTCCTTTCTTTTATGATGCAAGTGCTCAGCTGCCAAGTGCAGAACTAAGCCTTGTGAGAAGATATTTCTTACCAGTACCTGGTACAAGAAAATTTAGGCCTATATTAAGGATTTAAATGGCTGCAGAACTATGTGTATACAAACACTGACACCTGCTCTGTTTCTGTTACACAGATTCTAGCTTGAGTGTGCCCCTAATTATAGTACCAATTCTTCTCTAGATAAATTTTGGATACAGATTCAGAAACAAAATGATGCTGTTCCATGCCAAACTCTGTGTGATACCAAATACAACACAATCGAGTCCTCTGAACATATTTAATCCCGCCGAAATATGAAATTTTCCTAAAAAAACACAGTTATTAAAATGACATCCTGTGCACAGGGCATTTTCATTACTTCTTCCAGAGAACTCTATAGAAATATGGAAAGCTGGGGTGAAACATGAATAATTTTATTTTTCCCTGTGCAGCAGAGACATTGATTACTATTAAAATAAAACAAAAGCATGCACATACATTTTCTGGCTGGTTTCCTGTCAGACCATTCCTGTACCATAACTTCATCTCCAGGTCCCCCAATGTAGTACTGATCTTCGTAAGTTGAATTGGCAGGAATATCATATGGATCCCATGGCTCTGTCAGAGCAATCTTCGAGCAAAGCTTTGTAACTTGTTCAATCTGAAACATCACCGCATCTTTGTAGAGCAATATATACTCAAAGAACCTGAAATATTAAGAAAAAGCAATTAATAGATATAGATAGTCTTTTTCTATCCCAAGGAAGGAACATTGCTGATATGTAAGCTTGCCTTTGACTTCTCAGCATAAGACCATTTTGACTTGCATTAAACTTTGCCAAACTTTGAGAAAAGCTAACCAGTTGGGCTGAAATTTCCCATGCTAAAAGTTTGTCTCAGCTGATCCTTTCCAAAATAAATAAATCAGGCTGAACTGGTTCAGCCGTTTCTGAGAACAACAGAACAACTTTTCTGAGAACAACTGAGAGAAAAACATGTTATTATTGCTAGTTTTTTTTTTTTTTTTTTAATAACTGTTTCATTAAAAAGCTCCAGTGCCTCCATGTTTTGGAGAAAGGACTTAAAACTTTGGCAGGGGAAAAGTTTTTATTAAAAGTTGCCCAGATTTGGCTAAGTTATAAACCTTTGAAAAAAATCTGTTTGCAAAGGCTGGATAGATTCACTTCTGCATGAATGTGGTAGAGCCTTCCTCTGTACTGGACAGATGTGGTATCTGCCATCCTCACAGATGTTTCTCCATGGCAACACACACAGCTTAAGTGGGACATGGGGGTGAAGGCGGAAGTACGTGGTCCCAAGTGCAGAACTGAGAGGGTCACCCTCCATAAGGCACAGTTTCTCCCATGACATAGTGAAAAGAAAAAGCAGAGGAGCAAAATAGTAAGGCAGAGATAAGGAGAGGTATGGAACTCAATGAGCTTGAGAGCCTAGAAGGTGAAGTCACCAGCATGGACAGTTAATAAGGATTTAAAACCAATCTTCTAATGAGTATGAAGTGACCAAGCCAAGCTCTGAGGAGAGATGATAAATATTTATATGGACACTTTCATCTGGTTTCTTTCTACAGTGGCCTGGTCTACCACCAGTACTGTGACATTGCTTCCATACCCTCGAAAAGGAACTGGTATGGTCCTTACCTTTTAACTGTGCACAAAACCAGACAGAAACAGAAAATCAAAATTATCAGAAGTATCAGCTGATCTTGAACCCTCAGCTGGAAACAGCAGAAACTTAACTTCTCCAGGGCACTTTGCATTACCAATCAGATGAGAAGTTGATCAAAGAATATCTCAAATCACCTTCAAGCATGCTCTGCATCATTTGCAAAGGACTTACCAGGGTCACTTTCTAAACGCTCCAAAACTCTGCATTCATTATTAGAGGCTTCCCTTAAATACCTCAGCTCAAATACTTGACTACAGGCTATTGTTATGCAGCGACTCTAGAGAAAAGGAAGGGAACAGCTTCATCTTTCCATCTGTAATTCCTTGTTTCATTCATGATGCTGCCTGCATTTCCTGCAAAAAAAAAGCTTGGGTGTCTTTGGACACAGACATCTTTTACTTCACAAATCTGATGCTAGTCTCTAACACTGTTCATCCTGTGCCATCAGAAAGATGGGAAGCTAGTAGAGAACACTGCATAATTCATGAAATTGAAGAGACAATGCACAAAAGCAAGACCAGACCCTTCTCTATTTCCCAACTCCTGCATGTTTCTCTCTGCAGTCCTCACATTCTTTTGGAAAGGATGCAAAGTTTACATAAAATAGGGTCAAAACCAAAACAATTTACAGTTTTAATTTTTGCACTACACAATTGCACCAGACAGCAATAACTTCACCCACCACTGACACTGTGGCATTTAAAGGTTGCATAATAAGAAGTGTCTCAGCATGGTTAAAATCATCTGAGCAACATTCCCACCACTTCTTGAGAGCATAATTTATTCTGCATGCATGGAAACACAGCCAGGCTAAATGCTCTTAGCCAAATTGAACAGTGAAGGAGAATATAAAATAGGATAAGGAAGCTGACACGATGTAAACTGGGGCCCATCTCTCACTCACAACCTTGCAAAACATGGGAGGTAGCTTGTCCTGCTTTCCAAATGGGAAACTGGGAACTTCCCCCACACTGACAAGACTCATGCGAAGAGGCTGACAAACTGTAAGGCTACATATGACCTTCTCCATGGTAAATCATTCTCCTGCCCATATCTTAAAATATTCCTGCTTCTGCCATGGCTTTCACCAACCTAAACTTGCTTGCCATTTTCTTAGTCAAAGGCAAGGTTTCCACAGTCATGATGTGCTAATGAAGAATTCAGTATCTTTTTAAATTCTTTTCTTACATAAACCCAACCTGAGATCACATATGGACTTACATAACTTTTATATCACATTTGGTCCAGAGAACATTCAAGAACACTAAAATACATTTATTTATGTGTTTTCAATGAGAGTCTAATGACCCAAATACTCTTCAGCTGGCTGCCCAGCAGCTCCCATAAAAATGGGATGGGAAATGCCTTACAGAGGAATGTATCACCATGTTTGAGACATCTGAGTAATAATACAGTGATTTTGTAAAAGAACACAAACCCAATGTATTAGAAAAGCATTACAAACTACTAGGAATAAAAATAAAACTGTTACATTTCTTTTTTATTTTAAATCCTCACTTAAAACTTAATTCACACAGAAATTTTACTTGCATATTTAACAATCCTGCAGACGGCAAGATGGGCGTTATGAAACCCCGAAGTAAATAAAAATGAGGAAAATCCAAACAAATCAAACTCAGCACTAATCATCTCTCTGACAGCCATTCTGCAGAGTGAGAGGCTCCACCACTGAGATTTTTGGTTCTGGGAGAGGCAGACTGAATACATGTGTAGGAGACACCAGTCCTACATCTTGATGTGCTGCTGGGATGAACTCTGCCTCTGTGGCGGCAGGCACATGAGAGGAGATCTGCAGAAAACCCTGTTCTGCTCACTGCATGACAACTCTGGGTAAGCAGGGGCAAGATTTACACTGTCCTTGTTCAACCCAGATGTGCCTCACATCCAAGCTTTACAGAGAATTGCTCTGTGTCCTGGAAACAGCCAGCACAGAAACCTAAGATTACACAGGATCTGAGTTTAATGGCATATGAAAGGTGAATGGTTAAGTTGTTGTTTTATAAAGAGAAGTATACACCAGCCAAAATTAACAGCAAAATGCACACAAATATAAAGATAATTAAAAAAAAAAAAAGAAGAAATAATTTTCCTCTTTTTTTTTTTACCAGCCATGTCCTGAGTGTATTGCCTGTATTTGTTTTAGGTGCCTGATATTTCATTGGCTCCTCGAGGGGAAGCACAGAGTCCTGAAAATAGGTCTTGGCAAAGAAAGAGGAGAGGAAAT
The DNA here is from genome assembly GCF_017590135.1 of Pyrgilauda ruficollis. Classification (NCBI taxonomy): domain Eukaryota; kingdom Metazoa; phylum Chordata; class Aves; order Passeriformes; family Passeridae; genus Pyrgilauda; species Pyrgilauda ruficollis. Next base: position 26,361,394 of record NW_024519206.1, on the reverse strand, counting down.
TATTTTTAATTAGTTTGTTTTTTCAGAAAAATGTAATGTATTTGCAGCCTGCACCCACTTCTAATATTATTTTTATTATAATTTAATTAAACTGTAATTTCAAGAAAGCCCCAACCTAAAACAAGTGCCCCAACTAGGCCTCAAATAGGCACCTTGAAACAGATTTGAAGAAATTACTTGGACAATTATCCTATTTGCCTGACTGAGATTATTTCCCTTCCTTTCCTATCCTATTCCACCTTACCCTGCCCTATGCCTCACCCCACTGTACACTATGGGACTCTCTCATGATCCTTAATACTCCCTTTGTCTGTGTCTGAAAATGAATGAATTCCAGCATGTACAGACACATATGTTTTTGCTCCCATGCTTTAAAGAATTTCTTAACTCTGGACCGTATCCTGCACAAATAATTCCATTGATTTTGCTGGAAGCAATCATGTCAGATAGGTGGGATACAGGCTGGGTTCAGTACTTTCTTCTCCCAGGCTAAGGAAAGTATTTTTCTTAGTAAGAGACCAAGTGAGTTAGATGCAAAGCCAGAATACCACAACCACACAATCACAAGGTGAAGCACTTGTGTTAAGGACGTACTGCAAGGGGTGGTGATGCATCCTAATACTGTCCCAGCTCTGAGACTTCTCATGAAATCTGGGGAGATAGGCAGAGGGTCCCCTCAAGACATAGCCCAGATAACATAAAGACACACTCCTGGACCCTCACAAAGGCCTGAACTAATAAACCTGTCTCCTGAATGGGTGAGTTTTTTGTATGTTAATAATGCAATTCATAACAGTGAACTATTTTTCAACATTTGACAGAAAAAAAAATCATTAATGTTAAGATCATGCTACCAGCTCCTTTTCAGGCACTCAGTCTGCATCTCATGCTGGGTCCTTCCCAGCCCTGAAGCCTGCTACCCTGCCCATCACCTAAAACATCTGCCTGACTCCCAGGGTTTACTTCTGCACTTCCAAGGGCTTCCCTGTGAGAGCCAAACCAAGAAGAAAGGAGCTGCTTGCTGTCCAACTGCCTTTGTAGTGACTCAGAGGAGCAGAGGTGCTGTTAGTGGCCTGGCAAGACCCATGTGATGTATTGAAGAGTATCAGACAAGGTCATTTGCTAGAGAGAAGCAAAATAATGGTCTGAGATTGAGACTGGGTAATAGAAGCTCTTTCTGTGCTAAATCTGCCTCTGCATAATTTTGCTCTGTGGCTTTGGACAATCAACTTACAGTACCAGAGCCTTAAAATGTTGTTTATTATCTTCCTTTGATTGCTGTAGCACTGGAGAGGCACAAATCTGTGATCACAAACCAGTTCTTAAGGCATTGTATTTACAAAGAAGAAAACCGTAAATCCTGCCCCAAAAAACCGCTGAAACAGTGGTAAAACAGACTTTACTGCAAAGGTGTACTGGGGTCTCATAAACCTAGGGCTTTACCCTATTGGTTCAGATTTCCCAGCTGTAGATATTGTAACCTTAAAACTCTTATTCATGGTAGCCAGGACTTACATTACCTAGTAGTATAAAGCTACTGAAAAACGGAAGCAAAATTTTATGCATGATTTGAATTTGAGATACTCTATTACTCACTAGGAAACAGTATTTGCTATTTGATATTTCAAGCGTAGATCACTGTAATTATTTGCAAGCTAACTTTACTTTCTCTTTGGTGATTAAATGAATGCTTGAAGCATCTGTCTGCTTTTGTGGTACTACTTAATTCTTTGCAAAAAGACAAAACATTTTGAATGAAGCTAACCCCACATCTGACTAGAAGAAAGTGCACTACAAATATCTCAAACAATTCTCTGTTCTAGTGTGCGCAGACAGGTACATCCATATATTTAATTCTTGAGGTATCTTTCATCCTCTTGATAAAATGCCCCACGGTGATACCACTCTTTTTTACTGAAGATGCATTGCGAGAATGGGAACCTTTCCTAGAAGTTTAACTAAATAACCCCATCTTCTCAGGTCCTCAGATCAAGAATAGTTCAAGGGAGCAAAGCTGCCAAGCAGACATGCAGACAGTTGATAAACACTCATCAGGTCAAGAACATTTACGCACTTTTGGAAGGATCTGGCAAGCTAATTCAAAAGGGAGAAGCATTCGTTTTTTAGTGTATTTCTGGGAACTCCTTTCCTCTTTCCCATTAAGTTTTCGGTAATTTCAGACTTGTGTTTTTCTTCTGGTGTATCAGACCTCAACAACAACAGTAATTTACCATATTTGATCTCACATGTTTGGCAGTGGTGCAGGACTATGGTATATTGTACAAATACAGGACTGTGCAAATACATGTGACAGTAAATGTAACGTGATATTGTGTAAAAGCAGTACTTTTTAGTCTGACTTAAATCACTCACAGATTGTTGTTTTTTGTGTTTTTTTGTGTTTTTTTTTTTTTTTTTTTTTTTGAGATTTTCAAGGCAATCAGGCTCCCTGGATCAGGTATCTAATTAACAAGGTATATGAGGAACTTTGACCACACTACCAGTTTCTGAACTGAGAGAATTAGCCAATTTAAGTCCTGTTAATAATGTAGTTTGTGTAGAAAGAGAACCTTAGATACAGGAATCAAGAGCTGCAAAGTCAAAGCTATACCAGCTAAAGGATGACATACTTTTGTGACTTTAATTATGAAACTCAACAAAAAGTGATGCAATTTCTTATTATTTTCATTGTTTTCCCATAAATTAGATTAGTTATTTTGGAAAACACTAAGGGAAAATCAGCTCTTCAGCAAGAAGCCTGTTTCCCTTGCTGTCCCTTGTTGGCTATTTGACACTTCTTAATAATCCACCAAGTCACAGCCCTGAGAACAATGCATTGTAATTTAAGTTGAAATTCAGAAAAACAATAAAGCAAGAGACTACAAGATGCACTGCCCTTAATAGAGAGCATCTGTGTATTTCCATAAGTAACAGTATATTTGTAACTGGAGCCCTCAGGAGACAACAATGCAGCTCAAAAGGAAAGGAATGGAAGATGTGGCCAGCACACCATAATGCTTTCCAATCAATCAAAGGAATCACCTCCTAGGGAATATGGTATATAACAGCAGAACCACACAATATCAAAATACACTTGAGGTCACAGATTACTTTCCTGTTACGGGTTTGTAAAAAAGTCTAGTACAATGACGCTTCCATGAGTAAGTTCATAATAATAAATGTTACTGGAAAATCACAGCAGGGCTTAGAGGAGATCAAAAGGAGTGAGGAAGGCCAGGACTCACCTCTCAGTATATACAAACAACCTTAGGAAAGAAGAAATAATAAAGCGGGAAATGACAGAGGTACATTACAATTTATTTATTACATTTCTCACCTCTTTGTGCTATATGAAGAAGGGAAGTAAATAACTCAATTGGAAGAGCTGATGCTCAAAACTGAGACACGGAAATGCTCTTTTGAGAGTGCAATTATTTTAAGGCCCTCTGTGAGTTGTAAAGACATAGGAAATAGGAAACAGAAATTTAGCATGTAGAGAGCCAGAAAAAACATGGCTACAATGACTGAGAGAATCTGAAAAAAGGGAAAAAAACATACCCAAACATAAAAGACATACCTGTCTTCCTGTTTTTAATTTTACATCTAGAGGCCATCCAGGAGCCTGCATCTTGTGCCACAAGGGCTGGTGGGACCTGGCCAGGGCCAGGAGCAGTGGAGGCCAAGCCCCCCTCGCATGTATAAATGGAGCCCACAGGAAGCAGTAGAGGCCAGGGCAGGCCAACAGGGTGTGGGATGGCTCTTCCCATGTAAGTGTGCTGGATGGGATCCACCCATGAGTATTGAGGGAGTGCACACAACTGCCCACTGAGACACTTTCCATCATTTCCCAGCAGTCCTGGCTCACTCAGGAGGTCACAGTTGACTGGAAGTTATCAAATGTGATGTTCATCTACAAGAAGGGCAAGAAGGAGGACACGGGGAACTACAGGCTTGTCAGCCTGATGTCAGTGCCATGAAAGGTCGTGGAGCCGATCACCTTGAGGGGCATTATGCACTATGCGCAGAACTGGGTCCAGCCCTCAGGGGTTTATGAAAGGCACATCTTCCTGGGCAACCCAATCTCCTATGACAAGGTGATCCGCTCAGTGGATGAGGGAAAGGATGCTGATGCATTCCTGGGTTTTAGTAAAGTGTTTGACACCATTATCCACAGCTTTACCCTGAAGGAACTGGCTGCCTGTGGTTTGTATGGGTGCACTGTTCACTGGGTTCAACACTGTTTGAAAAGCCAGGATCAAAGAGTGGCAGTGAATGGAGTTAAATCCAGCTGGTGGCCAGTCATGAGTGGTGTTCCGAAGGGCCCAGTACTGAGGCTAGTCCTGTTTAATGTCTTTATCCATGAAGTGGACGAGGGCATCAAGTGCACCCTCAATAAAGTTTTAAATTACACCAAGCTGGGCAGGAGTGTTGCTGATCTGCTGAAGGATACAATCACTCTATAGAGGGGTCTGGACAGGCTGGATCAACGGGCTGAGGCCAATGGTATGAGGTCAACAAGGGCAAGAGCTGCATCCTGCACTTGGGTCACAACAACCATGGGAGCATTTCCAGCTGGGAGAGGAGTGGCTGGAAAGCTGCCCAGTGGAAAAGGACCAGGGGGTGGTGGCTGGCAGGCAACTGAACATGAGCCAGGAGTGTGCCCAAGTGGCCAAGAAAGCCAATGGCATCCTGGTTTGGATCAGCAAGGGTGATCAAGGCAGTGACTGCCCCATCATACACAGCCTGGGTGAGGCTGCATTTAAAACAGCGTTCAGTTCTGGGTCCCTCACTACAAGGACATTGAGGGGCTGGAGGGTGTCCAGAGAAGGGAAATGGAGCTGGTGAAAGGTCTGGAGCACAAAGCTGATGAGGAGCAGCTCAGGCATCCAGGGGTGTTTAACCTGAAGAAAAGGACGCTCAGGGGGGACCTTATTGCTCTTTACAACTTCCAGAAATGGGGCTGTAGCCAGGTGGTTACCAGTGTCTTCTTGCAGGGAACAAGTTATAAGACAAGAGAAAATGGCCTGAAGTTGTGCCAGGGGAGGTTTAAATTGGATATTTAGAAAAATTTCTTCCAGCATTGTAACAAGCTCAGCTGAGTCACCACCCAGTGGATATTTAAAAGACCTGAAGATGTGGTGCTTAGGGACATGGTTTAGTGGTGGCCTTTGTTTTGTTAATTTAACTCTTGAACTCAATGATCCTAAAAGTAATTTACAACATAAATAACTTAATGATTCTTATTGTCAGATTTATCTGGAGTTTTCACACCTTTTTCTTAACCAGGGTCTGAGACAGCATATTAAACTGGATGTTAGCTCTGCCCCCTATAAAAATATATCTTTCTATATATCTTTCTGATATATCTTTCTATATATCAGAACGGCATAGTAGAACGAAGTTCCTTAATTACAAATAACTAAATTGAAATACTCTCCCTTTTTCACATACATATTTTAGAATAAAATAATAATAAAATATAAAAAACATTTTTTCAACCAGAACTGGGTATTGCAGCTTCTTCCACGTCAACTTCTGTTTAAAAACAGAGGAGGATCTCCATATACCGTGAACAGGGATTACATGCATTTCAGGAGCCCTATAAAGACCTTCATCGAAATCGTAAATCCCATCATGCATACACTTGGCCAGTTAGTCGCTTTTCAGTATGCATTTCTGCAGAAAAAGTAATCATGAAGCAAGCAGTCTGAGGAACAGATTGCCCTTTGGAACAGATGGGGGAGGAGGTCCCTATTCTGATAGAGCAAACTTTTATTTCATGATGGAATATTCCCTGGAAAAATTTGTGAGGATATGCGCTTGTACCAGACTGCTGTCCCAAGATGTAATGATTTCCACCTTCCATCTGCAATGCTTCCCTTAAGAGGGATGATTCAGGTCTTTCTGATATCTATCCAATATAAAAAATAAAAAGACTGTGACTGTTTTCAAGGGAGTTTGGAAGTCAGGCCAGATAATCAGATGCAACAGTTTGAAAGCTAAGTAGTTATCAACTTTTCAACCTCCATCCAAAGATCTGAGCATAGCTTATTGTTAAATAAACTTTGTGAAAGATGGAGATTCACTTCACTGGAAATACACGCAACCTGAAATCATAGCACTGAACTACATTCTTCCCCCCCACCTCCAATGTAAAAGTAACTTCATTTCAACCAGAGGTCTTTGTGGAGGTCTTTTTCTTCTTCCTTCAGCAGCTATCAATCAAAAGTCATACTGTTAGGTGAGTGTATAAATTAATCACTGGATTCAAATACAGTGTGTCAGTGTGTTAAAATTCCAGGTGGAACTGACTGAAAGTGTACAAAACAGAAGAATTACGGAAAAGAAGGGAATGTTTGTGTGAAAGAAAACATATAATCAGCGAAGATGTTGATTTCTACATGGTTGTGAAGGAAATGGCATTTTGCCATCCTTCCATACATATCCACTGCAAAGTGGTGCAGTAATGATTTAGAAAGGTAAGTTTACAGTTTTGGGTCCATTAAGGAGGTCATTTATTCTGCTCTGCTTAGTCCTGATGAGACCAGAACGCTGATGTTGCTCCTGGTTTTGGATGCCTCACTTAAGGGAACAGATAAACAGACAGGATATAGTCCAGAGAACAGCAAGGACAGTGGGATGTTTGAGAAACAGGACCTATGAAGAAATTGAGCATGTTTGGTCTACAGCAGCAAGACTGAGGTATGAAGATAAGCGGGTCAATACATCAAAAGCTAAAAATTAATACCAATTTTTCTCCATGTCGCTTGAAGCAAAGAGGGCTTACTTAGGAGATACTCTGAAAATGTCTGTGTCAGTCCAGCTTTTACAAGAACTGAAAGAAAATCAGGGATCAGGGACAACCCACGTAAAGCTTTTCTTCTCCAGGATGGAGGAACACATTATATGGCAACTTGGGGACCTTCCCAGTCTTACATGTAAGTGATTGTAGAATACTGATGGCTGCTGGTCTTTTTTTATTTATTTTTTTTTTTTTTTTGTAACAGACTAGCTCAATCAGTAAGTCCTGGTATTATAAGACCTGCTTGACACCGCTACCTTCACAAAGATGCTGAACAACCTTTGGGGATGACCTCCTGAGACCTCCCAAATGCAATAGTGGCACTCTCTGAGGAGTCTCAGCAGAGGGCTCCATCTTATTTCATAGAGGAATTTTAGAGATGGTGCCGTCTCCTACACACTGAAGACCTTCAGCTCTGTCTGCCTGCACAATTATCTTTAATTACACCATCACACTGTTTTCAGTGCATGAATGAATTAAAGACTAATACTGTCTAAAACCAGGACTGGTGAGATAGGTGTCACATGAAACACGTCCAGCATTCGCAGGGAATAATTAGAAGGTTGAACTATCTGTTAAACTTGCTCTTTACAGAACTGTTTTGCTTTGGTCCTCTATTGAGTTATTGTGCTTTTTGTTATGGCAACAACTTTTCCACCTTTGGGGGGTGGGGAGTGGCTTTCAGCAGTCAGCAGATGCCAACTGCTTGTAGAAACCTCCGTAAGCAATAACCATGATGCAGCACAAGAAACTGGCATGTCCTTAAAATTCAGCTGGGCTGAAAATACGTAAGCAATTAGAAGATGAAAATTCAGTTCAAAACCTTTATCTTCAAGTTATTAGGACCACATCAGTGTGTTTGATACAGAACTATTTCCCAGGTTATCTGTTAGTCCATCACAGAAACAACAGTTGCTGAAGACACTGCCATCAGTTAAAGGAAGCATGGTTAAGCATACCTCTCTATTTTTAAGAATGTTTATAGCTATTTCAATTTTATTAAACCCCTGACACGTTTATTTTTCATTCAAGGACAGTTCTCAGAAGCAGTAGCAAGGAGGGCAAGACCTGTAAATAATATTGGTATAAATATACTACATTGGCACAACTGAAAGTTTTCCATTACTTGGGAAAAGGTCACTAGACCTATTGAACATGTTTAGACTACCCATGCTGCTTAAAACATGACAAAAATAGCTTTACCATTTAGAATCTGACACAAATACAAACTGAAGTCTTTAGCAGGCTGGTATGTTTACCTAATTTTGGGGTGTTTTCCTGACATGGAGCCCAGTGTCCCACATGCACACACACAGGGAGACATAGTTATCTTTGAGCTTTGCCTAATTATATGAATTTAGAACTTTTGTGCATGCTAAATGTCTTGTCCTTTACTGTTCCTATAATCGTAACAGAAATGAACAAAACCCTTGTTTTAAAAAGAGAAAATGACTTTATAATTATTTCAAAATTACAGTTTCATATTTGCATACTACAATTTTTTGCTGTTCTAATTGCATTATTTTATATAATCAATGGGCAGAATTTTCAAAACTGACCAGTGATTTTAACAGCTTCCTATTCTGGGCATTCAACATGAAGATACTTAAAAAGGGCAAATTTTCAGAGGGACAGCATTTAGTATTTTCTAAAATTCAGTGTGTCAGAGTAATCACTGCAAAATGGAGGTGCCCAATTTTACTAGACACCTTTTTTTTGTATTCGAAGACTGCATAAGAAACTCCTGAACTCTCTCTTTAGAGAAGCGTATGAGCAGAAATCACTTTCTGCCTATCAGATTTTCTCTCACATCCCTCATATTTCCAATTGTCAAGAGACAATTGTTCTTTCCACATCATAAGAGCAGATCCTCATATAACTGCTGCTGTTTGCAATTTCCACCCATCAGCTATGTAATTAGAGAAAAATATGGCTTGATGACCCCTTCTCCAAAATTATACATTAACCTGACCCAAAGTCTTGTGAAATCAGCCAGAAAAGTTTCACTGATTTTTACAGATGCTGCATCAGGTGCTCCATTTAGAAGAAAGAATAACTTGAAAAAAGTTTAAAACCTAGCATGGCTATCAACTTATCTTAAATGGGCAATAAAAGGAGATGCTGAAAGGCAAACATAACATTTTATGCAATCTCAGCTACACAAAAATGTATTTCCACAAGTTTTACCAAACTTTTTCATATTCTGTGCTTTGTGACGTTTCTTTTTCCTCTCCCTTATAGTGTTCTGGGCCTTGTTTTTAGGCAAAGTAATTAATATCTTTATATCCTTAACTGCAAACACCTAAATTATGTGAAACATCTTTTTGTCATAAAAACTCTCCTTTGGGAAGGTTTTTTAATGTAGTCCCTTGCTACAGCTAACTGGACAAAAATCCCATAACTCTGAGAGTTTGGAGACTCAGAAAAATTACTTTCCTTATGAGAAATCTTTGGAGCATTTTCATTTATCCATTTGTTTTCTGGTCTGCTGTACTGCTTGGGGTACTTGACCCTCTACATTCTCTGCACTGCATTAACCACATAGTTGGACTCATCCAGGGAATAGGAAAGTGGTTTCTGAGGGAGGGAGGTGCTGCTGAAGCAACCAGGGGGGAGAGAGGATGGAAAAAACTTTCTGCACACACCAAGCCTCATGTTGTTACTGCCTGCCCCAGTGCTCTGCACTGATGGTGTATCTCAAGGGCATTGTACCTGGAGGCTGCTATTATCAGGTCTTACAAAACTTAATTTCTATATGTGCTACTTCAGTACAAACAGTCTGGGCTAATGATTTGAGCTGACTTCACTCCTTATACTTGATGCTTGTTTATACACTGTACTGAGATCTGGTAAACATCATATACATATTGTAATGATGAGATGTTCTTTTACTTTTCATAATATTTTAAGGGACATTAAAAAAAAAAAACAAACCTCAAAAACTATCTACAAAAATAATCTATGGAGTTTTACATCCTGAAACTCCATTCACATATTTGGGGGCATGAATCAGGCTTGTAAGCCCGATTTTTTCCCACTCTTTCAGAGGAAGGAAATCCAAAGAGCCAAACTGTGTTTCAGACATGTGTTAAGACTTCAAATCACAAGAAGACAGGGGTCCTACTTGACCCACCCAGGGATCCCTCTACCTGGCTCCAGCTAAGCAGCTGTAGTACCTGCATTTTTGAGGCAGTGCCTCGAATATCATCTGACTGTACATCACATCTTGACTTGGCATGACTATGCAAGCACAACTTATGTGACAGACTGGGTACTCTGGACATCTCTAGTGACCAACTGTTCTCTTCTCCAGAGGACTAGATGACTTACTTTAGGAATTTAGGAACTTACATTAACCTGGCTATGAGGTACAGATCATGTGAAGTCACCTACTCTTACTCTCAGTAAAATTAACAAAAGATGTGTGTAAGTATGTCGATAAACAAAGAATACACATAAATGTATTGAGAATCAATATCTTCATGCTTACATTTGGTTTAGAAATAGGTAGAGCAGAAGTTAAAAAAATTAGGAATTTTTTATCTTCTGCTGTGTTGAAGCAATTAGGAGGTCTCTCACATTTTCCCTCTTCAATAGCAAGGGGATAAACTTAATGTAATAGGGCGTCTCTGCTCTCATACCCTTATCTTCTTTTACTCTCCCTAATTCTTTTTTCCTCATCTATAAAAAAAAGTACAGAAAATACCTCACTGTCACACTTTATCAACGTGTTATCAGAGTTTGTATCTTCCTCTATTTTCTGGAAAAGACAGAATGCTTTGGGGCTGGAGGGGACCTTAAAGATCATCTAGTTCCAGCCCCCTGCCATGGGCAAGGACATCTTCTACTAGACCAGATTGCTCAAAGTCCCCAGGTACTCTCAAAGATAAGAAAAAGAAACTAATTTCTTGTACAGAAGATGTAAGTTAACAAATCTGGATCTAATAAAATACTGATACATTAATTTGGAAACTAATTCTACTAAGAATTCCTCAATCTGTACAGAATTCTGCTCTACAAATAAGCATCCTCTGAGAATTACCATAACTGCACAGCATGAGTAAACTTTCCAGTGCTGGCTGCCTAGAAGTATGGCAGAATCTTAAGTTTCCTGGCAAGAAAAGTATCTGAATATGATAAAACCACAGTTGCAAATAGTATTAGGAGATACTGAAAGAATGAAAAATGAAATCTTTCTTCATTGTGTTCACTGGGTGGACTCTAGTCTCCATGTGAGTGTTTAAAAACCTTTAGCACTGCCATGCACAAAACTGCCCTTGGAAAATTCTGGGGAAAATCTGGCCATTCCTCCTCAGAAACATTAATTTCTGAAACGACAGGTATCCATACAAACAGTAGGTTTCCATGCAGACAGACTACTTAAGGAGAAATTTCCAGCTGTTTAGCAGCTATACAGGTCTCATACCAGCTTTCCTGAGTACAGTTTCACTGAAATAAATGGCAAAGCACAAAACATTTTTAGAAGCCCTAGTATCTACTGAGCCATCTGATTTTCAGATGAAGTAGCAGCCACAAAAACTGACAGAAGGACAGCAAATTAAGGCTTGCTAAGTGTGAAAGTACCAGAACTAACAGAGTAAGGGATGGGTAACATCAGAGACCAAAACCTCAGTGGAAAGTCTTATTAGTGGTTTATCTTCCTTGCTATCATTTTTTTCATTTTTTACTGCAGTTGATCCCAACCTCCAAATAAGAACAGAGCAGAATGAAGACCGAGGTTTTTGTTCTTTATCTTGCTGATAAGGATTACATTATGTGGAGGTGTTTTGGGGCCCTTTTCATCTTACTCCATTAAAGCCTGAAGAAAATGTACATTAGAAAATGGTTTGTTCCAAACAGACAACTTGAACAATTAGTTTTAGACATCACAAAACTTTTCCTGCTAAAGCAGCTGACAGTGTGTTTTGAACATACACCCTCAAGTATGAAATAATATTTGGCAACAGCTATAAAGGAACAGATTCTGAAGCACATTACTGCACTAGAAGTCAATCTTTAAGGGTCAGTGAAGCCATTTTAGGAATTATTTACTTGTGAACTATTCAACTGACCAAAAGGTAAATATGCAGGCTATTATTACAATGTTTTTTTTACATTAAGTAAAGAAGTAAGTAACCGTAATAAGAGATGTTGCAATACACGTGGTAATATTGGTCTTCTGCATTGTTTGCTATCTATCATATTATCACATTACATTATGAATCATCCTCAGGAAAAATAATACATATAGAAAATAAGATAACTAGTACGTAGACAATATCACTTTCCATTTGAGAAGGGCAAATGAGTTTAATGAACTTAAGGACAAGCCACTTCTCAGATGTTTCATAGTAAAAAATAATTTGAACAGAAATGAAGAGATTGCTTTTGTTTATGATTTAGGGAGAAGCTAGAGCAAAGAAAGTTTCAGTCTTCTAATATCCAAAAGAAGGCATCAATCAAGATTTTTACTACTCTTTTAGAACTCAATATGATGTGCTATTGTCACTCTTAGATCACTCTTTGGGGACACTTGGGTTGAATCAGACACAGTCCTACATGCATTACTATTAAACTTTGAAACATGTCCTTTAGTTACAAAACAAAACAAAACAGAAATTTAAAAAATGCAGACAGAGCTCCAGAATCAACATAATTTGGTATCTCTCAATGATATTTAACAATCTACATCTTCTTCACTGCTGGAATCTTACAGGTTATTTTTTTCAGACAAGAAATGAATAATCTCGAGATCACTCAGTTTCATATGCCAAAGAAATAAGCTATACACACGCAGTGTGGCATCTGCACACATATTACCATGAATTTTCAATCACTCCTTCAATATAGCAGTGTATACCACTGACCCTCAGCCACAGGGTTGATTCAGGTAATTTCCAACCTATGTATCCAGTCTCTTCTGTTCCTCCCACATGGACAGAAGGGCAGCAATTCAGAGGGATCCAAATTTCAGACAATCATTAAGCCAACAAGGAGCTATTCAGTGGGGAAAGGCAGAAGGCTGGATGGAAGTTCCCTCTGGGCTGGATTTAGCCCACAAAACATAGTCTGGATGATGCCAGAATGGAAGGGTAAATTTCATAAGGAATGAAAGGGATAAAATAAGCTTTCATGGAATGAATAGCTAAGTAGCTCCTCAGACATATGAACTCTTAGTAGCCAAAGACTGAAAAATTGTAGTAACTACAGTGTGAGCACTGTACAAGAAGAAAATGCCTGCCAAATTCACAATCTGATGCCAAAAATTTTTAAAATCATGAAAACACATAAACACAAATCTGTAAAAGCATAAATATGGTCATTGCTAAGTTATGGGAACAACCCTATTGACTGTAGGAATGTTGCTAGTAAAATTCTCACAGCAAAAACAAGAATTGAAGAAGTTACTGTACCTTTCTGACTTTTTGTGATACATGGGAAGCATCTTTTAATAATCAAGTGGGACACAAATCCAAATGTCTGCACATAACCCTCAAAACAATGATTAAACTGATTCTCAAATAAATGTTAGCCAGGGATCTTTATTAATCAAAGATGAAAAAAAAAAAGTGTGAGTTCACAGGAAAACAAATGATTCCTTCTTTCTTACTGTAGAATAAAACCATAAATTGAGTAGTAAAACCACCTGTAGTAAGAAAACCATAAACTGGGTTTTGGACAAGGACATTTAGGCTACTGTTGGAAAACCCCAATTTACTCCTGAGTATGAATGTATAAGAGGTACCAGCTCCAGAAAAATTAATACGCTTCTTAAAACAAAGACTGTCTCTCAGGTTGAACTGTCCGCACTTTCACACATGGGAACAAATTCTTGGCAGAAAATCCTGTCCTCGGCCCATGACTCTCTGGTATAGGTGAGCGACCATGATACAGGCAAAGAAGCATCCTCCGGAGCCTCGGGACAGACAAAATTTCCCAGTGGAATCTCAGATCTCGAGTCAACATACAGACATCTCCCCTGGGGCCATGAAAGTGAGGCAGTGAACAAAAACAACTGAAAGAAGCAGGGCTGCTTGGCAGAGGTGAGGAGAAGTTTCACTGGCCACTGGTACCTTCACATTATGCAATGTCATGCTGGGCATAATGCTCCTTATTCTAGAAGAGCCAAAATATTACACAAAGTGGCCCTGTTTTACCCAGACATCATCCCCTCCCCAGCACATCAGACACTGTACCATGCCTTGAAAACACTCTGGAGGAGAAAATAATTTCTCCTTTGAGTAAAGAAGAGCAACAGGTAAAAATACCTCATGAGAGAGAACTCCTCAAGTTGCTGAGCAGGCGATTCATTGCAAGTGTACAGGTAAGGCCAAAGTGAAAGTCATCTGAAGACAGGGATGAAGCTGATCAAGATGAGGTTCAGCAGCTGGATTGTTGCTGCTGCAGATACACAGATTCACAGGGGGATAGCCTCAAGTCTGAATAGCTCACTATTATTTATTATGCCATGCCAAGGTTAGCCACCAGTTAGTTTATAGCAAAACAGAGAGGATAGAAGGATACCTGAACCATACCTTTCCATTTTGAATCAACCAATGACTTGGCATACCAAAAAAGGCATAATAAGGTTGGTACCTTACTTACTTACTATTATTTCACTGACTTCCCTTGTCTGGGAAAATGTCATCCAGTTGAAAACCTGTCCCATGGAGCTAATAAATGGATAAGCCTGTTGATATGTAATACAAATCAGGTCTCTATCTGGAAAAGAAACCAATTTTTTTACCTCACAAAAGTCCTATGTTAAAAAATTCTTGTTTAACCTTCAGAGGAGATACTTTTTCAGATGAATGGCCTTTGGTCCTGTGAGAATAGGTGTGATGTTGCCAGTTGTGACATCTGAATTGCGTCAGGCCTCAAGCTGAATGGAGTCCAAATTAAGATCATGAATATAAAGATGTCTTTCATTGTGTTTGTTTAGCTGTGCAGTCACATCACCATCAGCTGTCTGTGACCACAGAACACTGAATGTCTTTCAATTCATGTCCACTTTAAATCTCTACCAAAAAGAAAAAAAAAACCAAAAAACAAACAAACAAAAAAATTTGTAATCCTGTGAATACAATTTACAGTGATTTATCTTTTGAAAACACTGGTCCAAGCTATAGATATATAGGCATATTGTATTTTCAGTTTCAGTGCAGCTATAGAGATATAGTCATATTGTATTTTCAGGCAAAAACTTAAGGTCTTGCCTTAAGTTTTTGCCATAATGTCCAATAGTACAAGATGAGCCATAAGTTTCAATGCAAAACCACATCATTTCAAGAAGTTCAAATAGACAAGCAAGAGATGATAAGAGGGAATAAAGAAGTAATTCCCTAAATTTAAAGGGTTCAGATAGATAAAAGGTTTAAGCCAATCCACTAGTATCAAGTACAACATGGTGTTAGTGACTACCATTTAACATCTTTAAAAAAACCAAAACTTTTTAATGAGAACCTCTGTTTTTTAACAACATCCAGAAAACAATATCTAGAACTCATGTGGTAGTAATGACCCCAGTGAGTGTCTGAGAGTGGTTTTTAAGTACACCAACCAGTGCTCTAGCAAATCATCAACTTGGGGTCACTGGACACTTTATCTACATTTTTTCTCTAGCTTTAAAATGTTTTGTGGATCCTGCTATTTTGAATTTAAAAGCCAGTTTATTCTGTTCAGTTTGGATGTGTGCTGTGTTTTGGTATTGTATGAAACGGCTCCAGAGCACTTAGCATAAACAATGGTTTCAAGAGCACTACACTAAACAGAACAGCCATCTCAAAGCAATGGATTTGCTTTATTCATACTCAGGTGTTTTTTTCTGGGTTTTTTTTCCACAACTAACAAAGATGCTGTTGTCCAAGGAAGCATAGCACACAAGACAGAAAAAGCTTTGCTAAGCTAACAGTTCCCAACTTCCTCTAACAGAGTCCATTTGTCTGTTACTGATGCAGTTCAATGGCTGAAGAATTTGAACTGCCTCCCCTGAGCAGTGTTTTCATCGCTTCCCAACCAGCCCACCTGTAACAACAACAGCAACTGACTCCAGCGCCTTCCTGAGCTGTATAGTTTGGCCGACTTCCAACAAGACCAAGAACTTGGAAAAGGGAATGGTTGCTGCTGCCTGGGGGCAGAAACAAACACAATGAACAGTTGGAGTGAGACGAGATGCTCCTCTGTGCAGCCACCACGGACCACAGCTCCCTCCTTGTACAGTGCTCTTCTCCAAGGAACCAGCTGCCTTAGCAGGGAGCATCACTGAGGGACTCAGTAAACTGACTTGGAAACGGGCTTTGATGGAAGTGCAGGAGTTGAGGCTTTTACAGCCAACCCTCCATACCCCACCACACAACTCTCACTAGAACAACTGAGGCTTGCTTCAGGGTGTTGCCTGGCATCTGACAGTCAGTGTGCATCCAGCACAGCAGCTTTCCAAAGCCACCTTTCCAAACTCATAGACATTAGCAGCAGCAGACACTTGAAAGAACTTGACACTTATAGGAAGAAAGTATATGCAGGAGGTCTAAGTACCTTCCTTCAGTTCTTGTTCTCAGAAGCGAGTTATATACACAGCAGCTTATGAAGAATTTTAGGTCCCAAGAACTCAGGTTACATTTAGAGAAACTGCTGAAAATTCATTTCTGCTTCATTGCAAATTAAGGGTCTCACAAGTCTGCACACTCTACATTATCTTTAAAAAACGGAACTTGGGTTCCTGGGCAACTTGGCCAATTCTGAAAATTTTAGCCGTGACAGTCTTTCATTCCCCAAAACATTAAACTGCAGAAACCACTCCCAAAACCAAGTCTGGGAAACAAATTTGCAGTTGCTCAGCGTAGCTCAATACTTAGCCTATTGAGTCACCACAACGACCACAGAACGGATGGATTATACGATTTTAATAGGTCAGACACCACTGTTTTTTCCTTTACAATCACACATCCTAAAACAACTAAAAAGTAGTTGAGATAAGTCAGACACGTGTGCCCACACTCTGTTTATTCTGAAAAGTCATCACCTCTTCTCCACATGAATGTTGTTATATTTGCACCTGACCTTATGCTGCCTGCCTTCAGTCAAGGACAGGGATTGACACACACAGGCAAAGAGCCTGCCAGAATAAGAGATTTATTTCTCTAAACATAGCTTTGTCACTCCTCTATCACACCAGCAGTTTGTGTGGCCAGGTGAGGAGCTTATCCTCCCCTTAACTGTCCCTATCTTTTGCAAATATGACTGAACTAAAGGAATTTAACAACATTTAGTTCTGCTTTTTAAATTAATACTGACAGAGTACCTCCTGATTGTTTTTCTGCTGTGCAGCTACAGGTTTTAAGACACTAACCCTGACAGCTGCAAATACACAGGCATCTCAATGTGCTGAGTACTGTACAATAGGCCAAGGAGGTTACTGTTAAAATACATGCACAGAAATAAAAAAAAAAAACCAAAAAACAAAACATTTTCTTCCTCCTACTCACTTTCTTGACCACATGGAAATTTTTTTTCTTCCCATTATCACATTTCTCATAAGACAATATGTTATTGGGCCTTCCCTGAAAATCATTCTGTGGAAAATAGTATGGAAGACAAGTGTGAAACTCTGTGAACACAGCATGTGGCAAGTAACACTCCAGCTCTCAAACACCATCTGTACTATTTCTGCTCCTCACTTCATGCTTTTCTTTCCTCATAACTGAACACTAACACCTGTTGAGTGGCTCCAGTAGTGCCAAAGAGCACACCCCTTGCTCTATTTCTCCAAGAAAATGAAAGGTAATGGATGACACGAAGTTCTGGCCACAGTGCAGTAAGATTTTTTGTTTGGAATTTTTTGTGCCAGGATTTCTTACCAGTTGCAGAGATGTCATACTCAAATCTACAGCATTTGAAGTTCCCTTTAAAAGAAACTCTTGCCCCAGCTGCAAACCATGCTGGTGACTACTACCTATTTTGAGAAGTGTCCTGAGATAGAAGCCAACAGAGGGTTGAACAAGAGTGAGGAAGGTTTAACATACAGAGATCACAAAAGGAAGTTAACTTCATATTGCATGCCATAAAGGATTAAAAAACATGTTCTTTGTTTAACAGCATGAACTCAGCTTTGCCTCAAGAGGTCTAGGGAGCTGTTTCAAGTGCTCCCCTTTCACATTATATCTGGAATGACCTAATCCAAATGGGAAACAGCACAATATACTCCATGTTTGTTTTCTTTTCGCTTCTTCTGCTATCAGAAAGAAAACCCAAAAATGAATCCAGCTGGAATAGGTGCTCCTCAAAAAAATCTCAGCCTAGGATCATTGCTGGTAGTTTTTTACACTCTGAGCCAGAGTGCAGGAGCCAATTGTGTGACCTAGAGAAACATCCACCCAACAAGCTGGTTTCCGGAAACCACAGCTATGACTTCTCTAATGAACTGGTGCTGTTGGTTGTCTGGCAAGCGAGGTGTGTGCCCAGGTGGCAGGTGACACGGTGCAGCTGGACAATGGGGAATGGGCAGTCTTTACCAATGCGGTCACTGCATCTCAGGTGATCCCGAAACAACTGATGGACAAAGAAGTTATGTTAATGAAGCAGCAACTGGGCATCTACCTTATGGCTACTTGCCTGGAGTTGAGGTAGGTATGTTTTACTGGGCTGATGTAGGTATGAAAATGCCACATGGCAGAACACATGAATTTGAAACATAGATCTACAATAAAACCTGAAAGTTTCATGTTTTCCTGCGGTTATAAACCTACAAGCCATTCCACACAGGCAAATCTTTGTGTCCTTGATTAACCTCAGCCAATAACTCAAACAGGGCTGTGTCTGATTAAGGTCCATATTTGCAAGATTCAGAAAATGCTTTGTAGAAAAATGTGGTTGTTGGCCAACCCTGATTGCTGCACGTAAGTTACATCTGATAGGAGCAAAATGTGAAAATGTAGACTGAAATTTCCTTACAGATCAGGGCATCACTATTTTTCTTGCTGATTTTCTTGTTGACTTTGTACTCACTGCCTCAGCATAATTACCCCTTTCTTGTCAATGTCAAAACAGGGTGGAGGAGAGGTTGTTTTTCAAAAGACAGGATAAATACCTTTGCCTCTAACTTCTGAAGGCTTCAGTTTACAAGTCACTGTGTCCACACTGAAATGAAGTTGTGATCAGGTCACAATAGACCTGATCCAACACATACTGAAACCAAAGGGAGACTTAAATGGAAGCTGGGTCATGCCCTGAGCAGACACTACTGCCCATATAACAAAACCAACCCCTCTCCACTTTTGGATGGCAGAAAACAGGGGTCTAGAAACATTAAAGACCTCTGAGGTCAGAAATTTGTCTACAACAAAAACCTAATACAGGAGAAATCAACAAGTGCACCTGTCTGCACTCTGCCTCTTTCTAGTGCTACCAAACCAGACAAAACTGCATCCACAGCAGGTATTTATCAAAAATGTAAAAAGATAAGATCTTGGAAAAAGACAAAATCTGGCCCAGAGTCTAAAATGTAGTGTAATTCTTCAATCTTAAAACAAAGTTTTCAAATAAAATAAACATAAGCTTGAAGAAATAAGTGTAGTACAAGTTAGAAGCTAGAAAAGACTTGTGTCAGGCTTTGTAGCACAGTTTTATGCTTGTCAAACATTAAAGTTAACCTAGGACTTGCAGAAGAAGGGAAGCATGAGCACCCCATGGCCAGTGTCAGACTCCATGCTTTATGTCAGCAGAGCACCAGCAAACACGTGTATGTTGCTTTTAACATTCTTCACATGGCTCCTATGCAAAAACAGTAATGAAAAAAGCTTACAATGAGGGAAAGTTAAGCCTGAAAATGAAACACACAAACCAGTTCCACAAGTGTCAGGGGATTTGGAGGGAAAGGACCACAGAAGAGCACATGCTTTGCAAAGATTAAAACAATTATTGTGTGATGCTGGTATGAAATTGATTGTCAGGAAAAAAAGACAGCAGGGAAAAGGAATATTGATCTTTTAAAAGGAGAGACCATTAGTTTGGATGATACAGCATTTGTAGGCTGGTCATTACCTTGTCTCACACATCCCCAGGATGGATGCACTATTATTTGTACAATTCGTAGGAGGGAGAGGCGGAGGTATGGGCAGACCTGCTACCCTCACACTGGCAGGTATGTTTTGACATGTTGTCTGAAAGTGACTGACACTCAGTAGCCAGAAATGTCTCACTCAGAAAGGCCTCTCTAGGCTGATCAGTTCTTCCACCCAACCTGAGCTTGGCAGGCTGAGGAAGGAAAAAGAGGCTCTTCTTTCGTCAGCTTTTTTCTACATTTGTTTTTCAGCAAATCAAGAAACAGACAATGACACAGGGATTTTTTCTGGGATTAGTTATGGGCTTAACAGATACATCCTGTATAAATGAAAAACAGGAAGGTACTGCAGGGCTCTGCAATGGGAATGAATACACTGTACCACAGGTAATGGATGCATTCTGACACCCTGGCACTGACTTAGGACCAAGCACTGACAAGGACCAAGAAGGCCCAGAGAATTTGTAATTCAAACTTATTAGCAAATTACTGAGCTAGAGCCTCCTCCCTCACCCCATACCTTTATTCACATGTTTGAGTATAAGCTCTTCATTAAACCTCATGATACCCATTATACCACACATTTTTGGACTCGTTTCAAATTCCATTTGAATAGCAAAAGCCGGGGGGGGGGGGGGGGGGAAGTATTTCTGAAAGTAAAAAGCTGACACTGTTGATCATAAATCTCTCGATATATATACACACACATATCTACACGGAGATACACGTATATACAAAGCTATCGACACGGATCCAAGCCATGCTGGTGACAGGTTTCCTAGCGCCAGCTGTTCCCAGCACGCCGCTGCCTCGCCTCCGCCAGCCCCGCGCTGCCCCGACTCAAACAGGGGAGGAGCCGCCGGCAAAGCGGGGCCAGAGGGAGACCCCCCTTCACGGCTTCGCATCACCCCACACCCCCGGGAGGCGCCTCCGGGCTCTGTGCCGACCCTCACCGCCCCGCCCGGCCCGGCCCCGCCGCAGGTCTCGCCGCCACCTACTTCTTGCAGGGGATGAGCGCCTTCCTCTCCTCCAGGATGCGGAGGCGCTGGTTGGGGCCGTCGTAGGAGACGGCGGCCCTCGTGTTGCGGCCCGAGCCGTGCTCGTAGAACACGGTGCGCCCTTCCCACTGCCGCGGCGCCTGGCACGGCTCGGCCCCCCCCGCCGCTCCACCGCGCAGCAGGAGGACGCCCAGCAGCAGGAGCAGCCGCAGCGGCGGCCCCGGCCCCGGGCGCAGCTGCTGCCCGGCCCCCGGCCGCGCCATGCTCCGCTCCGCGCTCCCTCGGCGCACGGCCGCCCCGCACGGCGCGCAGGCGGGCGGGCAGGCTGTGCCGGGGGGCGGGGGCGGCCCGCCTCCAAACCCGCATCACCTCGGCGGCGAGAGGCGGCCGCCGCTACAGCGCCCGGACGCCAGCGGGGCAGGAGGCAGCGCGGCCACAGGCAGCCGGGACCCTCGGCCTCTCACGCCTCCCTCCCCGTAGCCGGGAGGGTGTGGGCGCCCTGGCCGTGCCCACTGCTTAGCGAGGGCTGCCCAGAGGGGCAGCTGCGAGCTCCAAGCCCAGGGCACTCTGCGTGAGCTTGGGGCGGGAGGGGATACGCGAGCAGGAGTAACCTGCTGGGACAAACTGCTTTAATGTTGCCCTCGAGGGGGGAATTTCAGTGCCTCCTTACGGACAGACAGTGTCACCAAGCATTCCTTCACCACATGAATTCCTTCATCTCCCACTGCCCTCTTAGATGTATCAGCTGTTGTTTCCTGCCTGCTCTGGATGTGCTTTCCTCACCCACTAAGGGAAAGGGAGGCCCGTGCCCCACAGGTGCTCCGTCCCTGCAGCTCTGCTGCATCTGCAGGGGGCAACACCGGTGGCACCACGGTACCTGGCCGGGGCAGGTACCTCAGAGTCATGCTGTGGCTCTCTCAGGTCACTGGGATAACCTGACATTGAGTTAATCATCTTATCTCAGCGGGTCCCTCAAATACTGGGGAGCGGCATTTCCCACAGTGAAGAACGGGCCCGGAGGTCTTTCCGTGTAAGGGGGAACGGAGGTGGGCTGTGAGGGAGCCCTTTGCCGCCGCCTGGGCACGCCGTTCCTCTCCACCAGGGGCGCGTGGCCGTAGAGCACCAAGGAAAGGAAAATAAAAAACAGCTTGGCAAAAGTCTGAAGGTTCTTCCGCTCGTGTGCAGATGCGATTGGTGGGGGACAGCGGCGGGGGGAGCGGGGCGGCGGGCTGACTGCCCGCACAGCACCCCACAGCGGCCCCGCGCTGCCCCGGCCCCGCCGCCGCTCCCCCTGTCCCGAGCAAACCGGGCCACGAGCCACCACCCCTCTGTTCGCCCGTGCACTTCACGCCTTTCCCCGTCCGTGCCGAGCTCAGGGAGGGAATTCTGCAACCCCCTGGAGGCGTCGGGAACAGCCGCCGGAGCTCCCTCAAGTCCGCAAAAACTTTGTTCTCCCTTGAGAAAACGCGGCGTATGAAGTTCTTCCCACGGGAAGAAGCCGCGGTTCCTACCGTCGCCTTCCCTCTCCCCGCGCCGGAGCGCAGAGCCCCGCGGCAGAACCGTGTGGTTTGGGTTTCCTCCCCCCGCCTCGCCCCCCTTCCACCTGAAGGAATTTATGACACAGATGAAAACTGAAACGGAGCTGGAGCGGCGGCCGAGAGACGCAGTGATGTCGCCGGGGGATTAAACGGGGTGGAGGTGATGTCACCGTGCCTGCACAGCAAAACGCACACATACGCGCACACCCCCCACCCCCCGGAGGAGCGGGGCTGCCAAGGGAGCGCGATCGGCCCCACGTCACTCGTGCCACTGGTATAAATGCGGTCCCGCGATGTCCATGGCTGTCGGCGCGGCGGCTCCCGCGACTTGACTGCAGCGGGGCTCCGGGAGGCAGCGCCGCTCCGCGCCCTTCGGCCGCCGGGACCCGCGGGGCGGCGGCGGGTGGCGGCGGACAAGGAGGAGAAGGAGGAGGAAGAGGATGCTGCGCGCCTTGGTGGCGGTGTCCCTGTGGCTGCGGGTGAGCCCGCGGGCGCAGGGCGCGCCGTGCGAGGCGGTGCGCATCCCCATGTGCCGCTCCATGCCCTGGAATATCACCCGCATGCCCAACCACCTCCACCACAGCACCCAGGAAAACGCCGTCCTCGCTATCGAACAGTACGAGGAGCTAGTGGCCACCGGCTGCAGCCCGGTCTTGCCCTTCTTCCTCTGCGCTATGTACGCCCCCATCTGCACCTTGGAGTTCCTCTACGACCCCATCAAGCCGTGCCGCTCCGTCTGCCAGCGCGCCCGCGACGGCTGCGAGCCCATCATGCGCCGCTACAACCACAGCTGGCCCGAGAGCCTGGCTTGCGACGACCTCCCCGTCTACGACCGCGGCGTCTGCATCTCCCCAGAGGCCATCGTCACCGACGTGCCGGAGGGTGAGAACCCTGGGGGCAGCGAGAGGTGGGAGGGAGGACTGCCTCCAGCTCCGCGGGACGCCCCAGGGTGGGACGGGGGCGCTGCGGGACCCCCACGCTCTACAGATAGTTTTCACTCCCTGACGCACTTCTGTTTGCAGATGTGAAGTGGACGGACTTCACACAGGGTTTTATGGTGCCAGACAGACCCCTGGAGCCTGACTGCAGGAACCGTGGCCAGGGTGAGCCTAGGACGACCCCCCCGCCTCCACCCCCCTGGAGACAGGGTTCCTCTGACACCCCTCAACCTTTCTCCCTTCTCTTCCTTTGAAGAGCGGTGCAGGTGCAAAAAGACAAAACCTACGCTGTCAACCTACTTGGCCAAGAACTACAGCTACAGTAAGTGCATGGGGGAAATGCTTCACTTTGCCTGCCCCACATCCTTTTTGTGTCCCTGCAAGTTAAGCAGCCCTGTGTGGGTGCTGAACCCACACCAGGCCACGTCCAGCAAATGCGGCATGAGAAGACTGCTCCAACACAGCCTTTCCAAGTGGGTGTTTGCCGGGACCTAGCTGTCCTCTTCCAAAATCCAGCTGTAGCACACACCATGTGCAGGCAGTAGTAGTAATTGCACAGATGATGGTGTGTTTCTGAAAAAAGCAGTAAAATGTCAGTAATGTGCACCCTTCTGCTCTGCAGAAAGGGTGGTTGCTGCTGCAAAGGTCACTCTGGTAAAGGCAGTGACGCCTGATGTGAGTGTGGTGGCTTGGCCAGCTCCTGTTTTCATCCAGCAGGTAGAATAAACAGGGGTTTGCTACCCAAATAAAACTTGTAAATGTGAACCAGCTGCAGCAAAGTAAAAAGTTTTTAGAAATTTGTATATGCTTTTACTTAATAGCCAGAGTTCTGTCTGGTGCAGAATTGTCAGAGATTAACTGAATTCAGTGACAATTTACACCATCCAGTCACGGAGATAGCTGATAGTTTTATTATACGTTGGGTGACGTATATTGGCAACAAAAATAAGTATTCACCCCTCTTTCCCCTTGGCTTCCCCCTGCCTCAGTTTTCTGATGGTGTGAGTGAGGAAGAACTCTAATTAAAGTTAGATAAATGCCAGATTAAACCTAGTGTCAATACAAAGCCCCTATTAACTATGAATTTTATATGCAGTATTGCTTCATTTTGCACTTTCTGGGTATTTTCTCAATGGCAGGTTTTTTCCCAGTCATTTTTCTAGTTCTTCTGCAGTAGGGTTATAATATAGTTCAGTTCCTATTTGTTTGATATCAAATGAATGTAAGTTTGTAGCTATTTGCTTCTTTGTTAGCATGTTTGGTGGGAATAATCAAGCTGAACCTTCAGCTTAGGTAATTGTACAATTTTTTGTTCATTATAGCATTTTGGTGCATTTACACAACTTATTCTTTTTCTATAATTCTTTGAGCTGTGTCAGTACAACATAGAGATATGTTTAGGTGGAAAAATGAGCTTCCACAGTTGCCTGAAACATATGAAAAGTAGTGATATCAAATGACTGCTCCGAAATGAAAGACAGGTGTTAGCCATATAAATTCTGATTCCAGTGATTCAGTGGGAGTGTTCCTTGAGTAAAACCTGTGTGTTGGGGTCCAAAATTTAATTCCATTGAATTTGTGAAATCAAGATTTTGTTTTTGAGATGTAAATTTTTATTCAGCACCCTGTGAGATAAATAGACGTATTTATATGGAAAATGAATTGAGGGACAAGATTTAATGAGTTGAAAATTAATTTTTTTTCTGAAAACCTTTAAAATAAGACATACAGCCAAAATGTACTTTCAGTTGTACCAATCAGACTTGAAAACGGATTGTGAGTCTCCAAAACTGAAATTCCTCACATATTTTGTGTCTGGTATACATGTCCTGATAAAGGTGGAGCACATAAACCCCAGACTGCATTAACAGTGCTGGTCTCCTGCTTTCCATGTGTGAAGTTTATTCCAAATGTTATGAGGTTTACATGGAGGCTTTTGACCCTGTGTGGCTGGCAGGGGCAGACTGATCACCCTGTGGTCTATACACTTCTCATGCCTCTTCAGTGCCTTTCACTGAAGAATTTTTGGACAGTAGAACCCTTTTTATTTTGACATTTCCTAGAGACAAAATCCTTTATGTAAAAATCATACTTAATTTATTACATCTGGTATTTCTCACAAGAGAGAAGGGATGAAATGCTCGAGAAATGCCAGAGTTTGTAGGTACAAAGTTAGCCCAGGGATCATTTCAGAGTAATCTACAGCGTTTCACCTTCTTGCATCTGTGCAGACATGCAGTTTTCCTCAATGAAAGGTAAGAATACAAATGATTGTGTATTCGGAGTCAGAAGAACATTTTTCAGTGTCTCGTTTATATAAGGATCTCACTATTGGTATAGAATCCAAAGGCAAAAGATGAAAAAAAGTGTAGCTCAAGTAAATAATAGAAATCCTAAGCCTCTTAGTTTTTTGACTCGTTTCTAGCCTTCCCTTCTTTCTTATATTTAAGAAAAGACTATATTTCCTGGTTACGATCTACAGGAAGTTATTTTATTATTGAAAAGACTGAATTCACGACAACTGTCTGTGAGGTAAATTATTCATTATTTAATCAGAAATAGCCAGATGTGGCTGGAGAATGGGTTAGATTTATGCAAAGGCTTCTTCAAGTCTGAGTTAAAGGAGCTGTTTGTGTGTGTGATTCCAGGCGAGATTGGTTGGCCTGATCTGGCAAAGATTTAAGCACATGTTTAATTTTACAGTTGTCAACAGTCCTACTGAAAACCAAATTGAGATCAGGCCTCTGTTATTCTAAGCCACTGTTCATGCCCACACAGGCAGAAGTAGTTCTAGTTTCACAACCAAAACAACAGCTTCCAATTCAATATATTTTATTTAATTTTGAGATGTGTTTAAATTTCTAAGACTGTTCATTGTTCTTGCTCCTCTATTTTTCTATTTGCAGTCATTCACGCTAAAGTGAAAAGCGTCGAAAGAGGGAACTGCAATGAGATAACCACTGTGGTTGAAGTCAAAGACATACTCAAGTCTTCAATGCCAATTCCTCTGTCCCAAGTGCCTCTTCTTACAAATTCCTCCTGCCAGTGCCCGCCTCTTCAACCAAAGCAGGATGTTCTCATCATGTGCTATGAGTGGCGCTCAAGGTGAGCCATGATGTGTTGCAGAAAAGTGTTAGGGCTGGTTGTGATAGATGGGAAGGAGGACCAGTAAATCTCTCTTCCTCATCATAGGCTTGTTTTAGGATTACATACATACACATACGTGTTTCCATTACCTTCACAGCTGACTTTCTCCGCTTCATCAGCCTCAGCTCTGTGCCATGATGTGTTTACAAAATTTGACTCACGCAAAGTGCATGAAATCTGGTGGCATTAGATGCTGACAGCATATTGATAAAGCATCATGCAGCAGTTCAGTCACCTCCAGTTTGGGAGTGTTTTTCCAGGACCACTTTCCATAGGGATGAGTTGCTTTGTGTGCGACAAGCCCAATGGTGGCTGTAGTTGATGGTCTGTGTTGGCATCGTTCTGCCTCACCAGGGGAATGGGCAGGAGATGGTATACATCCTCTGTCAGCAGAGCTGCTGGAGTCAGAGCCAGGCCTTCTCCACTGGCCTGTCCATACTTTGGACCAGTGCCATCAGCAAGATGTTTCTGATCCCACAGCTGTATTGGGACCAGCCAAAGCTGCAGCCATTGGAGCTCTAGCTCCCGGATGGCAAATGAAAAGTAAATACTCTTAGAGCAGCTTGCCAGACCTGCTGTATCATTAAAATTAAAAACAAAACAAAACAAACTTTACCAGACCTTTCATCTGGCAGCCAGCCTAGCCCCAGGCATGGAAGGAAATCCAGCATGCTGGCCTGGAGGGGAAGGAGTGGTGAATCACAGCTCCCTTTTCTCCCTGGTTCCTTGAGGCAGAAGGGTACATCCCATCCACATTAGCACTCCAAGAGCACCAGTAGATGCCAGCAGAGCAGGTTGTGGTGTTTTAGGTTCTATGTAGGCCTGTGTGTTGTAGTTGGGAGGCAAGGCTGTCTGTAAAATGTGCAGGCTGGTTTTGCATACTGTGATGTTGCTGTTAATTGGCCGTGCACACTTGTAAGGACCACAGAACATCCACATGTGGGATGTGGTGGGCCATGCCCATATTTTTAATGAGCTTTATGTTGATATTTTGGGAGCATTTTATAGGTATTTCTAAAATTTGATGATTGCTTTATCTTGTTTTTTGGTGAGCTAACAGACACAGTATTATATTACTATCCAGCTCTTTGCACTCCAGGTCCGGAAGTATTTCACAAATATTAATGTAGAGCAATCTCTTTGCGTTAGTAATTTTAGGGATACAAGCTCTGAGTCATGTAGAAGGACTATGACCAGAACAGCGATGAAGGAGCTCTGGGTTGCAGAGGATCCTCTGGAGGCTGTTAGGAAAGGGAGATTTCATAAGTCAAAGATCACAATCGGCATCTCCATTATTATGGAAAAAACACGTTATTCACTAAATGTCTTGTGATGGTTTTTAAAGGTCATTGAGGTTTTTAATTTCATATAGTGTACTAAAGTGGATTTGAAAAAGAAACATAAGCTATTATATGTGCTTCCTGTTGAACTCAGTGGCAGGAAAACAGAAGGTTTTGAGTTACAGCAGTTTTTTAAAATGACAGAGGCAGAATGGGAGGAAGCTGTACCACCTCTGCAGTCAATGGCAAAATACCTATTGCCTGTTGTTAGGGTTAGAGCCTCACTGGATAATTTGACCTGAACCAAAGCTATGCCAGATGTACCCCTTGTTGTGGTTTCATCCATGGCAGTATGGCCTTGGCATCAATCCTGTATGTTAGTCGTCTAATTTCTCTTCGGAAAGAAATGTGCAATGTATTGGTCCTTATTCTCCAAGGTTTACACTCAAGTTAGGCCTTTTATGTTTGGTCAAACTGGATGCACAGTGGCTAATGACTACAAGAGGCAGCATTTTGTACTGTGTTTGAGCTGCTAAGAGCAGTGAGACTACTCATAGAAACTGGCGGTCAGGCCCTGCTACACTGTTTAACCTTCACCAGGCAGAACACTGCTGTGTGATGTTGTGTGCTTTTATAACAATGTCTTGATGTTTTCAGCCAGCACTGGTGTCTAAGTAAAACCCCCAAGAATTTTAGTGGAATTTGTATTAGGGCATGTTAAGGCCTGGTGTCTCAACCAACCAAACAAACCCCAAAAAGTTGTCTCTAGGCTGGGACGTGGAAGGTGCGACATCAGACTGCTTTAGAATAAGCTGCTTTAGGAGCTGTTTAAGGCATATATATTTAATAGTCACATATTTTTTTTGTTCATTTCATAACAACTAGACTTAATGTTTTTATGCAGGAGCTAGCCAGATTTCACTGGTAGGCAAGTATGGCAAATATCACTAACCATACATCTTCCAAATTCACCTTAAAGCACTCATTAAGGAGTTAGATGTAGAAAACACATACTGCCATCCCCATGTATTTATAGAAAGGTTATAATTGTAAGTGATCATATAATTATATTACTGTTTTTCAGGTAAACTGTATTAGCTGGTGCATGTGAAACAGCTTCTTTTTTAAAGTCAGAAGTGAAAT
This sequence comes from Pyrgilauda ruficollis, assembly GCF_017590135.1. Taxonomy (NCBI): domain Eukaryota; kingdom Metazoa; phylum Chordata; class Aves; order Passeriformes; family Passeridae; genus Pyrgilauda; species Pyrgilauda ruficollis. The sequence goes on along the minus strand of NW_024519206.1, from coordinate 26,332,491 downwards.
GCTTCAGTTTAATCTACTCTTCACACAAACACACAGAGAAACATGGTATCCCATTATCCCATACATAATACTGGCCAGTACCAGTACCTGTGGGTGCATTTCAAACCCAATCTGTGTCAAATCATCTGGAATGGCATCTCAGGAATTAAAATCAGAAATATCCATAATTTGTGTGTATTTCTTAATTTTCAGGTTGATGCTTCTTGATGGATGTCTAGTTGAAAAATGGAAGGACCAACTAAACAGAAGATTTAAGGTAAATACAACCAAAGTAAAGAATGCTGAGGTTCTTGATAAAAAGTTAAACACCTTTGTTTTACTTCAGATTAACTTTGATGACTTTCAGATATCTGTAACTCCACTGGCTATCATTATTTCCACTTGAACATTTTCAGCCCTCATAGTTACCCAAGTATAAGTGAAAATTTGAATACCTTAATCTTGTGTTTCAGGGTCTCTAAAATTTTTTTTCTCTTTAATTTTATCCTGTGGGATGATCTTCGTGTGAACTCTGGTTTCTTACAGTAATGTCTCTAGGAATTTCTTTCATATCCCTGCTACCACAGGGAGCGATGATATGAAAGTGAAGGTGATATGCATATGAGTGCATAGCCCACATTAGATAAGAAAGGACATTAAAATCCTCTGCACTGGATTAATGTTTTTCTCTGCATTAAAGATTACAGGCTGGAGACACACACTTCACACCAGGTATTCCTTACGAAGACTCACCCAAAGGATTGGGCATTGTTTCTCTGGATTCAGGAAACACTGGAAGGAAAAGTCTTTAGTATAGAGACATGGGTGGCAGGCACAGCAGATGCCCCTGCTTTTTGGGGCTTCAGGATAGCACTTGATATCACTCTCTACTTGTAAATTCCTCCTTTTAATGGAAAGAAAGGATGGATTGAGAGAAGCTCTGATTCTTCCTCTCAGTTTTAGACATGGAAGAAAGTTATTTTTGGAATTCAGAAAGGTTTTCAGAGCATTATGGACATACATGTATGTTTAAGGATGTACATGTGTGTTTTAGTTGTGAGTTGATTGGCAGTTGATAGAGAGGAGGAAAAGAGATGTAGGAATCCATAAGCAGAAGCTTTTAGATTGCAGACCAGCTTCTTGCAGAAAATCCCATTCAGTGCTTCTCTCATACCCTCCTCACTTACTCATCTGAAACCTATGTGTGGAAAAGAAAACATGCTTTAAATCTATAAAAAATAAATACATGGCAATTGAAGAGGATGCCATGTGGGATTTAGAAGAATATTGACGTAGGACTTGGATTCCTGAAATCCTTTAGCTGTCAACTTAATGGCCTGTTACTGGCGTACAGTGTGTTTTAGTCACCTCCTCACACTGTTTTGTCATTTCTAATTGTGTCTTGAATCATGTTTGGGCATTAGTTTTCAGATTGTCAAAGAGATGCATGACTGCCAAAAAAATGCCCTTCAAAGCACATGTAATTTCCTCTCATATTAATAGTTTCAGAAACTAAATCCTCATTTAAACATGTTTGAGTGGGACACAACTAAATGTCTGCTGATAGTTTTGGTTTTATAAAGATGCATAAAATAACTCTGACCACACAAAGCCAGTATGGAGCTAGGTATCACAGTGGCTTCATTTTAATGCCCATCATTCATCTCTGGAGACTTGCATCCAAATTTTGTCTTGAGTTACCACTTACAATGGATGTTTGGAGCTGTCTGTCAACCACAGAAGACAGTTGTTAACATAACCACAACATTGCTGGTCTTTTCTCTAGCCAGGACAAGAGTCTGAGCTGCAACAAAGTCAGTGCAGAGATACTGAATAGGCAAACTGGAGAACATTTCTCTTTCTCTGTTCACTGCGTAAATCCACCGCCTTTAGCAATTTCAAAAGGGAAAGATAATAGAGGGGAGAGGTGAGATCCTTTCTGGGTTCTACTGCCTACCTTGTTTTCCTTAAAGTAGGTATTTCTGTTCCTAGACATGAAAGTCTGCAGTCTCTGTTGCTGTTTTATGGATCCCTCCATGTTTTGGAGAGCTGACTAGTTAAACTTACTGTAAAAACCTATTTTGTAGCTGCTGCACTATTGGATTTGAAAATCTGACAGCTGTTACCTTTGGTAGGCACATTGCTTTTCAAAATTTCTTGGGGATGCTGCTGAATAAAGCTGCAGGTGCATTATTCAAACCATGCCATTGCAACTCCCAACACAATGGTTTCGCTGTGATCATCGCTATTTTCTGTCCATAACATAAGCTTGTTCATGCCCAGTCCTTTCCACCCCAGGGAAAAGCAGAAGCAGAAAGTAAATACTAGCTCCCCTTGTGGCTGTGTGCTTAAATATGTATTGTGAAAGGATAGTTTGATTCCTGTAGACTTTGTGAGGAAAAGTCAAGTAGCACATCCAGCGAGACAGCAAGAATGGCCTTGCAAAGGAGCTCCAATATACTGGTCCTGACTTTTTGATGGCAAGATGCCAGCTTCCCTCTGTTTCTGAAAAGGCACTCACGTGCAGCATGCACATGAGATGGGCAATTGTCATTTCCATCAACTGGTGTTGTGGAAATTCCCTCTAACCTAGAACACACTCCCTGCAAATAGCCATTGCATGCTGACATCAGTGGCCTTGCAATATAGAGTATGAGACTGTTAAAGGTAGCACTAGCATCAGTGGTTCAGGATAACTTTGATTAAGATGTAATTATTTATTATTATGTCCTTCCGTAACTCATCCTGTTTGTCTTTGGCATTTCTACAGAGGTGGGAACAGAGACTGCAAGAACAAAAGCGACGAACTGCACGCAGTAAGAACCAGAATTCGGGACGCAGTGGTCAGAGTGGAGCCCTGAAACCTCAAACCAAGAACACCAACCCAGTGATCAGTGGCCCCAAAAAGGCCATTAAAATAAGAAATGGCCAGAAAGAAATCAACCCCAAAAGAGTATAAGTGTGAAATTTCCAAAAGGAAGGACTTTCCCTGCATGACAAGGGTCACAATCTGGCTTGGTCAGCATGTTTTATTAATCTGGAACTCATTGACTTAAAGAATCATGTCATTTTCTACATAGACCTCTTTGCTGCACTTTACTGTTCCAAGGTTTGCTTATCCTTTCAATTCACTGCAAGCCATAGAATATAGGTTTGCACTAATACAAGGAAGGCATATTCCAGCTGACCGAGCTTTATCTTTGGGCTCTGATTTCCCATCTAGACAGAGCTAGCCTTGGCTGCCAGACATTTTGACTCCTTGTACCAGTTGTCTGGTCTGCTTCCCTGCCAAATGTTGGAGAGCTGCATGGAGTTTCTGTCTGTCCTCAGCTGGTGTAATAGTTGGTGAGTTAGTCTGTGAATTAGCTGAGAGCTCACTAGACCTGGCAGCTGAGGAGCAGCAGAAGGATGGTAACCTCTGGCAGATATCTCAGGCAGCGGTGGCTGCAGCTGCTGGAGCTGAACCTATCTGCTATTTGGAATCACAGCCCTTCTTCAGAGTGTTCAAAAGCATAGTTTACCATTAAGCATCTGGGTATGCATTATATGATTATTTTTATGTGTGTGCTGAAAAAGTGCTTACAGTGATAGTATTTTATCTTGTGGGTTTGTGTAGTAAAAAATGCATTCAAAGCAGACAATTTTTTAATTGTACTTCAGGCTGGCTTCTGTTGTTCTAATTTCAAATATATTTAAACATCTAGTTGAAAAATTGTATTTTTTTGAAGAGACCAATTAAAGTGAACAGATCTGTAGAATTCTTAAAAGTAACACATCTGCTGTAATATAGCTTTGCTATGAAAACTGGAATAGGAGCTTTATTCTAAAGATAACTGACAGCTACTGTACAGTATTAAGGAGAAGATAGGGCTTCAAGTGGCTCAGTAATCATTTGGATAACGTTTTATCATTTGATACCATAATTCTTACCTTTCTCTGAGATTAAATAAATGAATAAATAAATCTGCCTTGTCCCTATTAATGAGCTTCTCAAAACAACTGGCTATCTGCAGTTTTTCGTATCAGAAAGTATAATTTACACTGAAAAGCAGATTCTTTTATTTATGTGGTAAGTTTACTGACGTAACATTTTCTGTGTGAGGTATTAGAACAGAAAAGTTGATACAAGACTAATCAATATAACTCCAAGGTGGCATTTATGCTATTCCTTCTGAGGTGTACTTCAGTGAGGCAGCATAGATAATACATTCTGATTTCAATTTCATGTAACACACAAGAAGATCACCAACATTAAGATCAGAAGAGATCATGATAAATACATGAAAGACCCTCCAGATTTCCTGCAGGAAGTCTAAGACTTTTCATTTCTGGTAAAATGAGGATTTTTATAATAGAGAAGTTCTATGTCAGAAAAAAAAAAAAGTTCTGTGTAGATTATCATAAGGAATAACAATTGCTCATGTCAGTATGTTGATCTCTGCCATGACAAAAATTGCAATGAAATTTGCATATGTGAAATTCACAGCAAAATGTGCTGGAGTGATTCTGCTAGCAGCAATTACATACTTACTAATTTGCTAACGTGAATTTGGGACCTAGATGCCAAGTTGCAGTGTTTAAGATCTAGAGGTGTTACAACAAAATGGGATAATAGCATATAGAATAATTCAGGGGGGAAAAACCAACGGAAATGGTCATTGTTGAGCTTCGAGCAACCGGTTAACATATACAAAGGTCAGGAGTTGAGTGTAGCACTACTGGTAATTCTGGGCAGGTGCAGGACTTTGTTGACATGGAACCACCTGCAGAATTAGATCCAAAATTCATTCCAGGTGCCAGGAATGCTGAACGTATATAGGATATATTGACTTTAGTAGGAATTATGTGTTTGACGTGTCTGAAAAAACAGACTACAAACTTAGATGCTTAAATACAGCCTATAGATGGAAACTTAATCATGTTCAGTGAAATGGAGAAACTGAAATGGAAATCAAAGGAGACAGAATTTCACTTGCAGGTGACTAATTCACGTTTGAAAATGCTGACTTAAGCATAATTGGAAAGACTGGAAAACTTTAAAATAGTTTTATGTACTGTGTAGCAGGAGTTCTTAAGTTTTGATTACCTATTGATCCCAATTTAAAGTACCCCAATAAATCTATATATTGTTAGCCATTAAAGAAGGAGTGACAGTCACATAAATGAGATGTTGATATAACAAATACTGAAGTCATGATATATCACTTCAAGAAATTTTATTGTGAACACAATCAATATGTTCATAGTCAATATGTTCCATTGTTAAATGGAACTTTTGGAACAGCTACCTAGACTCCACAGCAACATCACATATTATTTTACAACTGTTAGAATAAAACTTTTTTTTTTTCATTTTGTCAGAGGAAAAAACATACAAATTATTTTCTCCAAAGAATTGTCACCGTTCCTTCTCCTAGTTGCTGTCATTAGATTGACCATTCCAATATGCTGGAATAGACATGGATGCACCAAGCCAGGTGTTTTCCAAACTCCTTAACATTTTTTTGTATACTTCATGCTGAATAAGTTTCAATCTGATATGGTAAAAATATGGAAGTAGGAAAAGTAATACAGCAAAAAGCAGGGGATATAATAATACAAAGAACAGACATACAAGGGATAAATTAATAAGGTAGTGTGTTTTTCCAAACCCATTTTTTCCTTTATTTTAAGAAGCCATGGGTCAACCCAATTTATCACTAATGCTAGTCATTCAGTTTTGAAAATCCCCTACAATTATTTACTCCCTGTGACATCAACTGCCAGCTGAATCCAGACTCAGGATATCCACACCCTTCCCTTCCCTTCCCTTCCCTTCCCTTCCCCTAAAATAGGTGTTGGAGCACTGAGGGCTGTTTGAACAGGTGTATTCCTCCCCAGAGGGTGCAGTCCCCACCTCTGCTCCCTGCCATGTGGCAAAAGGTCAGACTCACCTCTTCTCGTGCACATCCATGGCCAGGTGTAGCCATTGCTGTGCTGGTGCACTCCAGCACTGGAGCCATGAAAACTCCATTCAGCAAAGGGAGGCAAATAGTTTGCTGATGGATGAATGTAATTACTGTAACTACTTAAAGATGAAAAAAATTAAGATGCCAAATTCTTGAAGTGTTAAATGGGGCTTTTTCTCAGTGTTGCAGCTAAGCCTTCTTACTGAGGGGCTTGGCATTTTTTAAATATAAAATAAAAATGGCCTGGAAAACCAAACATATGCTTCTAGTGAGTTTCTTACTACCTCCCACACACATGTGCCCAGTTTAGTTAGAAGTGCCATTCAGTATTTTCACTGAATATTCTAACCTCAGTTCCAAAAGAATGAAACCTGAAAAAATATTTACTCTAATTGTGAATGATTGGCACCATTTTAGAAGCTCACTGTAAACGCAACTCAGAACTCTTTTATGAAACACATTTTTAAAAAGCCCATAAACCTTCCTCCAACAAGACCTGACTGACCCGGTCACTTCAATTCAGTGTTGCAACTTTCGTCCAGTCAGTGCATATGACTGAGAAATACTTCCTAAGCAAATAAAAAGAAGATTTTTCTGTCCAAAATACTCAAACAGCTCTTAAATTCTTTTATCCAGAATTGCAACCTAGATTCCAAATCTAGGAATGAAACCTGAAAAAATATTTACTTCAATTATGCACAACCAACCCATGCTTTTTGGTTGCACTTAGCAGTTGAATGTAAATGCACATCTGAAAACATTTCCTCAACCAGATTTTTATGGTAAGCTACATCAGCAACAATTAATTTTGTAAATAAATATAATCCATCAATATGGGTCAACAAACATTCAAAATTATGTTTTCATTTATAAATTCGCCCACTCCCCAATAACTCGCAAGTAATTAATTTCTATAGAAATGCATTACTTCTGATTAGAGCTAGCCAAGGCTAGCTTGGAAAAATTGCAGTGAATTTCAACTTCTAACACTACATTTCATGTAACATCTCTGAAATTGAACAACAGCTTTATTGGAATGTAAAACAGCATTTCAAACTTGCTTGTTGGATGTGCAGTCAACTTGAGGCCTTCCAGGTAATCTATTAATATTAGCTTGGTTCCTGCTGCTGCCAAAAGGCTGGTGGATAAAACACTATGGAAATGAGCATAGAGCAAGAGAGGGCAACACTCCTTTTCTCTAGATGGGGATATTAAGATCAAGCCCCAAAAGTACCTTAAATATATCAAGCAGTCTACATCCAGATAAAGATTAATGATTGTATCAAATTAACCAAGAAATGCCCCAAACAGAACGCCCTAAGTATTTTGACTACTTGTGATTGCAGTGTGATGAAAACTTTATAATTTGTACATACTCAGAGAACTTCAGTATGTATTCTCTGAGCAGAGTAACCAGAGAGCTGACCATTTGCTCACAAAGAACTGTGGATAAACTGAACAGATACTTGCAATGTCTGACTTGCCAGTGTAGTTCATTCAGCAGTCAGAGCAAAGGGAAAAAAGTGGTTCAGAGCCACAAGCTGATTGACTCCATCTTCTTGGCAGGGAAAAAAAAGCTTTTTCTCCAGTTGTCTTTTTTTTTAGTGTAGTAATTCAATACAAAATCTCAGTACAATCAGACATACTTATTCTTCTAAAACAGTATTTTGAGATTTATAACCCTCTTGTTTATCATTCTAAACTGAAACAGATCTTTAATATAGTCTTTAGTGTCAGGTTATGATTTCATTAAAGTTCCTAAACAAGGAAATATGTGGTTTGTGGTACAAATAAACATGCCCTGTGGTTCCATTTCTCTCCTGCTGGGACAAAAATCAGAAGAATAATTATGTTATCTTTTGTTAGTCTTGGAAGAATTATAATCAAATCTTTGCACCACCTAATTCTATGATGAAAGACAAGATGTTTTCTAAATAAACAGTTGTAAAGGCCACATTCTCTTTTGAACTGGCATTTAGATATGAGCTAAATGGACAGAGTCAGTGTTTCTGTAAGTTTTATGTGCAGCAGTTTTGTGTAAATTTAATTGCAGGAAGATTTTAATCTGTGACAATTCATGGAGTTTATGTTGGAACGGAGCCTTCTGACTCTATAAATCAAATAATTGCTGATCCCACCAGAAATGTTCAAATTCTTAAAAATTGCATCCATATCTATATTACAGTAATATAATTTTCAAAGTAGAGTGGCTGGCAGTGTAAATAATGTATGTAATACCTACAGGGTGAGTTAAAATTTTAAAGAGACAAAGCAATCTCTTAAAATACTGACAGTATTTTGATTGCAATTCTTATGAATGCACATTTTGATAATTGTATAAAATCTCCAATCTTCTGTTCTCGAAGATATAAAAGCTTTGCAAATCTGAATCTCTTAATCATCTGAATGAAACACTTATATTTGATATTTTAAGAAGTTTCTGTTAAATTTCTCCTTTCCAAAGCTGCTAGAAGATTTTAAGATCAAGAATGTATTGAGGAGAAAGAAGATGAGCATTAATAAATGAAATGTTCCCACATTTCAGTTAGGGTTTGGATACTTAGGCAACATGAAGAAAAAACTGTCATAGATCTATGCATAATATTTCAATGGAATCTAATGGATCACTTTCATCAAGCACAAAGCAGGGATTGTAATTGACACACATGAATATGGAACCCCAAATAGACAAAATCCTTCAACACCCAATAGTTAAACCAAACCGGCAAAAATGTTATATTGTTAAAGACTGATGTGATGCAATATGGAGGATAATGGTTAAGCAAGAGCAATAACTTGGCATATAAAATTTCACCATATTTAAACAGGCAGAGGCAGAGCTATGGTGCCCCCACAGCAAACTGAAATTTCTCACACCAGAGCAATAAGTGATTCACAGTATTCACCACCCCTGTATGATACTTATCAAGTTCTTTGATTTTAAACTTCCACCAGATATGTTATGGACTCTTAATAAGATATAAAAGCACTTTGCTGTTTTCAACATTTCTGCTCCTGTCAAAAAATAAACCCACATGAACTTTCAGCTTGTATTTGTCCCACTGGTTGAGAAGCCATTAATTGCAGCAAAGATCTGAGGAAATGAATGAATTGATGTGTGCGAAATTGCACTACTCAAGCAATCTGCTCTTTTCTGAGGCTGCTTCTTGGTTTAAAGTACAGCATGCCAGGACCCAAGAGACCCAGAGTGTTTAAATAATGCCAGGAAGAACAGTTTTAATGAGTTTTTGAAATAAAAAAGAAGCCAAAGATTATATAACTATCCTGAAGTATGTTTCTCAGAACACACCTCTGTGAGGTGACATATAAATTTTGCACTAATTATAAGCTCCTACAGGCTAGTGAACCTCAAGCTGAGCTTGTGGCAGTAAAGCAGCTCTAGGTGAAAATGAGCCACCAGGAGAATGCTCAGTCCAACTTCTGCTGGAGGAATGTCTATAATAACAAATGCCCCATCACAACAGAAATATTTGTGAAGAAGGTCTTTATAGCAGCTAGTTGTGTTAAATACAATAGGAGCAATAAAGAAAGTATGAGAAGGACTTCATTCTTTCTAGACTTCACACTTAAAATCAACGATGTAAGTAAATTGCTTTAAGTGAATGCCATTCTTTAGAATCTCAACCTTCAACAGATTAGACAACAAATGTGAGAATACATCAGCTACAGAATAATATTTGTGTTCTTCATGAAGGCCAGCCAAGTTAGACTGGACAGGATATGAACTCGCTAGTTTGGCAAGGAGGTTCATGTCAAGAATAGCTGTTATGTAAGAGCTGGCTTCATATTTTAGTGCCTCTGATATACTTGAATTAAGTAAATGGGCTGAAAAGGACCTTTTAGTTTATTATCCTGCCTGTGAAAGTAATCCTTAGAAGATATTTAGGAAAAGGATGAATAAACAATGTAAATGTTTTTCAGGGTCCTGAGGGAATCAGTAGACCTTAATAGCCCAGAGCAGTCTCACCAGGGGTGCACACACAGAGCTGGCCAGCGGGTCCAGGAGCCCCATTTTAGCTCATGTTTGGAACGGCAGTTTGGAACGGCAGAACTCGATCCACATCACCAGCTGACGTGCCATTAATAGTGTTTTAATCACCTTCCTTGACCCTTGTCCTTGCTCTTTTTAAGGTAGCTATACACAAGACATTTTAGAATCCTGGAACTATTGGAAATGCATAAATCTGTTAAAATGGTAAAAGAAGAAAACATCTACTAAACCTACATAAAGAAACCATTACTAGTGTCAAACTCATAACAGGCATTACTAACAAGTACTTTGCTATGTTTTGCAATACAGAAGAGCTGATAACAAAACCTGCCCAACTAAAATTGGATGGATTCTAAAGAAAAAGAAGTGTGTTTATGTAGTCTTGAATATAGTGGTTGGGTAGACAAATCCATCTAATTACATGAGCATCAATTTTCAGAGATTGTCTCTTAATTGTTTAGTCTGCATCCAGCTCTCCAAATGCAAAATGAATGCTTCTCTCTGCGTGTTCTATATTAGATGCACCGTGAACAGCATTAGACAAAATATCATGTGCAAACTGAGCCCTAATTGATTCAGGACAGGTCTTCTTTGCCTCTTCTGGATCAGTTGGACCCATTAGTTTCCTCCATTCTTCCACGGCATTTTCCTTTGATAAGACCATTATCACTGATGGACCCCTGTAAAATCAATGTTAAAAAACTCTTAAACGATTCTGAGATTTCTGAGATGCAGACTTAGCTTTAATGTCAGAGGTACCATGAAGGGTTATAATAAGCATCGAACTGTCTTAATTTTATTAAGCTGCTTAAATATTAAAATTTGTTTCTGCATGTTTTGTTTAAGGAAAAATTCCATATTTGAAAGCCAAAGAGTTTATGATGATCAGATATTCGGATTTGGACTTCTTGTCCAAAAGACATTCTCACACAATACTTTCTGAAGCAAGACAATACATACTGTTTTTATCAACTATACTAACAATATTACGAGGAAGATATTTGTCCTGCATGAGAAGAAAAAGGATCCCATTGGAAAGCAGTTCCTTTTCAGGGAAAATAAAATCAAAAATAAAACTATCCATAAGTTTGAAAAGAATTGTAAGTCTCCCTTTTAAAGGAAGAGTATTCTGTGCTAGAAGCTACTAAACTTGCCAGAAAGAGCGCCAGGCTGTAAAATCCTTGCACCAGTTATGGTGTAGCACGTTTTGTTGGCACTGTAGAAAGTGTGATGTCTACTTACATACCTCAGTACTGTAAACCAAGACACTTACTGTGTCATAAAATTCACCAGCTCATCAAAAAAGGGTTTTCCTTCGTGATCCTTGTAAAAATGTGCAGCCATTTCCCGAGTCAAAGATTGTTCTTTTACCTTTGAGATGCTAAATCCAGCCTCTTTAACTTTTTTCATTATTTCATCTAGGAGAATGACAAACAAGCTCATTTTTAATTTGAAATGGTTTAGATGCAAAAAATGCTAACCCCAAACACCCAAACTTTAAAAGTTTATGAAAATACTAGATGCCTTTTTCTAGCAAAAAATCACCAATAGCTATTAGAATTTTTCTTAAAATATCAAACCAAATATGGACAACATAAGAAACACTGCAGCAGTCCTCTAAAATAGGCAGAAACCATTGTCACTGCATTATCCATCTCGATGCACATATCAAACCCAGATTTTAATAAACTATGTCAATTGCATTCACTGTTATTTCTCACATTAAACAGAATGTGGACTGTAGTTGTAATGCTGTGTCAAACATTAACTGACTGACCAAAATCAGTCTGGATTTTCACAAGAGGGGAACATAGACTCACAAAAGCCAATGATGAAAGACTACAGAAATTTGTTAGGACAGAATAGAATAATGCTAAGTAGTGAGTGGAGGTATAGGATTTTTTAAGAGTGGCAGCAAATATCCTTAAATATCCTTAGGGCAAGATTATGAATTCTACATAGTGCTCTTTTTATTCTGATTTTTTTTTTTCTCCTTATTCCCTTAGACTGGCAGTAAGTAAAATCAAGGATGGGAATGTATCTAACTGAGCAGTGACCCCTTTTGAGTCAGTAGAGACACCTGCCTGAAATAAGTAATATGGTTTTGGCAAGTGTCTCTCTCCTTTGACTAATAAAGGTGCTGGGCAGTTAGTCTGCAGAAGTGCCTGGCCATAAAACAGTTTAACTTAGCTAGGAACTCTCTTTCTTCGATTCACCACTATTCTAGTGAAGAAAGACCTTTAGGCAGCTTAAGAAAAAGGAATGTCACGTTTGAGATCTCTATCTGAATTATGCAAGCCGTGTAAAAGCATTTCTCTGCACAGAAAATGTACTTCAGATATGTGATTTACTGCAGTGTGCATTGCTAATCCTTTGCAGAAATGATTACATCACTAGATACAGCCCATACTTTCTAAATGCCTTACCTTTATGAGTCTTAGCAGCATCAGGTTTGATTAATGCAAAGGTATGTTCCTCAGGGAAGAAGAACTCTAGTTCCTTCTGAGCATCGCTGGGTGTAGAGCTGCCATGCAGCTGATTGATAGGTACATTTTCAAACGAAAACTGTGCACGCAAACTAAGAGTCGTTAAAAGAGTGAAGTTACTTAAAAAAGCATAGCCATTTTGAGCTCTGAACTATAATTAGCCTCAACCCAGGGAATATAAATTAGTGTTGATCTGGAAATGTGAAATGTGAAATATAAACACTGGTGTTGTTATATTTCCAAGAAATACCACTTATTTCTTAATGAGATGGCACTTCTGTCAGCAGCAGGTAAGGTGATACCATTGCAGTTTCCTAGAGCAATGTGATAAGCAGGCAGAACTAAGGTGTCTGTTTATAAACTGTGTAGGAGAAACTTAGTCACAAATAAAATATTCTACTGATGCAAGTTTTCAATAAGCTACAAGAAAATCTTAGTGGTATTTCAAGAAAAAATAATGGTGGTATTTTAAGACCTAGTCCCCCCCACTATTAAGAATACGTATTACCAGCATTTTTTCTCTGACTCAAGAGTTCCCCTTTCAAAAACTCAGATTTTAATTCTGTTTAGCAGCCATTATATCTCAAAAAATGCTGGAGTTCCTATGTATAATACTACTACCTCCAAGAAAAGCTTTAAAAATTGCAGAAATGCGTATCTGTTTCCAGATGGTGGCACTACAGTTACACTGGTTGGAATGTGGAATGAGATAAGAAATGTGAAGGTAAGTTGAAAGCTGTGAGTGATGGTTTACTTCTGTGACTATTACCTCTCTGGATTTTCCTTAGCCTCTTCAAGGATCTTTGGGCCTAGTAAACTTCTCCAGTGTGATACAGCATTTTCTCGTGTTAGAGCCAATATGAGAGTTGGACCACTGTACAAGGGGAAAAGTAGCATTAAGAAAACAAACAAACAAACAAAAACACAAACAAAACAAAACAAACCACACAAAAACCCAAAAAAACCCAAACAAACAAAAAAAACCCACCCACCCCCCTCTTGGAACTTTTAAAAAGTAATTTGATTATATATAGCCCAGACTAGGAAGATGAGCCCCAGTACTGGGGGACCTTAAAATTGATCTGATTATTTAAACACATACAGGCTGATAAAAGCTTATGGGGCTTAAATATGAATTTAAATTGCAAAGTTACTATGTTTTGTCACAATGGCAAGACAGAGAAAGACTGATCATGCCCCAGCCATGAAGGGAATATCCAAACATGATTTATTTCTCTTCCCCATGTTATCCAGCACATGGCCTGGTTGAAGATTTAAGAGCTCTCCTACAGACAACCTAAATGAAGCCTTCTCAGAGCAGACCTAAACTGTTTTCACTCAAATCAGTGGACTTGGCCACTGACACATCATACATACAACAACATGAAATAGCTAATAACTTTTAAAGGCTTGATTTTTTTTTTTTTATTTGTTGTACTTGGAAATTATTCCATTATCTGCAGTTATCTGTTCCCGTTTTGTGTTTTACTAAATTTTTAGACATGTGTATCTTGCAGCCATGTATTATCCAGGAAATGTTCAACACCAGATTGGATGGGGCTTTGAGCAACCTATTCATGTGAAAGGTGTCCCTGCCCATGATAGGGGCTGGAACTAGATGGGCAATAATGACCCCTTCCAACTCAGACCGTTCTGTGAGTCTCTGATTCAACAATTATTTAATGTGAAAATTTCAGTCTTGTCTGATTCTATACAGAGTCTATAGATTTACATTCCCCTTTTTCATTCAACCTACCTGGTCATTTGCTCTAGAAGGACAGGGAAGTAGTCTTGATCTACATGCTCTTTGTAAAATGTACGTACTTGGTCCTCAGATAGAATTATTTCTTTCTGCATTGCTATTTGGAAACCATCATCCTTTATCCTTTGAATGATTGAATCTGTTAAATAGATTTAAATAATGCTAAATTGCCATCCATTCATTCATTTGAACACTTGAAGAGAAATGACATGGACTTTTCAATGATAATGTTAATTTTTTTATGGGTGAATTTGTTTCCTAACTAAAGAACAGGAAACTAATTTAAAGCAACTGCTAGGGGGCATTATTAGTTGCCTCAGAAAACTGATCCTCATCATATTTAGGCTTTCTCTTCCTTAAAAAACCTCGGTAGGAAATCCTGACTGAGAAATATGATGCATGTTACTACCAGCAAAAGAAGGTCTAAGGAATTTGAATAGGTGAAATGTTTATTTAACTAAGTCTTACAAGACCACATGGGTAAGTAAGCAGTATTTGGCACAAGTCAAAATTACCTACAAAATTAATGTGTATTACCTAAACATGAACTGTAGAATTGCTGCTCTAAGCAACATGCTAGACAACCATAAGGAACATAAATTCACAAGGAAAGATCAAAATAGTAGTCTTTCCGCTCTCTGCACATAAGATTGCTCAGGTACAGGGGTTCTCAAGTTAGAAATAAAAATACTATTTGAAATCGATGAAGAAATGTAAATATATGACCAAGAAGAAAAGTAAACTTGTTTGGATGAAGCATCATGTAATGGGGTAGATTTTTAAATTTAATCTATAAAAATGCTGTCTGTTTAGAACTGCCTTTGAGCAGCACTGCCTCATGCAGCATAGAACATCTTGGGTTGGATATTGTTCCCCTTGCCATTGATCTATCCTGAGCCTGCTGTTCAAAAATATCAGCTACTTTATTATGGTGAGAAATCTAGTCCCCTATACTACATTTGAAAATACGAGCTTCTCAGAGAGGTCTTCTAGAAATATTTCATCTGCAGAATTTCTTGAAAAATTAACCAAATGAACAAAATATCATTGACATTTGCATTCTCAATATATGAAAAACATTAACCTCACAACTTCATTCCAGACAAAGATTACTGCTGGCCTAATGCTGGAGAGACAGCATAACCTAAAAAATATCATTAATTGAGTTAAAATTTATAATTCAAAATTCAAAATATGAGAATATTTGTATACCCTTGATAGAAAATACAGTTATTAACACTTACTTCGCCTTTCCTTCAAGAGAGTAGGTCTAATTATGGCCAAAGTCCTTTCAGCAGCATTATGTCCTGCCTCATCAATATGAAAATTTGGGAAAAAGAAGGCAAGCTGTCTGCTGGCATCTTCAACACTGTCTTGCACATCACATAAATTTACCAGACTTTCAGTTTCCTTGAGTCCTGGCAACCTGATGAAACATGAAGTAATACAGTATTTAAGTCACTGCTTAGTGTTAACAAGATGAATTTTTGAAGACGTACTTTCTTAAAATTTAGTGAAACATAAGGATAGAATGTATAACTAAGTTTTTATTAAATTCAGATTAATGAGTAAAGTAACATTTCTGAGGAGAGAATTATTAATCTTCTCAAAAAGTGCATGATCATGTACTCTGAAGGAGAAACCTCAGCCAGGCTGCTCTAACAATTCCCCTCTAGCTTATCCAAAATAATTTCTCTGTTTCATGAGATAGAATTACTATTGACAAGTGTACAGTGTACAGTGAATGATCAATAGAAGTCTTGTGCTTAATTTATGTACAGCACGATCATAAAAATGATAGCACTACAGAGTTGTTGATAACAGAGACACCTCTCAGTGTTTCTTGCCTGCTTGTTCAGCTGTATGAATAAAGTCCCTCTTGGCCACTTCTAGAAAATGCAGTATTCCCCAGCTGTACTTAATTGTACTGCAGAAAGGAGGGCAGCACGCATCGACAAAAATGTCAATTACTATAACAAATTAATTTTCGGACAAAGTATTTAAGCTCATGTTGCGTTAAGTAAATGTCTTGTCTAAATATAAAACTTAATCCAGTATTTGGATTTTTGTGAATATTCTATTGTCCGAGGCTGTGTATACAACTACCATCCTGAAAATTCTCCTCAAGCCCTTGGCATAGATGAAAAACACACATTTCAAGATACCATGGTTGTGAACAGCTAATCCTTACAAATTTTTTTGTGTCTTGGACCAGGGTGGGGACACAAACTCCAGTATGCTTCCCCTTCTCTGCTGGCTTTTAGAGTGTTCCCAGGGAGAAGTGCATGTCTCAGGCATGCCCTGGTTTGCCCTGGGCCATATCTACAGCTTACCAAGGAACATAGGGGTAAACATGGGAAAGAGTGCAACCTTCAGTGCAGGCAGTGTAGGCAGTCCCGTGGCATGGGTGAACTGGAATTGCAAGGACTACACCAGCTTTGAAGTGTGTCATTGTTCCCATTGTTCTGAGAGCCCACTGAAGGTGAGTTCAAAGAGATCAATGACCTTGGCTTGTCATCTTTAACTAGGAAACAGAATTTCTGAATTCCCATGAAAACTGCGGCTGTATCTCTAGTGGTGGTCCCGTGAAGGACTAGACAAAGAACTCTGCCTGCTCCCTGGACCTGCACACATGGGCACATCTGCATCTGTAGGAATGTGCCTTAGTTTATGGTGTGCTCTGAACACTGTGACTGAATCTCAGATACACATTTTCACTGGTACTTACTTGATTGGCTCCTCAGGCTCACCAGACTCACTTGTTTTTTGTAGTTCTATCCATTGAGGAATAGCACCAGTTGCTTCTTTTTTAGTGATGATCAAAACATGGCATGGTCCACTCATCATGAATTGAACGAATGCATTAAAGTCAGGCTAAAAAACATAATTTCCCCCCCCCACCATGAATTGCAGGAAATCTGAGTTTGTCATTGGAAATGAGACAGTTATGCTTTTAAAGTAGCTCATACATTCCTGTTCCTGAAACTGGCATTCACATACATTCCTCAGAACTCTGATAAATTGTTTGGGAAGATTTTTTTATCAATCATTTGAGACAACATTATCAAATGTCCAAAAAGAAAGTAAATTGAGATAAAGAAAGTCGTATTACTGCTTTAAACAAGTACTAGATGTTCTTCCAGGTTAAAATGCAAATGAGAAGAATGAAGAAAATGATCTAGAAAATCAATGTGATCACTTGCTATGCTTGTAAAACAGCATGTAGTGTGACATAAGAAACTACAATACAGTTCCATGAATAATTTTTGAAACTAAAAGTCAAGTCAATATAAATATAGAACACTGAGCTGTTTGCAAGACATTTGTAGACTTTCCCTTCATTTTCTTTGCTATGTGCTTTTCACTTCTTCAGTTTCAGCTTTCAATCCTATAAAAATACATTTCCATCAGAAAAATAACTTTTGAAACTTGTTGTGTAAGTTGTTAATTTTATTTTTTTTTTGTGTGTCACCTTGTTCTTGGGGATATCTATTGACCTTTTAATATTTGACTAAATCATTACCAGCCAGCATCATGTCATTCCAGATGAGTTTTTTTCCTTTAGTAATACAAGGATGAAGTATGCACATATATGCTTTCAATTAATTGCATTTCTCTTTCAATTATCTTCATATCTGTGCATATTCTTAACCCATTTCCCAAGATGAGCCAACTAGTCCCAAATTTGGCTGCTATTCCCATGAAGATGAGTTACTTTCACCTCTGTTTCAAAACTGCCTCTGTCTAACCTACAATCCCAGCTTTCTAAAACCAAGCTCTTCATGGTTTCTTGCAAGATCTCCCTGTTACTTCCTTTCTAAACCATAGTGCAGCCATCTAGTGATTACTATCAGTATTCTTTTTTTCTCTCTGACTTTAGTAGGAGCCATCTCATCTCACTCTTGTTCATTTGGAATGCCACAGGAACACCTTCCCACCTTCTACTTCAGATTAGGCAAACCCTTCCATTTCTTCCTCTAATAAAATCAAACAAACTGTTTGTTTGAATATATTACCAGCCTCTGTCTATCTTACACATATAGCAGAAGGTATAAATATTTGCTAAGAAACTTCATTTTTTGTCTCAGATCCTTCTGAAGAGTTAATTTTAGTTATCACACTGCTAGAAAATATGACCATATCCAGGTGCTAGTTTGCTAGAACACTGCCATTTAATGGTGGACAGCCTAATTTAATTATTTTCTTGAACTTTATATCTGTCTTTAGCTATTTTTTTGTCCCCTAATATAGGGCAAGGCACAAAAAAACATAGATTTTGGCTGAGAGGCTTTCCCTCTCTGCCTGTTCACATATTTATTCCCAGAACGACCCCATGATAAAATCTGGAAAGAAAAAAAGTATGATATGTAATATCACTTATTTTCTGGCTGAAAAGATATATGTCAAATAGATATGCAGTCTCACATAGATCACATTGGATTTTGGGGTTGTGCCATGTTTCAGCCAAGGTCAAGTAATTGCAGAAATAATCTATACAGCACTCTCATTTTCTTTCCTACAAAGGTCACTAGGCCTTTCACAACATGTTTTAAAATCAGTATAATTTTATTTTGATAAATAGTGTTATAAATTTAGCTCCATGTCTAAGGATCACACACATTTAGATAACAGAAAGAAGAACTAAATCTTTTAGTATTTAATTGGAGGTAATTTTAATTTGGTTGGAATATTGTATTGCTACATAGTGATATTTATATGAGTCAGTGAAAAAAAAAGGGAGAGGGAATATCTCTTTTTTTATGTACTAAATATACATTAATTCAGTTCTTCAATATACCTAAAATTTACCATACAGTGATTTGCAAGCACATCTAGTAACAATTATATGTTTTACTTGTTCCTTTAATTTATGTTTTTAATGTGGTTTACCTCATCTTTATTCCGGGCATAAAATACTCTGATTTGCTCTTCAGTAAGCATCCTCTCCTCATCTGCTTCAATGTCAAATCCTGCATCTTTAATCTGCAATTATTCAGTTATTACTCAGGGGCATTTTAAAATAGATACATACAAAATCATATGTTATTGTAAATCTGAAGATTGATTAGTTTTGGAAGCTATCTTAAATTTTAAATTCTCTGAAATATTCAAAATATAGCTGCTATCTTTGCCTAAACTGAACTTTCAGCCTTTCAAAGCACTTCACTTAAATTCAGGATTACAATACCTCTAAATTAATGTTAGAGAAAAAATATAGTGCAGTTCAACGTAAGAAGTAAATTCATTCAATAGTTAATAATCCCTTTTATTTCACATTGATTAAACTCCTTTGGATCACTATGAGTGGTTAACATGCAATTTATGTTGCAAGAAATTATAAATTATATTGTAGCCATAGTAGTCACATAAATGTGCACTTGTTAACAGTTGTTGTATTAGGCTAAACTAATTGGCTTTTGAAACAGCAAGTAAGGAAAAAATTGAATCTACTTTATGATTTTCTGTTTTAAGCTAAGTTACTACACTAAATGCAAGCATTTTGTGAGACATGCACACATATGTCTTGCATCAAAGTTCACAGTCCATTGGTATGAGGTTTGTACCATATACTGACATTTTAACAGCCAAGGCAGTATCCAGCCCCAGTACTGATGATACACCAATATTAACTGTGTACCGGCACTCTGCTCCCTAAAAACCCCTGTGGTGGTGCTGCTGAGTGTTTTCAGCCTGCCCCAGCAAAGCTGTCTGTGCATCCTGTGTTGGAGAACACACCTCATGGGCCAAGTAGCAGCTGCTCCAGCTAAAATCTTTTCAAGAACTGCCTTTTTTTTTTTTTTTTTTTTTTTTTTTTTTTTCCTCTTTACTGAGCTTCCTTCCTTTCCAGCTAAGGTAAAGTAATTAAGAATTTTTCTTTGCAGAAAGAATTCATATAGCCCTCTGATTCCCTTTCCTGCAAAGTTCACTATCCCTGTCATAACACTTATTACAATTCTTTTAATTTGGTCTTGATATATATTGTTATAAGACTTTTTATTTTTTCATAACAGAAGCAATATGAATCAATGTCTAACTTCTGCTGGCACAGAATATTAAAGCAATAGTATAAATTTAAATGTCGTATTGTTTCAGGTAAAAGTTAATGTGCTTTTATCATCCTTAGCAGAGAAGCTTTATCAGATTCTGTTCCAAAGTCTGGGCATAAATTAGGATCTACTTAACCTTACATTTTGCTATTATGTCTCTTAAGTAAATAGAATAAATGAATACTTTAAAATTCTTTCTACCTTTTTTTTAATTTCTTCTACACGTCCTGCTAAGACATCATCAGGTTTTATAATTCCAACAGAATAAGTAAGTACTTCTGAAAAAAGGGAAAAAATAATGTGCTAAGTAACACATTCATCAAAATAAATGGAATCGTCTTTACTGAACCTGAAGTTTGCAGTTAAGCATTTGACTGTAACTCAATCTGATCCCAAAAACTGTAGAAGAATTTAAGATAGTGATAATGGAAACAGCAGACTACTACTTGTTACCAATACTACAAACACTTAAGCAACTGCATGTGTTACGGAAAGTATTCCTGCCAAATGTTAGTGTATTACAGTGTCTGAGAGATCCCCTAACCTGAAGCTGAACCTGAGCTGAAGCTCTGTTTTCTGATTTTCTATCATTTTTAGGTTTTGGGGATTAGTGTGAAGTCTGTAGATAATTGTTAAATGATAATACTGTACTTCTAGGTCTCAGAGGGTTTATGAGAAAAAATATAGGCTAAAGCTGAGGTCAGGAAGATGCCAGCTGAACCATACAATTAAAAAAAAAAACAAAACAAACAAATCAAACCATGAAGAGGAAGGAAAAGGGATGCCATGACTGTGGCCTAATGCCTCTCACGGGGAAAAGAAAAAGCAAGATCAAGAAGGAGAGGGTGGAGGAGTTTGTTCCATCTCAGAGTTGTACAATGGCATTCTCTGCATAGATGAAGCAGTAGGAACATTAAGTAACCACAGATAACAATAAAAATAGAAAAGATGTAGGTCTCAGCTAATGAAAAACCTGAGATAAATCACAGACAGGACTTTTAAACAGGATGGTGCTTATTTTTCAATCATAAAAAGCTTTTGGAAGCTTATCCTGCTACCGTGGATTTATGTTGTTTTTAAATCTGTTATCAAATCTAATCTGGTGAAAGAGTAATCTGAGAGAAGGCATGCCATTGCTTCACAGATTAACTCTTCCAGTCCTCTCAGGTTGGCCCCATCTTGGTACTCCACCTCAACAGAAGTATAGCCCTCACACAGGGACCGTGTAGAAGTGACTTTCAGGCCTTAACTTTACACAGGAAAATTCCCTGGCACATATCACTTCTGTCTAAAGTCTGAAGGTTCTCAGTGTGGCGGTGAAAATGTGGATGCTGACAGTCCAGTACATTAATTCCTTACAGAAGAAAGCTCAATCATAGAATTTTGTTAACGCATCCAAAGGAAGGTCTATTAGTACTAGACATAGACAATTATTAATCAAAAGATATTTGTTCTCTTTCTTTCTGTTAACATTTCTAAAATAAATAAAATATATTTACCCTCCTCTACAACCTCCTCAGCAGACCCTTCTGATGAACCTTCTTCATGAAATACGAGTTCTTCTACCTAAGGTAATAGCAAATGGAGTAAAAGTGCATCACCAGTTCAAAAGTAAAGTCACCAAACACAGCTGTGACATCTTTATAACACATTTATCTTAATGTAAGAATGGATTTTCTACCCTGGAAAACAAGCAATTCTAAGAAGCACCTTTGGTCAGTCTGATTTTCCTTAACTGAATTTCAGTTTGTTAAAAAGCTCTTTTTGTGGAGTTCTTTCATTTCCATTTAAACAAAATAAGCAATGAGACATGATTATTTCCCATGTTTTTGTTTCATATGATGTAGTTCCTAAGCTATATATTAAAAAATACTTAGTCCTGAAAGAAAAAAGATTACTAAAACATTTATGAGCTAGTGGCATTTCATCCATCTCTCCATTTCTTACATTGCTAGGCTAACCTGTAAATTTGTTAAGTTTATATACAGTACCATAATGGAAATTTGGGGGTTCTGAGGACAACAAGCAACAAGGGAAGATTGACTCTGCTGCTACTGTGAATTCCAACAGTGGGATCTTTCACAGTGCAGGCTATTGACGTCAGACTGAGCTGTCCTTGTGTCCTCATGTTACCTGGAATTCAGGAGTCAAAGGTGATAGAATGCACTTGTTGAATGGCCTTTGTTTTTTGCAGCAAACTGGATTCATTAGGTACAGAGCAATCCCCACGGCTCTGAGCAAACTGATCTAGTGAAAGGTGCCACCGCCTGTGGCAAGAGGGGTTGAGCTGGATGATCTTTAAAAGTGTCTTAGAACCCAGATAATTTTGCTTGATTTCTATAAAATAGGCGCATCATATATATAGTTTTATTGTTAGAGCCAAAATGCAAAAAATTAAACATTATCTAAACACCATCATAGACATTTAGAGAAACAGTGTAAGGGTACTAAAAATATACATTTATGCATGAGTATCTGGTTTGTCAGTACCTCAGCACGTTCCTTCTCTCCAGCTGCAATTTCCCTCTCCTCTTGCACTAAATCTGTTACTATCTTAGTTATGAGAGGAGCATTTACACCTTTCACCATTGCAAGAATTTTACCATGCTGTTGAAGAGAAAATAACACTCTCAGTGTGTTTTCATCACTTAAGTTACACATTTACTTGAATTTTTGAAACATGCAATATCTTGCTAATTTTTTCCAGCTAAGGATCATTTCTTATGCCCACTGAAGGGAATGCCAAAGCTACTACTGCCTCTATTATTTCAGAATGAAACTTTTGTGCATTTAATTCATTGTTTCCTTCTTTACCAAATTTTCTGTTTTTATTTCTAAGCTCAATACTAATAATACAGTTGGAAGCAAATGCAAATATGGATTTTATTTGTTCACAATTTCTGTAACATGGAGTTTTCCATCTTTTTTTTTTGTGTGTGTGTGACTTTTCACTGCATTCTCTGCCACATTCAGGTGCACAGTAGTTAAGCTAATGGTGACCAAAAATACTGCTAGCATTTCTAGGCAGCATTCAGATTCAAACCTGAGAGAGTCCTGAAAGTGTCATTATCTTTAGTCCTCACTTATGGAAATTCAAATCCTGGCACCCTCAAGTTAAAACAACCCCCATCTCTTCTTAAGTGAGCAGTGCACTACAGCTGTGTCCTAGGAGAACCAGCTTTCTGTGTCCATCAGTGAGAGATAATAAATATATGATTAATTACTACAGTTCCTCAAGTATGAAAGCACAATTTAATCTGTTATCTTAAAAATCGTATAATGCCAGGAAATGTAAACTCTCTTTCCATGATGAAAATGGTGCATAAAATAATCATTTCAGTGTAACCACATGTAGCCACTTTATGTAAGGCAAACCTGGAAAACTTACCTGGATTTCTCACTGACTACCAAAACAGTGACTACCACAATTCTTCTGTGGCTGTATGTGCAACAGCGGCAACAAAAATGTGCTTGAGAACCACCAGATTCAGACATGGGAAATGGCTCAAGTAAAAACCATCAGATAGTATCATCCTCCAAAGTTCAAAATGTAAAGATATACAGCTTCATGTCTAATTTAAAATCTATTGAAAAGTTAAGGCAGAAATAGGCAGCACATTAAAGGAAGCTGATGTGATGTACTTACAACACAAAAAAGAAACACAGGTTCACAGCTCCTCCTAAACGGTTTCAGAATTTCGATGCTGTCAGCTTCTGCCTGAAGTCAGACAAAAAAGATTATTTGCTTACATAAGTATGTATGCATATGCATGTATAAAGAAAACCTTTTTACTTGCAGGAAAACACCACTCTTATTTACTTTGGTGTTGCAAACTCAAACTGCAGTCCTAAATACAACTAACAGTCCTTACAGTGATGAAGAAAGAGCTGTTTTGGTAACATGGGATTGTCCTCCCTTTGTATTACAGCACTTAATCATGGAAAAATATATTCTCTTGATACTATTTTCTCATGTAGGTTATAATAACATATATAAATGAAGAAGTAGCCTATACAGTCTTGATGGAAGAGCTTATCCAGTGTATTAATTTTTTTGTGAAATGTGGTCAACTGCATGAAACACATGAGATAGTCTTGGAACATAACGCCCTGCCTTTTTCATGTAGAAAAAAACTCATCTTTTTCTGAAAAGTTCTTTCATCATGGAATCTTAGGTTTTCACTAATGTGAAAAAGGATGAACTTGGTCAACATCTTGGATAAAGTGAGTCTTTGGAATAAATTTAACTACCTTAAATAGGAGGTATAATACACTCATATATATATATATACTGCTAGTGTAACAAATATTTTTACTACTACAGTTTTGGGATTTTTTTTTTTAATTTCCCCCTTTTTGTCTTCTTCAAAATGAAATAAAAGGTAGCATTTGCAAAGATGCAACAGTTTTTCAGGGATGTAAGAATTTTAAATGCAATAGTCCATAATGCAGAGACCTAAAACTAAAAGTCATGTAGTCTGGCTTTTGAATATTTCTTCAATCTCATCAAGGAAAACAAAATATTGTGGGATATCAGCTCTTTTTTATTATAGCTTCTTACATATTTATTGCCATTTCTAATCTACTTCTAAACAGATTCTTATGAGGATACATACAGGGAAAGCAACATGCCAAAATTATGGTAACTCAGTATAAGGACAGTGAAATGAAAGCTGTGCCTATGCAGATCAGAAGATATATTTAAATCAAAATGTAAATATGGTCACACACAGGATTTGTGTCCTTACCACGGCAAAATGTAGCACATTGTCTTCACTAAAGTCGTTCCTTAGTTTTTTCAATAAATTCAGCACAGCTTTGCAAGGACCGCACCAAGCTTGATACACATCTATTACTAAAATGTAATAGTTTGGAATTACAAACAGATGACTTGAGGAACTCATAAAATGAGACATTTATGTTTGTGCTGAAGCAGCACTCGGAAGGCATTCACATGGATCTTTCAGTCCTCTTCTAGACAATGAATGTATCATGAATACATCAATGGATTCAGTGGATACATTACTGGATACATACTCTTTAATTTCAATTACTTTTGACATTGGAGGCCTACTTCAGAATACTCTTTGAGATGATTAATCCAAATAGCGACTTTTCTCTCATATTCCTTTTCCTTTTATTTTCTCTTCTCCTTTCCCTCTGTTGGTTTTCATTCTTATCTAGACCTTTATTCTACAGGATTTTCACCTCCCTGAGCCTTTGCCTATTACTATCCTTCTGCAGATATGATCCTCTTACAGATTTTTCCCTTTTACCAAAAAACAGTTCCTAGGACACCTAGGAGACAGTTATTGGACTAAATGAACTAAAAACTGGGAATAATGCATGTCATGCATTCTCTAGAATGCTGCAATAATTATTTAGTCTGTGAAAGATTTTACACACAGAAGCATCCAACTCCCTACCATGGAGAATACCATATTGGAAAGGTATTTTCTAAACATTGGTGTACAGCAGTATATAAGAATAAAATTTAAATAAATACTATTTTGATGAGTATTTATCATATAAGATACTGTATATTCATAATTGTAATATATGATCTTAAAAGTCTTTTCCAAATGAAAGAATTGTATGGTTCAATGGCTCTATTATATATCTTTGTAAATATATATTAATATAGCCTTTCTTTAAAAGATATGGTGCTAGTCTTCTAGAGTATCTATTAAAGCTAATATATAAATATGAAAACATGCACATATGTCCATGAAAGATTAAAAAGAAAATATCAGCTGTTAGTACCTACTATACCCTTTATCTTCAGCATTTCATCCCACTGCTCTTCATTGGTTATTATGGTCTGAAACAAAATTAATTAACATTTTAATAATCTAAAAAGGCAGAAAAAGCATCTATTTCCCTCCAAAGTTGTTCAAATAATTAGGATTTATACCTGGAGCGCAATTTCTTTCTTCTTGCCAGCCATTTCCCTGTGATTATAGGAAAAATATTGAAATCTGAAGCATTTTAAAAGTTTTTTAAAAGACCATGTGACATACAGAACTGATTTTTATGGTTCTCAAAGTATCACTGCCTTCTAATTCCCTTAGCAATTAACTCAACTGAAGCCCCTACAATGATGGTAGCTGATACTCTGCTTTGGAATTCTGTGGAGAAATATGCAACTTGTTTGCAAAACCCATATGGCACAAGAAACAGAAGAAAATTTAGTATCTTAATCTGTTAGGGTGGGCAGAACTTTTGACCTCAACAATCTTTCAAGCTTATAATCACTGTGCTCAGAATAGCCACAGGCATTTTGATGGGAGGATGACAGCTGCTGTAACACTGAGCCATTTCAGAAAAATATTGATTAAAGAGCTTCAACTCCAATAACATCAAATCAGTCTTCCTGTCTGCTGGGATACATAAAAAGCAATGACATACTTGTGTCCCATAACTAAACTCCCAAACCGAATCCTGATACATTTATCATTCTGTCATTAATAAATAATGTCCTTCATATATTTATGATAGACAATTAACTGTGAACTGGACAGAAAAACAGCTCTGATACATATGTGGGTGGAGTTTGACTTCAGCATGGGCAGCTTGAGTTTCTAGAGTTCTTGGTTAAGATGGTGGTCTTTGCCTCAGGGAAAATGATAGTGCCTCCATGAATGTGAGTGACCTCCTCTTGCGTTGTTATTTGAGAAGTCAACCAGCAAATATGTCCAGGGTTTAAACCATCCTGATACGCTCACCAAAGCTGTTCCCTTCACAGCACAGATTGAGGCATAGGAGAGAATATGAGATCTCTTAATCTCGTGCTTTTTTCACATTTCATGTAAAATTGTTGGTAAGGACTAAAATTTTAAATGCAGGATTTCTTCAAATCCTTTAAACCAGGTGATGGTAGAAAGCATGGCATTAATTCATATCCTTTAAAGACTCTAAGGAGATGATGCTCACTACTGACACTAGAGGGAACTGGCAGATGGAAATATGTCATACTAGTAGGAAATCTTCATCAAAATAACCTATCTTTCATTGTTACCTTCTGTCACTGAGCGATGACAATCAACTCTTTGCAAGATCAGTTCTGCAAAACATAAACCAGTGCATGAAAATGGCCTATACATCCCAATCATTCTACACATGCTCTCCAACTAAATATATGCAGTCATACACAATCAGATGGCAAAGCAAAGCACTGCAGCACAGACGTGCTGCTGTATGAAAGTATGCAAATGTGCACATTAGTCTGGTGTAGTAGCTGTATGTGACAGACTACACGTGACATCTATAATTTTAATTAAAATTTTCACATAACATTCCCTCAGTAATGCAGTCAGTACTATACTGATTAAACCTGAACAGACAAGCAGAGTTTCTCCTTTGTCTATGATACGGGCAACATGCTTCTCTAACCTTGACAAAAGGCATTTTTCTATCCGTGCTTCATCATGGATGTGCCAACTCTGCATCTCTTACTACACTCTTTACAACCAAAACTGCCTCCTTGAACTAGTCAGACATAAAAATAGACCTGGGTGCACACTCAGATACACTGTCAAACTGATACTCAAATATGCAGAGCCTTTGCACATAGCCATTCAACATCTTAGCACAAACCCTCATCACACATATACACATGAAGATACCCAAGAGCTTGTGAGATTTTGACATGCTGCTGTGTGTATATGCTTACAGACACATAACACCCTGAGCATAAGCTCTTGTGTATGACAGTGGATCCTTGGGAGTTCCTAGGTGGCACTCTGGTGGATCCTCTGCCCATACACACACACAGAGAAACGTGTAAGTGAACAAATGCACACGCACAGGCCAGTTCAGGGCCGACACTGCTCTACACCAGATGTCGTAGCCAGTAAGAGCTCCCAGACACTCGCGTGGTTTGACACACACCCTCCACAGTAAGCACACCACAGCACAGTGGCTTGGGTACCACTCAGCCCTGAGCTGGGAGTCCACTCAGGAGCACACAGGCCCACCCAGCACCTATCCTTCCGAAACCACTCACCTGGGGACACTCTGTGGCTGCCCAACTGCCGCTCCTCAACGGCCCCAACGGCCTCCTCCATCCTTTATCTGCCCAGCCCCACCTCTGCTCCATCTCCAAGGGTCGTTTTCCCCCCATCACCCATTTCCCCCCCATCATTTTATCAGTCTGGGGTTGACATGGCACAGACAGCTGAGATACAGGCTGAAAGGGAAATAGAGTGAAAGGTTGGGAGGAAGCGTCACCATTTTCTCTGTTTTCTTTATCCTAGGGAGAGTCAACCTTATCCTTTTAACATGTGAGAAAATTAATTTTGGCACCTAATTAATGATCTGTCTTCACTCTGTCTTACTTGCAAATTGTGAGACAATGGAGACTAAAAGAGGAAGCTTTTAGTGGTGGTCCTGGTGAGCAAAAGAGGGTCTCAAAAGCCAAATAGTGGTGACTGCCCGTGCTCATGCAGTATCAGTACAGGTCTGTCATCATGCTGGTGCAAAACAAAGTTACCATTTTAAAGATGCACATTTGCACCTCAGCAGCCCCCAAAAAGTCACAGAAGATAACGGCAAAACTTATTTATATATGTAGAAAGCACAATTCCGCAGTACAGTTGGTTATTTATATGTATTAACTCTTACAGGCATTGTAACTGGTGGGAATTTCTTTGTGAAGGTAAAGGCTTGAGAATGCTCACAAATCAAATATTGGTGTCTCTAAACTGCACACATTTCACATATGCATGTTGTTACAGAACTATAAATTGTCCTTGTATCCAATTTATTTTTGAAACCCTACCCAATGTCCTGTCATGTGTGTCTACCACCTCTTAAGAAAATCTAGTTTCAGTGACTTTCTTGTAGCTTTTCTTGAGCATTCTTCTGCTGCTTACCAAAGCATGACTTGCAAAGCCCCAAAGAAACTTTTATTTCATGAAAATAATATGAAGAAAAAGGTAGGGAAAACAAGTTCTTAGAGGCACTAGAATAGATGTTCTTCCTCACAGTTAAATCTTCCCAAATTGATGGATGTTCATTCTGCAGCAGTGGCAATGAGGCAGTGTTTCCACAGAGTTGCAGCAGTTTTCAGTGCTGAGATTCTGCCTAAACATCTTGGATTAGATCAACTAGATGGCAGGAGAGATTTCGTATTCAGATTGGAAATAATGTGTTTATATGGCCAACCTAAATCACTTCCTACATTTTTTACTGGAAAACCCTAACCTTGGAACTAGTACAAGCTCTGCATTGGCCTGCTTGGGAGTGGGAGAGTGCCATTGAATAGTCTTTATTTTCCTGCATGAAGTAGAAAAACCACTTTTGAAACCTTCATAGACGTACAAAATTGGAAAGAACTACAAAAGATGAGATATTAACCCCACTGCCATGTGGAAGTTAAAGACTCAAAGACTAGGCTATGTTTTTGGGGTTTCCTTCACAAACTACTGACTTTTTTATCCAGACCACTTTCTTCATGAACAGACAGTGTTTTATATGTCACAAAACCCCTCCCCTCAAAAAAGTATTGCAGAAAAACACTAGAATGAGGTAATGCTCATGTACCAAATGTTAAAAGGCTGACACAGCCTGTTCTTTAACTGCTCTGTTGGAATGAATTATATGTATGCTTTGGATATCACAAAATAGTTAATGTAAACTGATTTGGTATTTCAAAATGCTGAACAATAAAAAAAGATCATCCTTCTTTAGTTTAGAGTGTATAGTTCTATAAAGTTTTTAATTAATTTAATGATGACAGCTTATGTAGACCAACAGTATTCATGGTCATTATAAAAGGCATCCAGAGAGAAGGGGTAGGAGTATGAGGTTTTTCCCTGAATCAAAATTATTCAAGTTTGGTATAATGTATATGAAAAGTATAATGAAAACATGCATTGGATAAACCACAATGGATTCATGATGAATGATTGCATAATTTTTTTTAGTAACTTTTAAACTATTTCACTCCATTTTGTGCATACCACTTGATTTCAGGTATACTCTTTGTCATGAGCTGTTATTGTCCAGAGTGACCTGGTTCCAAATGATTAACATTCTTTTACAAGGTAATGGAAAGCTGTTGTGCACCCTGCTGAGACTTGTAACCCTTGAGACAAAACTAGAGATGCATTTTTCCTGCTAGTCAGTCTTTCTATGTGTCCTAGTATATGCTTAGAAGCCAATGCATATGTAGCTCTGATGACCACCTGCTTGTAAACACAGTGGAGGCCTTGATCACCTTAATTTATAAACTTTTGTTGTCTCTTTTGTAGCTCTCTAGTCCACATGCACATACTGGTGCTACAGTGAATTCAATCTATGCCCTCTGCATGTTAGCTTTCCTGCACGTGTCCTAGTGCTCCTCCTGCCTCTCTGCCTGGATTCAGTCTAGGACTGCTCATGATGACAGAACATCTGACCTTCCCAGCTCTTCTGCAGAACTGTTCTTTGCCTGGCAGTGTGGCAGTCACTGTAACTTGAAAGATCTATTTGTGTGTATTGGCTTTTTCTGCATCAGCCATAAGTAGACCATGGATCTCATAGCAGTGGAACAGCTTTCTGATTTCTTGTGTTTTCCTCTAAAACAGAAAGGAGGTATGTGAAATGGTGGACAGCTTAATTTCTTGAAATCAAAAATAGCATTTATAGCTTAGAAAGTGCAAAACTGAAGAACGTGATTTGTGCTGCTGCAAGTGCAGATATCTGTCAGATGGTTCTGTGTAGTAGGACTGTTTTGGTAAACAAAGAAAGAGCATAAAATAAATAAATTAACAACTTTCTGTAAGGACTTACTGTGACACACCAGTTTGTGAGCTCTCGAGGTGAGAGTCCGGGTGACTCCAAAACCGGGCAGTTGGCTTCTGAGCGGCAGCCCAAGACTACCACAAGTTCTAGTTGTGAAGGTTTGAGGAGCAATTAGTTTGGCCCAAAAGTGGTGACTGACACAAAGGATTTGACTGCTTGTTTTTTCAGGAATCACCCAAAATTTGTCAGTGGTAGGTGAGTTCCCCTAATTTGCCTTGCAGACAACATGAACGGTAGCTCTAAAGGAAGTTACTAATACATAAACTTTTGCAGTTTGTACCACAAGAGATGTTCATGAATGTTAGTGTGCAATATATATGAAATGAACAGATGAAAAAGAACGGAGATAATGTAGTGATTAAGATGTCTTTAGAAATACAGGCATTAATCCTCCCAAGTAATATGGCTATTGCCTCGGAGACTTGATTCCCTAGGGCAAGAAAAATCAGGGATTTTTAAAATTTTATCTTACTCAAATAATCTCAAAATTATGTGAATAACAGCATGGCTAATAGTTGTGGATGTACACATTATACTTTTATTTATCTTTAATTATAGCCTTTGTTAAAGTTTTTAGTTTAGTAATTTCAGTATTAATATTTTTATGTATTCATTTTTCATCTGTATATTGATTAATCTTTGAGTGTATGAAACACATTTGTACATCCTACAAAGGAACATCCTTTGTAGTTGTAGTATGTGCAAACCCATGAACACAAGAATTTAGTGAGACATAATGAGTGGTTTCCAACTGCTCAAGAAACTGGTAGCTCTGATTTGCATCATACCTAAACCACCTGAAAATAGACTAGTAGTTTGCTCTCTGGAAATATCAAATGCACTGATTCACCAGATATATGTACAGTTTTCCACTAGTTATGTGTACAGATTAGCCTTCTACTCAAAGAGAGATAGAGAAGACTGGTCTTTGCAATGGAATCTAGAAAGAGTAAGAGAATGAAGAAAAATATTTTCCTGTATATTGAAAAGCAAAACCCATGATATCAGGTAACAAAGGTGGATTGGAGCTCACATAAGTATTTTTAACCAAAGGCAACTGGTAAAGATACAACAGTGGTTTCTATTTTACCAAGCCTAAAGGTGTCCTGAGCCTCAGTTTAAGAACCTCCAGAATAGTTAAGATGGCTCAGCTGAACTCAGACCTCTCTATATTTTATGGGCCTTCAACTAGTAAAATTTCCTTTCATATTCCTGTTTTGACAGGGAGAACTTCATCTGCACAGAAAATCTGCACATGTGAAAAATGTGACTGAAATATGTGAAAAGCATGACTATATTAATGGTAGCAATTCCCAGCAGGACAGAAACAATAGAAAATATTCATCCTAATACATGAAGGTAAGCACAAAAATTTGCTTAAGGAAAGATTTAGGGGATTAGAGAATACCAGATCTGAAAATACGATGGAAAGTTATCTGAATACTTGAATTGTGATGTAGTCCAAGCAGAATAAGCTGTTACACTCCAGTCATGGGACAAGATAGTATCTGCACAGCTGTATTGGGTAAAAAATTTTGTAGCATGTGAAGTATTGTTCCTTGCTAAAATAGGAGCGGAAATTAGACACAGTAAAAGAGCCACTAAAAACTTTGCCAGAGGCTAGCTGAGGTAAGTTTTTATGGACATAATGAATAAAATAATCAAGCAATTGGAGCACAATTTGGCTTCTGTAAGTTTGTTTTGGTTTTATATTTAAATTCCCTAGTACTTGGCAACATGTGGTCATTTAGAAGAAAAAGTAGGATAATGAGTGTTTTATGAAGAAAAAGAATGCACAAGGCAGAGGCAGTTGAACAGACCACATTGAGAAGGCTAAGTCTTAACAAAATTTTGTTAAAATATTCTGAGCCTAAAGAACATCTCAAAGGAGTTGAAACTCTTCAAGTTGAATTCATTCAAGATTCTGCAGAAAACAATGACATTGGGTTATTCTCTTTCTTGACTCCTTCAGACTCTGATCCAATTCATGTAAGTAAAAAAAGACTGTAAATTTCTAAAAAATTGTTGAACATCTGTTCAGTTAATAAAATTATTATGGCCAGAAAATAGTTTTTGATAGTCTTCAGTCATCACACCATTTAGCCAACTGAAGATTTTCAAAAATAAACCCCAGTCCTTAGAAGATTGCTGGTTAGAAATGGTGATTACTGGCATGACGTTCAGAAACATTTAAAATGTTGGATCTCATTTCAGGTGCCAGTTTCACATCCAAGGTTTTATTCTGGTTCAACTTGTCTAATGGATGTAGAATTTATCTGCCTGTAGCAGAGCTGTACAGGCTGGCAATAGCCAAGCTTTGCACCTGGCACAGGCCAGCTTTTTTGCTAAGGGGATAATTTTGAGGGATAAATATCATGTGCCTCCCTAATATATGACAGAAGCATGAGATAAACCACAAACAATCATTTCTGTCATAGGTTCCTGTGGATGGGAAAAGAAAATCAGAGGTTTGGTCATGTAGTGAGTGTTCATACGTCAAACACGGTGGTCACTGGGACAGAGTGCAATAGCCACTTGTGAGCAGGAATACGAAGATTTTTGTGCTGCTGGTGATGTATTTTTAAACTATGGATGAAGGTCCTACTGGACGAGGATGATACAGAGCAAGCCTGTGGATGACTCATCCTGTTTGTGAGCTAGAGCTTGGGTTTCTCCCAGGGCTTCCAGGACAATGTGTGCTAGAGGATCAGAAATCACCTCTGAGTCATCTCAAAACCAGCTTTGCCTCTGCTGTCGTGGTTTCCTTCCTGTGTCCCTGCTGTATGCAGTGCAGTGAGTACACTTCATGTGCACAGGAGGTGTTCCTGGTGGCAGGGATCCCTACTGCACACAACTCCAGAGCCAAACACCCTGCTAGTCCCATGGTATCATCACAGAGGTTGGAGGTATAACAAACTTATTCCCCCTGTACGGATCTTGAACACAAAAACAGATATGAAAT
Source organism: Pyrgilauda ruficollis (assembly GCF_017590135.1). Classification (NCBI taxonomy): domain Eukaryota; kingdom Metazoa; phylum Chordata; class Aves; order Passeriformes; family Passeridae; genus Pyrgilauda; species Pyrgilauda ruficollis. The sequence goes on along the minus strand of NW_024519206.1, from coordinate 26,298,510 downwards.
GCCTATATATGCCAGTGAATTATTCTCACTGATCAAATTTAATGGACTTCAAGACCAAATCTAATGAATTTCACTCTGCTGCTGAACTGAAAATTTATAATCTTTTCTCTTTCCATGCATATTTTAGTTCTAGGGCTCTGTGTGTTACTGATAACACAGTATGTAAATATATACATGCAATTATAAGGCCATCAGACCTATCTGGGAGACTTTTGCTAATAATTTTTTTTAAACTATTCCTTCTCCTCTTCTACATATACAAAACCTCTATCATGTTGCCAGCAGCTGTTTGATCCTTAAACGAGAGAGGTTCTATCTTTATTTCAAATATGGAAATAATTATTATAGACTATAAAATAGTAATATTTTTAAAAGTAAATGAAGAGTCTTTCAGCTATTAGTTTCAGTGCTTTCCTCTGTAAAACAATACAATAGTGTTACACACGTTTCTGCATTCCATATTTTATATCTACTCAACAGGTCTATTTGTTTTATAGGAGTAGCTATAAATATTCTTTCACTTTCAACTTTGAATACAAAGATAAAATTAGTTTTAAAATCTCATAATGCACAATTTTCACCTATATTTGTTCAATGCTCTCAATTATGCCCAGTTAATATATCTCATAACTACTTCATTGATTTCATTAACTAAAGCTCAGAAATGTGAAACTTTTGCATGTCTCCTCCTAATTTCACCACTTTGCATGAAATTTTCAGCATCAGAAGCACACAAGCAGAGGGTTACTTTGGTTACAAATAGCAGAAGTACATTTTTCTCTTGTATAAAATTTGTAACAGCTGTTTATTTTTAATGCAAGTCAAGTGTTGTGTATTGTTGAGAGACAGGGCATACCATTCAAACAAAATGGAATACAACAGTGTATAGCACGATGCACTCATCAACACACCTAGAGTTTTAACAAACACAATTTATGAAGTCAGAAAATGTTTCTTCTGCATCTCAATTCACTTTTAATTTTCACATGAAAATATGAATGCTGTATTCCAAAATAGTTACAGTATGAAACTTCATCTCCAGGCCCAGTGTCCTACCACAAGGCTCAGCTTCAGCTGTTTTGTTTCTGTGTGTGATCCACATTAGACAGGAGTGGTTACAGCAACCTGATGGGTTCAACACACCTTAATCTTATAAAGTTGTTCCACAGAGAATATTTTATATTAAAAACAACTGCCTAAGGAAGAATGAATTACAGAAATTTGTCTTTGTTGGATGCTTCCCTGTGACTTGGCCATTTTGCTAGACTGAAACGTTCCATACAACATTTAAGATATTTTGTCTGTGTTTGTGTAGGAAACCTGGCAGAAAAACACAGCCATAGCAGCAAGTTACAGTCATATTGAGAGAAAACACCCAGAGATGTCTGCTCAAGCCAAGTGGAAGTTCTCAGATTTTCTTGTTTTCCTTTTAATGTCTGTCCAGCATCCATTCTGTATCATGAAACTCTGGTTGCATTTATCCTACTGAATTGAACCATGTTCAAGATTATTCCCTGGTGTTGGACTTGCTTAGTAAGCCTGTAAGCTTTTAGAATAATCTGTAAATGTGAGTGGTCTCAGAAAAGTATTATCCCTGACAGCCAGCACTTTTCATAAACATCTGCTCATGATGTGGAAGTTGACAGGGCTCTAGGGACCCTGCTGTTTATTCCTACAGATATGGCCATGCTTGCTTTGACATGGTGCTCTGGCAATGTCTTAAGGAAGCCTCAGTCTGTGCTCTAGGTTCTGCTGGACGTACTAATGTCATGCTATAAAACACCTTTCTGGTTTTGACCTTGAGTTGAAGAAGGGCATGGTGCTAGGAGGATGTCTGCCTTTCTTCTAGCCAAACGGGGTCTGAAACAAGAGTCAGAGGAGCTCATCTCCATCTGGGAGTCTTTGGGGACCACAGCAGTTCTGAATATTATGTTCTGTTTTCTCAAGACATGGAAAATGACAAAGGTGGTGTTCAAAAGAGCACAGAGTTGAAACCTCAGTCAGCTGTATTTTGGAATGTGTAAAGTCACTGTGTTGGTCTCCAGCAGGTCTTCAAATCTGAGGCCTGGGCTGGGAGGAGAGCATCCCAAGTACACACTCTCCAAGCTTCTCCTTTGATTTTTACTTTACGTCACTCTTCTCCACTAGAATTATGCCAACTCCCAAGAACAGCCCAGTGGCCTTTCTCTCATGTGCTGATGTCCTGCTCAGACCATTCTGCTTAACAATAGGATCTGGCCTGGGGCTTCCTCCAGTGTAGGAAAATTGAGGTTTATACCTTAGATTTTCTCATGGAAGAGAGGGAAGTTAAATGCTGAGAAGGTTTAGAGACAGGTGCCTTTTTATGTGAGGCAAGGTGTGCAGAGGCAGGGAATGTGCTGTAGCAGACAGGAGGTTGGAAGGGGGGGAAGCAGCTCCTCTCAACAGAGAGTCTCCTATGGCAACAGCAGCAGAGAAAATAGCAGCAACCAGAGCTTGCCTGTTGGCAAACAGCCGTGGGCCCCACCAGGACCTCTGCTCCCTGTCATGCTTGGCACCCTGATGGCAATCACTTTAAAGTGGTTACAGCTGCCAGATGAGGTTGACTTTGGCAGGCACGTGGAATGTGTGTGGGTACATGCTACCCCTGAGGCAGGAACTTTCATTGCCTGCCCCTTCTTTATTTGCCTGTGGGGCTTCCAGGGCTCTGCCACACTCTGACACCCACCACAGACCACATCCTTGGTCATAAAAGGCATAAACAGACCAAGACATCACAAAATAAGGAGTGCAGCCTGGCTTCATCTGCAGGCTGTTCTGAAGAACAGCTCCCAGGTGGAGGAGATGCAGGTACAGATCTGCACCTTGAAAAGGACGGTGTGTAAAAGATCTGCCAAGAGGGAGAAACAAACCTAATAATTTTCAAAAAGTGCAGGCAGGGTGTTTACAAGGCTTTGATGGTTTGGTGCAGTGATTTATTTGAGTGCTGTGGTGAGCTAGCCCTAGCCCTGTACCTTCATGGTTTTGCAGCCAAAGAAGTGACCTGCTGCACCCTGAACTGCAGAGATTAGCTATCACTTTCTCGTGTCTCCACTTTTTTACATGGCTCTGCATACAGAGGAAACATAACTTTTGTGGCAAAGAGAACTATACCACCAGCATCTTTGCTTACTTTTGCGTGAATTTGCCAACAAGTTCTACTACAGTTTAATTTAAGAGGACCTGGAAACATCCAACACTGGAGTCTCATATGACGTGGTAATGATGCAAGCCTTATATTGCACATTTTAAAAAGGGAGATGATTTCCCCCAGCAAGCAGCATATCCTCGGTTAAAACTGAGTGAAGATTCATTATGAAATCTGTAGTGTAATATAAATATAGTACTATTAATACAGAGAAAGGTTGCATATGATATTTGTGAGCATGGGTACAAAAACAGAATGCAAACCCACAGAAAGGATGCCATATTATTTTTCAACATTTGAACTTGATTCAGAAAATCACTGTTGAATTTTCAGCATTTTTTAATTATGTCATGTTCTTCCTTCTTGTTGCTGATTTTTGAGATTTCATTTCCTCCTTTGTCCTTTGCTTTGTTTTAGTGAAATAATTTATTCTGAAGATTTCACTAGCATGTTCTTTGAAAGGAGTAGTTGTAGTTCTTTGAAAGTAGTAGTTGTATGCACTTCAAAGCAGCTGCTAAAAGATTGTCTCTTGCAAATAAAAAGGATAAATTCCCAACAAATGCTACAAATCCTAGTACAGAAATAATCTTGAATTTCATAATATAACATCAATATGCATATACCTTTAAGAACAATATCCTGGAAAACTCAGTTTCATGTTTAAACTATGTGCATATCACATGACAAAAGTAATTATCTTGAACTTACATAAATTAAATAGAATTTTTGCAATCCATTGGATTAATTACAAATAGTGCCTCTTGCAATTCCTTTGTGTGGAATCCATCAATCATTTTTGGATAATCAAGATTTTCATCAACGTAATTTTGAAGAGATGAAGTAACTGCACCACTTAAATGAGCCTGTTATGTCTTAGAATGAAGGTAGAAATGTTTTGATCACCTGTTGCCACAACAGCTTCCAGGCTTGCCAGGGATGCCTGGAGCACCTTGTGGCAATTCAGCTGTGCAGTGTGAGAACCACAGGCACAAAGGTGACTTTTGGGGGCAGCTTTATGGGTACGGTGCTTTTTACCACAGCAAGTTCATCACAAAATTTATCTGTATCACCATTAAAAACCTCATAAGGACATACTTGGAAAACATATCTTTTTCTTGGTCCTGAAAAGCGGTGTGTAAATTCTATAAGCATCAGTTTGATTAAGCTGTCTATGAGCTAAGCAGAGTTGCGCCATCCACAGCAAGAAAGCTTTTCCACCTAGAGATATATTGGTGGATAGCCTTTTCCTTTAAATGGTAAGTTTCTGTTTCTGCTATACATTCAGACCTGAGCTTCTCAAAATACTTTCAAGCCAATCTGAAGTTTTATTCTGTTGAGGCTTCACCTGCATTGGCCACCTAGGCTTTGTGAGTTTTATTTCTGTGGGGAGAAAGGTGAGGAGATTAATTCTACATATTCTGTCCAGAATGTTGAAAATTTCTAAACAAAAATATAATAACATATTAAAAAAATGAAATGGTTTGGCTCTGACAGGAGTAGTTCATCCTGCCCTCTCATTGTGCTTTTTTTTTTTTTTTTAAATAATTTAAATAAATTGTAAAAGTTGAGAACAGTAAGAGAGGAGAGTTATATGATGTGGTTAATGCCAGAGTTATGAATAATTTCTGAAGTTTTAAAAAATTGATATAATCTATACTGAACTGCTTGTAAATTGTGTTAGTACCCCAACAGAACTGGTACCTGAACAGAAATATGAATGGTGGAGAAATGGAGCGAGGAAATGGTGACAGCTGACAGAATGGTAGCAAGTTTTACTAAAACTTCACACTTACTTTCTCCTGCTGTTCTGGAGTGACAGACATGTAATGTCACATAAACACCCAGCAGCTATCAGTGCTTCTCCCTTCCTGCAGATTCTTTCTTTAGAAATTCTTTGCCCTCAAAATAAGAACCAACTGGAAAAAAGGAGAAATAAACTGAGTTTTTTAAATTTGAGAATCTAAGTGTATCTTCAGATACACCTCAGGTATTTTGTTAAAAAAAAATTATTATTTAGTATTTAATTAACATGCACTTTGGAATAATCTCTTTCACACTGCTTTCTGTTGAACTTGTTCTGTGATGCTTTTCCTACAAGAGTAAGAATTTTGTATTATAACAAAGAAAACAATTGTAGATTGTAGATTACTTAATTAATTTTATTTTATAAAACTAGACTGCCTGCAAGTCACCAATACACTGTGGTGTTGATATTTCCTACTAATTTGTCTATTTCCAGAATTGGTGGATTTATATTGAAGTAATTTTTTTTTTGGGGGGGTGGGGGTGGGGGGCGGGAGGGGTGATATTTTTCTTGGTTTTTTGAGATTCACTTTTATCATTATCTCACTTTCTGAATCTTTTTAACTCAGTGGGATGTCCTGAGCTTATTCTCCAGAGCTGAGCGCATCATGGAAACCTGTACTGGCAGCAGAAAACCAGCAAGTGGCATTAACTGCATTGGAAGAGACAACGCAGTGAAGTGGAGAGGTAGCAGCTCTGGCAACTGGAAATGGGCATCCTTCAAAAACACACAGCTCATGAGTAATGGTGCAACAACAGTTTGGTATTACCTGTGGATGAAACTCCCTTCTACAGCAAATTTGAAATTACCCTTCAAAAAAACCCACTAAGGGTAAAAATTTAGGTGTCTCAATAGGAAGGCTTGAGGAGTTTGGTTTTTTTTTTCCCTGTTTGCTAAGGGAATCTTTCTCTACATATATGTATTGTTCAGATGATAAGACAGTGATTTTGAGAATAATTATAAAACCGAAATAAAATAATGAAGTGTAGCTACCCTGTAAACACATACATTTCTCATCCTTCCTTTTTCTGTCATAGAAGAAACTTTATAAATGTTGTTAAAAAAGATTCCACAGAGTGGCAGTCTCTTTGTTTTTGTGTAGGAAATGTTTCTTCCTTTCTCCCTTTTATTCACAGTCTGTGTGTATGTTAAATTTTGCTTTTCTCACTTTCTGGTGCTCTTTATCTTTTGAGTTTGGATTGTATTTTTATCATCCTTTTATATCTTTCAGGTTCTAGAATCTATGCTGCCTCACTGGATTTCAAGCTGGATAGTTTTGATTCATGCATATGTAGTTTTGTCTTCTGAAGTTTTCTTTTGAGGCAAAGTTCAGTTAAAACTGAAAGAAGGGTTTGCTTTTAAAAAACAAAAAAATATCTATAGCCCATGTTTAACTATAGGCTCTGGCTTGCCTTTAAATATTTATTTGTGACTCATTCAAATGCTTATTTTACTAGTAACTTCATTCTGCTTAACCAGGCTTTCTGTCATCAGTCATACTGCCTGTTCAGCCAGAAGAGAAAAATGCAAAGAATGATAATATTACAGTAGCACTGATGTGCATTTCCAGAGCTTTAATAGGATAAGTGTCAGCACTGATGCACTTCAACATCATCTACTGCAACAATACTGAGAAGCAGAGGAGGAAGACAGCCGAGCTGGTTGACATTTATGTATGTCTCTTATGCATGATCAAATTAGCATTTGCTCCCAATTGAAAGCAGGAGTATATAAAGGAGAGGATTATGTAAAGGGAAGATTACTACTCTAAGCACAGCACTTACTAATGTAAAGCTATGAATGGAGGACTACCTTTCTGTGAGAAAGGACAGAAAGACTGATGCAGACATGAAAATTCACTGTGTAGCTTTCTAGCTGACTAACCATTAGGAAGGAGAGATGGGGAGGGAAAAAATAAATTCTTAAAGCATCACAATGAAGCAAATAAATTACAACTCATCTCAGACTCTCATCTCCTTGGTTTTGCTGACTACTTTTATTTTTAAATGTAGTGACTGATTTCAAGCATATCCTGACTCTACCTGCTATGCAACTTTATTGCTGTGATTTGTGATCAATATTGAGGAACTTGAGACCAAATTCCATCTCTTCACCAGCTTCAGTGTTGTGTGAATAATCTAATTTATGAATTCTGCATAGCTCCTTTCAAAGACCTCAGGATTTATCAGTCTGTCCACTGTATCTCTCTTACCGCAAACAACTCTAAAATAATATAAAAAAAGTATAATGAGACCATGAATAGCAAATTGTAAAGCACTGGAAATTAGGCCACTTAGGCAATTTACAATAATTTGTAATGTGAAGGACAGAAAGCTTGAGTGTTTGATCTGGGAGTGTCAGAGAGGTGGCTCTCAGTTTGCTTCTTTAAAGCCAAGAATGGATGGAGATTGGGTGGGGTCCCGAAGTAAGATAGAATAAGGCAAATATCTGGATTCTCTCAGTGGTGGTAATGACAGATTGGTGAGTTCAGATGTTAATTTTCCTATTTATCTGAAACACCTATTTTTGAGAGGGCTAGACTGCCTGCTGAAATTACCCAGCTCTTCAAGATAACTGGCTCAAACTACACAGATATCTTTTGGGTGGCCACAGGAGCAGTGAGTGACTTTGTGACGAACGGGAAGTTTAAACAGTGAAAAAACACGGAGCGATAACACCAACCCCAGAGTGATTCATTACAGTGGAATGGAAAAAAAAAATTTTAGCCTTCTCTAATCTTTTTAAAAAACACTCTGTTAAATGTTATGCTCTGGTGATCTTTTTCACAGTGTGCTTTCTGGCCAGTAGATTAGTTGACATAATTGGTTGGTGGTCACTCCACTGGTGTGAGGGATCTTCTCTATTGTGGTTGGGGTTTTTGTGGTGTCTGTGAGGGGTAATGAAATGTAATCTGCTCAGAGCTCATGGTGAAGAACCTGACAGCCCCTCTTTAAAACCAAAATGTTGTAAGCATAGAAACTACACAGGCAAGTTTGAGAATCAAGTCTAACTTGATGGTTAGACTACAGCTGAGGAAGAAACACATTGGAAAGCTTGTAAGATGCTTTCTGAGCAGTTGACAAGTGGGCAGATACAACAGAGCATGGTGAAGAGGAAAGGGAAGACAGTACTGATAAGCAGTATCACTTGAGTCTTTCATGGAACTAAACAAAAAAAAATATCATGATACCACCAAGAACCACAGTTCTGTTAAACAAGTTTGTAAAATAATTATGTCAACAAGACTTCTAATGGTGTCACATTTTGAGTCATCTAACATGAATGAGTATGGTATCAAACATACAAAGCAGTAGTTGGAAAACATGTCTGAGTGACTTGACTTAATAATTGCATTGTTTCAAAATTTCATAGTGTGGTGCTCTCCGTGTTGTCATAGCTATTGCCTATGCACATAAACATTCTGCACAAAAAAAACTTGTGTGCCACTTAGCATGACAAATCTGAAGATTTTTTTTTTCTTTGTGACATTGCAGGAAAAACTACTTAATAAAACAGAAGTAAAGTCAAAAGAAAGAAATAGTTATGTGGTTGTGTCCCCAGTTGCTACACTGCTTGTTACCTTTTTAATTAAAAAACAGGTGACTTAAACATTAGGTACTTAAAAGAAAGGCAGCTGCATGCTGGACTACAGATAAATCGAGAAATGTTACACGCACCCTGCTGCAGATTTGCTGTAGGGCAACAGATATTTCTTCACCTATGAAATTAATGTGCTGTGGGATCTTGTGCTAGCTTTCATCATCATCAGTGGATCAAACTGTTAGCACCACTTCTGCATTACTTCCAGCAGAGTTTATATTGACAGAAATGAAATGTTTTAAAATACAGCTGTGAACTTCTAATTTCCATCAATATTACCAAACTGCTCACGTTTTTCTTAGACAAACTGCGAGGACCTCTTGCCTTTTCCAGTCTCAGTATCAACATTATAACAAATAGCCTCGAAAATTCTGACATCTCTTGTGATCACCACTGCCTGTTGCTGCAATGCACAGTCACCTGGGTCTGATGCAAATCCTCTCTTGCTTGGCACATGGAGATAATATCAGTCTAAAGCAAGAGGTTCACCTACAGAATGTGCTTTTGGAGGTGGTTGTTGATTTGGTCTGGTGACAATCTACACTACATTAGGATGTCCAAGAATGCTGCCAGGGAGGTGAAGCAGTGCCATTCATCCTCATCACTGTCACTTCTTTCCCTGTAATTAGAAAATAATCAACCATCACTGCCACAAGTAGGTCCATAGCTGCAGGCTGCTCCATATGAAAATATGAAGCTAAAAACTGACAAGGCTACTGTGAGAAACTCCATTCATTTCAGCTCCCACTGAGAATTTAATGGTAGATATTTCTCTGTAGCTTTCAGAATGTTCTGAAATAATTCTTTTTTTGTGATGAAAATGGAGATTTTGTTCTTGTCAGTAAATTGTATCAATAGCTCAGTGATTTAAGTGCTGTTAATACTTTGTGCCATTTAGTCTCTGCTGGCACCCGCACTCTTACACTGCTGATCACTTCCTTCCTGATGCAGAGGACATGAGGTCCAACACACCCAGATTGCACCTGTGTTTTACACATAGTGAAAAACAAACTTGCAAAATGTCTGCCTTCCCTGAACATTCACTGGGAGTGGTTGGTGTATTAGCACACCATGGGTAAATCTTCTCCAAACTCAGTACAGGCACCAGGCAAGTAATTTACTGACATCTCTTGCCTTACTTATTTCCAGATATATGTATCATATCTGAGACACACCACCTTCACATGTAGAGAATCTCTGGTGGGTCCTGGCATTTTGATGGACAGGAAGAGGAGGTCTAAACATTGGACAGGAAAAACTAATCACATCAGAACAGGGGTTAGATCATTCCTTGTTTCTTCTTCCCATTGCTGGAACAGAACAGTCATGCAACTAGAACTGCTTGGGCTTTGGTTCATACTGAGCCAGCCTGGAGCTGTGCAAGGCACAGCACTGTGATAGCAGTACTGCACACATCCATACCTAATAGAGTTAGTCTTCCTCAATATCATTTGGAAACAAACTACTCTCATAATGCTGTTACACAACACAAGAGAGTTTGCCAAGAGAAGAGGAGGAGTTCTCTACAGCTCTGATGGATGGGGATAAGTTAAATTAATCCAGTAAAGAAGTCTGCACTGTTAATTCCTTTAAGAGTCCTGAAAATTATTTTTCTGTGCATTTTCACAGTGCCCACTGGTTTATCTGAGGACATGTAGTAGCATAACCCCTTTAAGAGCAATAAATCAGAGTGGAAGGATGTCCTCATGGTTTTGTGGTGTGGCACACTTACACTTGAGTTTGGAGGTTAATGAGTTCTTTTCTCTGAAAGCTAATACAGATTTCAGAAGGCATTCCCCAGAGCAGCTAACACGATGGTTTAATGATTGCCAAACTGGGTGCTTGCATCATAGTCAGGTCTATTTGAGATATTCTGCCAGTGCCTCTTCTAAATCTTTGTAGAAAGGGTTTCTCAGGCCCCCACAGGGATTAAGAGTATATTTCAACTTCTTGAAGTCTCACCATAATTTTTATATGCATTCACATATTTTTCTGACTGGCTAGAATCCATCTCATTTATTACTCTGAAAGTGTTTTTTGTTGGTTCCACTAGCTGCTTATACACCCATATTCCCACTGCCCTCCCTTCCAGGAGCACGTGCCCAGCTATGTTCCACTGGCCAGCCGGCAGCACCTCGTGAAATGCTCCTACTGCAAGGATATTGCTCACCAGAAAACAAAGGCAGGGGCTTACCCTTAGCAGGAAGGAATGGGGAATATTTTATTTTGGTTTTACAGGAGGACACGATGATCCAAAACTGGATTGCAGCTGTGTGTAGATTTTATAGGTGGGAAGCCCTGTGGACTCTCTTTTAACTTAAAAACTCAGCAAAGCATGCCAAGCTCTGGCTTATCTGGATTACAGCGGCACTGCTTAGGTTGAAGTGCCTCTATGCCACCTCAGCTGTAGCCTTATCTGGTGGCAACTGCTCAGGGAAACATCAGCACATGAGACTGTTCAGTGTCTGTTACCTGCTGGCAGAAAACCTGGGATGCTTTGATCAGATCCCTGCTGGCTCATGCAGTGTGGGTGAGCAGGAACAAAGGTTAGATGACAGCTTTTTCCCAGGAGCAATTTCATGAGGAGCTCACCACTGCAACAGTAGGTGTAGAGGATGTATTGCTTTCTTATTAGATTATTATTCTGTCTGATCAGACAAGACCTGATTAAAAAGATTTTATTCCATCTGATAATGAGAGGAGAGCATTCCTTTTTAATTGAATTCCTTTTCAAGCTCTGTGAGTGCTAGTAGAAGAAAAATTCTAGAAGAAAATTAATGGAATTTGTTATCCTTATCCTTATACTTAAATATAGAGATATTCTGATTTCAGAGGTGATTTCAGAGGGCAATTCCACTCCTGCAAGGGCAATCCATGGTTTTGGTTTGCCAGGACTCTCCTAAAAATGTCTTTAGTATGTCCCTCGCATCTCATCTTTGAGCCACCTCTACTTGTCAGATAGCAAGTGTCGTCTATTTCTGGTCCCTCGAATTTGTTAGCATTCTTTAGAGGCACATTTTAAGCTGCTTCTTTTCTTTTTTTTTTTTTGTCTTTTTATCTGTTTCTCTCTTGCCCTCTCTTAACTTCTTTGTCATTTTAAATAATAAACAAGTAGATAGCTATGAGTTACACTATTCCTTCCTTTCCCATTCTCCCTTGTATTGTTTTATCTTGAATTTTAATGGCCTAACTTTTACAATTGAACTGTTTCTCTTTTGTAGAACTTAAGATTATGTTGGTTTTGTTGTCTCAGTTTTGCAGACTTCTAATAGCTCCTTCCTCTATGTGATTCTAATCTTGCTCTAATCCTTCACACGCAGATACTGCAAAAAAATACTGTAAAAAAATAAATTTTTACAAAATTTGTTTTGTAAATTATTCTCATACTTATTGCTCCTGTTAGAGGAATCCACCATCAAGGCTGTTCAGGTATTTCAACCAAAAGCCCCTGCTTTAGAACAAAGATTATCTTGTGAGTCAGAGGGCTATGCCCATTCCATGTGTACAATATGGATCTTAGAACAAAGGTTTTGAGTTGAGATGGTTGAATGGTAGGAACCTTCTTAAACTGCAGATGACACATCTGTGGGCAGACACCAGGTTGAGTAAGAGTTTTTGTTAACCAAATAAGCTTTAAAGCTGTATAAATCTGAAAAGTGATTGTAATCACACTGTAACTTCGGTTTAAGGCAATGGTTCTCAAACTTTATGCTCTCCAGCTTCCTCCTGCCAGAACTTGGTTGGCAACAAATCAAATAAGTCAAGCATTAAGGTAATCAGTAACAGACTAGCTCAAGTCTAGAAACCAGGAAAAATCACACTGAACCTTTCTGGTGCTCAGTAAGTCAATTTTCCAACCCAGAAACAAAAACCCAGTATTTCACCAAACAGATGAGAAGGAAAGGAAAACAGACAATGAGAAGATGAACAATGTGCCATATGATATCAAACCACTCATCTTTAAAGGGGGTAATAACTACTTACAAAGGGTTCTTGTTCAGGTATTCTGAAGAACAACATGCTAAATCCACGTTTTCAGCTGGGATAGATTTAATTTCCTTCTTAGTAGCTAATGCAGTGCTGTGTTTTGAATTTAGGATGAAAATAATGATGATAACACACTGTTGTTTTGGGGGTTGCTGAGTAGTGCTTACCCTAAGTCAAGGACTTCTCAGTGTCTCATTCTCTGCCAGGTGCACAAGAAGCTGTGAGGGAGCATGGCCAGGACAGCTGGCCAGAACTGGCCAAAGGGACATTCCACAGCATAGACTGCCATACTCAGTGTGTACATGAACTGGAGAGAGCTGGCTGGAAGCCCTCTGATTGCTGCTGGGGAACAGGCTGGGCACTGATCAGTAGGTGGTGAGCAATTGTGTTGTGCATCACTGTTTTTTCTTGGGTTTTATCTCTCTCTCTCCCTCTCTCTTTCCCCTTCCTTTTCACCACAATTATTATTTTTATAATCATATTTAGTATTGTTAACAACGTTATTTTATTTTATTTTACTTTAATTATTTGACTGTGTTTATCCCAACCCACAAGTTTTGCATTTTTTCTAATTCACCTCCCCATCCCACGGGGAGAGAAGGGGAGGAAGGTGAGTAAGCAGCTGTATGGTACTTGGTTGCCAGCTGGGGCTAAACTACACACACACACGGTAAGTCATTAAATGTGATCATCTGTTCTAATGTAAAAAGTAGAACATTGGAACATTGCACAGATATATTTTGTTCATCAGCCTAAAATTTTAAAAGGTTTTACACTAATTTTCCAGTAGTAATTTCTGCTGATGTTACTCTTCTCAGGGAGTTAGTGGGTAAAATGTCAGGGGAAGGGGGAAATTTGAGATGAAAAAGACTGGCAGATTTCACGTGCCATTTGTTTGAAAATTTATTTCTCCTTTGAAAGGTTCTGTGGGCTAGGGGGAAAGAAAAGTGCCTTCTTACAGACAGGAATGTTTTTAGTGTGACTGTAGAAAGTAGCAGTAGAGCTAAAGCAGGGAAGTTCCTGGTGACTTTATGTTGCACAGCCTCGTTTATGGGACAAGCACCACCAGCCTGTGCCCTGACATTTCGTGCTTTCACAGCAGAATGAAAGGACACTGAGAGAGACACCAGGAGCAGGAGAGGAGTCCATGAGTTGTCTTGCTGTTCCTCATTGTGGAAAAGCCTCTTTCTGAATTTGTTTCTTCATTTGCTCCATCCAGGATACACAAGCAGTTACCCGCTTAGGTTAAGTTTTGGAAAGGGGGCTGGAATGATAATGAAAATAGAAAAACAAAATGTGGAGCTTGTGAAAATTCTTCTTCCAGCTTTTTTCCAGAAGGAAGACTTTTCACCTGCTGGTTTCCTTATTGCAACATTTCAGAGGGGGTTTCCACAGATAGAGGATATGAAAATGAGTAAGGAAGAATTGCTACAAGAAGTGGATTTATTAAAAAATATGTCTGAAGCATTTTTTATCACATCTTTGAGTAAATTGTTGTGTTGTGTAAGACACATCACTGTGTTTGACACTTCTGCCAAGCAGAGCATGAAAATAAAGTAGCATGTATTTTATGCTATTTTTTAATATAATAGAAAAGGTTCTACCTTTTCATAGTGGGTTTTTTTGGAGGGGGTTTGGTGTTTTTGGGTTTTTTTTTTTTTTTTTTTTTTTTTTGGTTTTTTTTGGTTTTTTTTTTTTTTTTTTTGCTAAATAGATGAATGCAATTTATTCCCATGGAGTTTTAGAACTTACAAGGTGTTCTATGCAGCAATATGCAGTGTCTTAGAAAGCACAGATCAGTCTTTCCAAATACTTGTGAGAATTGATGAATGAAAGAATCATCATGCAAGTCAATGTCTTCTAGTCTATCTCCTGCAGGCTTTCTTCCTCTGACACATTCATCATCTCTGTCCTTGCCTGCCAGGACATAAAAGCAGAGAGCTGTTGCTAGCACTACTCTTTTGCTAGCATTGAGGAACTGAGAACCCCCATCACATCTTTCCTTGTCAGAAAGAAAATTACTTCCTCTGGAGCCCAGATTTCCCCTCTTCTGCTGGGTGCAAATCTGCTTGTGTGTTTCTACATGTACCTCGGTTCTCCTGTGGTTTTCCATAAATGACTGCATACATCTCCTTGAAGCAGGAGAGCTCCTGCAGGCAGGGATGCCTTCTCAGTCCCAAGAGAGTCAGAAGCTGCAACTCTTTCATCAAGTACGATATCAGAGTCCTCTTCCTGAGCGATGGCTCTTCTCTGGTTGTCAGTCTAATCAGAAAATCATTGGTTGATGAACAAGATGTTTCTGTACAACTTCTGTCTCCCACTTTGTGTGACAACACATGGTCTTGACTTATCATGGATTTAGTATATGGCTCCTCATTGACAGCTGAAAACAGTGTAGTAAAGAAGACGAAGAATTTGTAGGGGTTTTTTTTATGGTCTTTTGTAGCTTTGATATTTTTAAAGTTAATTTTTTCATGATTTCTCTGGGTTTAGTTTTGTCTGGTATTAATTCTCTGTGCAACAATCATTGCAACAAGTGCTGCCCTCCTGTAGCTTTTCTGCAATGTTTTGCCCATGTGCTTATGGATAAAGCAATTTGCAATTTCTTTCATAATTTTAACCCACATGCAGTTCTGCTCTGTATGCCAGATAGCTGCTCTGTGGCTCATGGTGGCACTCAAAGCTCCAAATTGGAATGTATGTGATGAAATTCAAGGACTGTAGTGTGTTTTTATGTTTAGGGTTGACACAGAAAAAAAAAAAAAAAAGAGACAGATAGTTATGACAGTATCTGTTAGTCTTAAGAGTGTCACTGCTTGAGTGCAGAAGAAGAAAAAGAAGGGAGCGGGAGTGTGCCTTTGTTTCCTCCTAATGCACCTGTTCCTTCTGCTTGTTTGCAGAGAGGGGCATGTCAATCTGACAACACCATCAATATGACCTTTTTCTGTGAGCAGGCACAAGGAACAGATGAATCAAAAGGAAGATATGAATTAAAACCAGAGGCATCTCTTGTGCATCACCCTCTGCACTGTTGGGAAGGATACGCTCGAGTTAGATGGAAGCAGGCCACCTGTGGCAGCGGTGTAGCTGTGACAGCAGTGAGCACACTCACTTGTGTGGTAAGAACCACCTATAGCTTTCCATCAAACTAACTTAGGAAGTCAGGGATACAGATGGGATTTTGGTTTTGGTCTGCTTGCCTGCTCTGTTTATGCAGAACTTCATGCAGAAATAACAATGGAAGATATGCTTAGTGGTTTGATATTCTTTGCTCCAGAATGTCTGAGGATTTTCCCAGTCTTCATTGGATAGCATTAAAAATTAATGGGGTGACTAAATGGCTTACAATTTTACATGATCCTTTGATGTGAAAGCAATTATTAATGTCTATAATTATCTCCAGAACTACTTGGGTCTTGCAAACAGCATTCAAATCAACATTTTTAACTGTTTTCCAGGGGATGTCATTATATAATTCATAGCAAGGAATAGTACCCTACAATCTGAGCTCAATATTATTGTCCTTTCAGAATTTATTTCTCAGACCATCCTTCTGAAAAGTGATAATTTTTTATTTTAACCCGTTTTTAAAGTGCATTCAAAGATCTCAGCAGGGGACTCAGCAGGTATTGAATAGACCTTATCTCTATCACTTTAATGTGAGCCTTTGATGTAACAACACTGAGATCAATGCTTAATCCATTATCCTCTGAATTAGAAGGACCATAGTGATATCTACACATTTGCTCTCCCACTGTCTTTTCTGCCCACAGCCTACCCACTGTGGGGCAGAGTGGGAAAGAGAGAAAGCCTTGGTGCTGTGCAGGTTCACCCCATCCCACCAGAGCTGGTGCTGGTGCCAGCCAGCAGCCATGGCTATCAGACAGCTGTGATGGGCAACACAGCTTCAGCATCTCACCAGGAAGTCAAGTCTGCGGGTCAGGGTTATTTCAGCAACGTCAAAAATGTCAGGCAGTACACAGCCAAGGCCATCAAGACATGGTTGGTTGAATGGCTGAGGACATGCATGTAATTTTCCTTTTTTCTCCCCCATACTTGCACAACATTATGGTAGACAGATAGATCACCAGCAGACTCACAAGCAAGGTCAGATGACTCTGATCTTTCCCAGGCAGGTCACCTTGGTAACATTGGTCAGTGAGAATAGGCAGAGACACAGGACATTTCTTCAAGGAACAAATTTTTTATTTAGCTCCAGTAGTACAGTAAGGGAAAAACAGTGTTGCACTACCTGCAACTTTGCCAGTTTTTCTAAAGGCTTTGATAGATCCAACTTTAAAATCTTTCCCTTTCTACTTCATCTCCGTGATACTAAAGTCTAGGTCTACCTGCTGCCCTTGAAAATCATGGGCTAATCAAATTATTTTTTGAATAGGATAACTCCAGAAGAAGGCACGGTAACTCCAGAAGAAGCCATCAGACCAGGATTTTCAGATTTTGGGACTTGCTGCTGGACCCTGGACACCTTACACTTTTTAAAAGTGGTAGAAAGGAACCTGAAACCATAGGAGTTTTCAACAAAGTTTTTTATGTAAATGTCAAGGCAAAAACATTTATTCAGGATTGAGAGTAGGCATAAGTTTTTTCATTCAAAGAAATGTCATCAATCTGAGGTATTAGTAGCATTACTTTGTAAGTGTACTTTATTATCCTCCCAGATCAAGCTTTAATGTGTTTCAATCCAGGGATCATAGCAGTTTCTGTAGCAAGGATTGCCAGACTAAAAATTATGGGTACTTATAGGGCTGTGAAGGAGGAAGTGTAGCCTCGTGTGACTCCTGGGAGTCTGGGGTGGGAGAAATCTGGCCTCAAGCTGCTGGGACGCAGCAGATGACTGTGGGGCCTTCAAGAGAGGGGTTAGAGACCTTCTGCGCTGAGCAGAGCAGGAAGAATGAATCATTAAAAAGAACTTTCAAATCATGAAGATAAAACAGAGATTCCCAAAACAGATGTGATTCCCACAGAGTATGATCTATCTAATGGAGAAAAGATATACTTCAGAACAAGTTTGTATACACATACACAAGCATATGCAGAACTGATTAAGCACTGTTCAGTAAGTTTGTTCTGGTTCTGCTTTTTTATGTGCGTAAATGGAAAAAATATGGCATCTGATAACAAAATCAACAGACAACTGAAAGTGACCAGACATCAAAGGGTTTTGAAGGCTAATAAAGTCTTTCCCTGTCCTGGAGAGGGTCTGATCTTTCCCCACAACTGAATTCCAGATCCAGTTATGAAAGAACAGCAACTTTTTTTGGCTACAATGGACCTAAGAGATAACAGATCCAGTCCTGATGGGAGAGTGACAAAAGGCAGAAGTTTTGAAACCTGTTCTGCTCTGATTCACTCTAAATATATAATTATCACAATTCAGAGCTCCTTGTGGATTTGGAGTGACACAAGTAAAGACAAAGTTATGATAATAATTAGTTTTCACATAATTTAATTTAATATATACTTTGTATAAATTATACAAAGGGAGGTCGGACCAGATGACCCACTGTGGTCTCTCCCAGTCTGACCCATTTTGTGATTCTGTGAATACTTGTCATTTGAGTAGAGTTTATGTCCTTGCTATCTAAAATCACTAGTACAAATATCCTGTAAAGGAATTTTTTTTTTTACAGCCCTTCCCTTCAGTATCACAATTGCCAGATAAAGTTAGACCTTCAGAGGAGAGAACTTATTGGCCACAATGGATTGTGGTTACTGAGACACTTTGAGGAAAAAATTACAAGGGAATGGATACTTGTGCTGTAATTGCTAGAGAAGGACAGCTAAGGAAAATCTTAATGAAGCTTCAGGGCATGACTCTTAGGTCAAGACTAGAGTAAGACTCAAGTGTGTCTGCCTTCTAGAGAGAAGGTAAAAAAAAGTAGTTTGTGAAAGAGGAATCTTACTGGCCTGCAAAAGCCAAACAATGCTGTAGACCTATTCAGGCATGCCATAAACTCACCAGTCTTCCTAGCTCAGGAAAATCCCAACACAGTTTTGTTTCTCTCAAAGCCAGTATTGACACACTGCAGCTGGACTTCCTGCTAGCTCACAGTTCAGTGGGCTATTCCTGCTATGAAGCACAACATATCCAGGCAGCACATTGTTGCTAAAGCTAAAAAAACCTCATTGTATAGGAGTAGTTTATGGTCTTTATCAAGGTCATAGTTTTGGATGTAATATACTCTGAACACATGATGAGGCATAAAGCAGACTAATGTTACCAAGATGAAGAAGAAACTCTTTGCCTGAGCCCTGAATTCCACGTGAGAGTTAATGTCAGGCCAGTATTTCATGGCTACCCTATAGATCACAGTCAGCTGGATTCCGGTGAGCACAGCACACGCTGCCACCAAAATCCCAACCAGGCAGTAGTTCGCGATCACCATGTGAGCCTCCTGCAGCTCCTTGTGGAACTGGAAGCACTCGCAGGAGCGGTAAGTCTTCGAGGTGCCGTAGTAGGAGAGGAGAACAGGCGTGACCACCAGTGCTCCCAGCAGCCAGACTGCCCCCACCCAGGCCGCAGTGTAGCACTTGCGAAACTCCAGGCGGCGGAGGCGCGCTACGATGATGGCCGAGTAAAAGGCAAAGGTGGCGTACATGTGCAGGTAGATGATGGCGCTCGCCAGCCTGCAGGCAAACCTCCCGAATTTCCACTCCCCCAAAATGTAGTAGCTGAGGCGGAATGGGATGCTGAGGAGCATGAAGCTGTGCAGCACCAGGAGGCTGATGATCATGATGGTCATCACAGATTGGGATCTCCTTTGAAACAGCTGCTGGGACATCATGATGACCCCGAGGGTGCCGCCAGCCAGGTTAATGATGTACAGGACTATCAGAACAGCGTGGAGTTTCTCTGAAGAGTCCAGCACTGTGCCATTTGAGGTATGGTTCTGTTGGGTTATGCAGCTGTTAAGCATACTCATAAGTTCCTCTTTTGAAGGTTACTGAAAAGGAAAAAAATAGGAGAAAACATTTTTCTTTGTTATTTCCTTTATTGTTAACTGGAATATCACAGATTCCTAAAGAGAAACTACTGAATTGCATCTGAAATTATGTTATCCCATGAAGTTTACAGTCTTATAACTGTTGTGATCCTGCATATGACAGCAGTAACCTGTGCCTCTCAGGGTTAAAACTACATTTTGCATAATTATGAATGAGATTTTGATTTACTAAACTGCACTCTAGGATTTTTCATTTGCCTCTAGATTCAGCCATTTGTTATAATGAAGGCACTGTTTGTCTGTAAATTGTGCAAGTTTTATCTTGCACTCATATTATAAATCTTAAATTGATGGTGGGAAAATACTGAAACATGAAGATGTAGTACCTATCA
This sequence comes from Pyrgilauda ruficollis, assembly GCF_017590135.1. Classification (NCBI taxonomy): domain Eukaryota; kingdom Metazoa; phylum Chordata; class Aves; order Passeriformes; family Passeridae; genus Pyrgilauda; species Pyrgilauda ruficollis. The sequence continues at coordinate 26,278,596 of NW_024519206.1, read as the reverse complement.
TGTGTGGATACTCTTTGATGACACCTGATCCATCTTTTTAGCATCTTGTTGGATGGGTACAAAATACACATAGGTAGCAATGGTTTGTTTCTAGATACACGGAGCAAATTGCAAATAAAGGTTTGCAGATGAAAATTCAATTTCTTCTTACTTCATCTGCAAGTATTTTTTGCTACAGAATTTTACCTGAGCTAGTCTACTATGAAAAGTGATGAAAAGGTGAAAATTAATTGGGGAATGATCTTCTAAAAGATATAAATCTTTTGGCAGTTGTTGAACATAGCCACATACAGCTGCATTCTTATTTAGACTTAACTCAAAATGCGGACTTGTATACAGATTTATGTACAAATAGACAAGCACATAGATACTTTGCTAATTAAATTTATTCTTACCTTGGATAGAGTTTTGAAAGAACAAAGTAAGAGTTAAAAAATTATCTCTTAAAAAAAGTAGCGCCTTCTCTGTCTGATTCCTTTGAAGATTGAAATTAGTAAACTTGTTTTAATCGGCAGTTCTTAATTCTTTGCACTCATCTGTAAAGTGATAGACTGCAACTGCAAAACATTTTCAGAGAAATTTCTTATTTATGAAGCATCAGGCAAAACATCTTTACAAAGCCAAGATCTATATAAACCTTCTGTTCACCTGCATTTAAAATTAGTGACCTCAAAATGTTTAAATGATTAAAATTGTTTGCCTGCCTAATATTCCCAAGACAAGCACAAGAAATTTCCCAGAAACTTTGCTACACCAAAAGTTTTACAAACCAATTCATTTTCCAATGCTTATTGTTAATATTTCAAATTGGCTTTGAAAATGTACAAGTTCTAGACAGAATAATTACAGTTTAATTACAGCACTTTTTATCAATTTGAAATAGTTTATGATTTTTTTTGCTATTTATAGCAATAAAATATTTGAATTTTACCTTATAATCTCTTTTGTGACTCCACACTGAAATGTGTCATTTCATGCAGCTGTAGCATATGGCATACATAAGCAGAGTGAAAAAGACAGCCTTTGACCTGTTTGACCAAGGACTGAGAGTTTTCTCAGCCCACACACAGGAAGGAACAAGCCTTCCTTTTGCTCCTCTGTGATAGCAATCTCATATGTGCGACGTCTAACGCTCTTTTCGTCACGCAGGGAGAACCACAGAAAAGGTGCTGAGCTGCCAGAGACTATCATTGTGCTGGGACATGTAGAACAGACCAGGTCAGGACTTCCTCTGACCACAATTTGGTTAGTCTTAAAGCTCAGGCAGACAGTGATTCCCTGAGCCATACAACTACCATAAGGTACCAGGTTTTGCTGCTGAACAAGTGAGAAGTGCCACTGATCAAGGAAAGAAATGTGCACCTGAGCAAAGAATTTTTTCCTTATACATCCACTTTCCCCCTGAACTTGCTTTATGTTTAATAATTAAGCTAAATGTTCAAGAATAACAAAGTGTTTAGCAGAGTTAACAGGGATTTCACTCTAACATGTTATTAGACTGTCAAGAATTGAGAGGTGATTTCTCACTGTTTAAATATTATATATAAAACAAGCTGTCGGCATATATGAAAAGCAACTTAAGAGTTCCTGCTGTAAAAAAAGAAGACATAGAGAAGCCAGTGGGCTTTGAAAATTATTCTTGAGCCAAAGGCATGAATGCAGACCCCAAAACATATCATTAGTACATGGCAGCTCACTAAAAAGAGGAAGAATTTGAGTCACATCTCTTGTAGAGACATTAAAAAGAATATTCTTGACCAAAATTAAACAGAAAAATGTTAGTTCTGTTTATTTTTCAACTAAAGTTCTACACTTCAATCGGAGTCATCCCTACTCAAACATGATAGGCAACACATAAGGTTTTGTGAGCAAACAATAACATAAAAAAAATATTGCAGCAGGGCTGTACTATCATTACCCCTGCCATCAGTCAGCCACCTTCTGCTGTGGGTGAGAGGATGGTTGCCTCTGAGAGGCACATCTCCTGCTAAGAACAGTGTTAGAAAGAGCACGATGTGAAAGAGAGCTACCAGAACTAAATAAATACAAAACCTCAAAAAATAAAAAGCTGGGAAGAGAAACAGGAAAGTCAGTGAGGGTGAGCAAAGATGTGCAAACAGCAGTCTGTGAGACATTCTCAGGATAAACCCTGAAAGTTTTGAGAGAGCACTTACCATTTCATTCAGACCAGGATTCAGAACAGCAGGGATGCCCATTTTGGACACTGCATATATTTGTGGGGTCGGAGTAAAAGAAATGTGTGATTGTTCCATCAGAGCACTAATGGAGAGCAGCTACCTGGGTAATGGTACTCACCAGCTGTAGTTCCAGCATCACCTAATCCCACATAAGGACAGGCTGCTGCCTGACACTGTAGTGGTGGTGGTTGGATGGCAAAATGATAGCTGGGTCTGCAGAAATGCACAGCAAGGTAGTGAACAGCCTGGATGTCAGACACTGGTGGTTTCCGTGTATTAGAATGGTCATGAAACCACAGCTACAGCCTCTGGGTGAAGCAGGGAAATGGCTGCTGCCTTGTCCACAGAGCTTGAAGGAATCCATAAACCTTGAACCACCATGTAATCAGGAATGCATAAACCTTGAACTACCACGTAAAATCAGAAGAGACATGAAGAAATTGCATTCAGCAAGTAGCTGTTTTGTGACAGCCAGTACTCCAGACAAAGCTGAATCAGACTCTGAGATCAGGAGCTTGGTGCACTCTGTTACCTTCTTGAGTCCAGTCTAAGCTCTTTGGATGTAAAATCAAGCCAAAACCCAGCAAAGATGTTGCATAGATAATTCTCTTGTCACCTTGGGGACAGTGCTGTTGGCTGGCACCAAAAGTGCTGAAGGTCAGAAACTGAATTTCTCCACTGATGTTTTCATATCTCTCAATCTCTTTTTCTTTGAAACATTCCTTGAAACTTGTATGTTAATGTGCTAACCTTGTATCTTCATGTTCTTCTGTTAAATAAATAAAAAACAATTTAAAAATCAGGCAACTCAGCCCTGTAATCTAGGTTTAGGTTAGCTTGTTATTTGAGTACAAGAGAAAATTTAGTCAGCACATAGCTTGCCTTGTCCAGTGGTGAGAATAAAGATTGAAAGAGAAATGTATTTATACACAGCAGAGATCCAGGTCAAGACTAGAATTGCACATAGATTTTAAGTAAGGAAGGGACTGGGCGTATCTGGTTCAGCACTGGGGTAAACAGAAGACAAAGAAGAAGAGTGGAGGTTTCAGCTACTGAGCTGGAAAAATGAAACAGAAGAAGAAGAAGTAGCAGTTGACAGAAGAGAAACAAGGCCTGTTGTGTGTTTGGAGATGGGACAAATCTCTGTGGAAGTGTCACTGCCGGTGCCCACGCATGGGTGCAGCAGACTTCCTCTAAGAAGAGACTAGGGCCACAGTAGAACTCTAACTTCTCCATTTCATATCTGCATGATTCCTCTGCTGTCTGCATCAGTTTAAAAAAAATATTGTCTTTTCTGGTCACTATAATAACAACCAAGGCTTCACATTTGGTTTCAAGAGATGTTTTCTGTCTTTGAACAGCCATAAAACTGTCCTGTCCTTTGTGACTGGATAGATTTTCAGTTTTACCTACTTCTAAATTAGGGTGAAAACTGCTGATAATTCAAATTATTTATTAATATTAATCCTGTATAGCTAGCTGCTTACAAGAACTGGGCTACACACAGGTCGTAAACAATGGTAAAATAGGAAACACCTGTGTGTGTTATGCTCTAACATACTGCTTTTTCTGGGATTGCAGGTGAAATAGTTCTTGCTGTCTCACTCCCGCCCTGTCAGACATGAGTCATAGGTACTAGATAGCAAGAAAATCATACTCCATAGTTAGGGAACATACAGGATAATCCCTTTAATTTGCCAGTCCCACCCACCCATGCATCATGAATAATTTACTGAATAATCTTCAGCCAGTAAATGGTCAACAAGTTTAGCAGAACTTTTCGGATTCTTGGACTACTCTTCTAATTACTTGATTGCAGGTTTACTGAGAGATTTCTCAGGCATTGCCAGCATGGAAGATGCTGTCTGGCTTCTCTGTTTATTATTTATATATTTGTTTATATATTATAATATATAGTTGTCTTAGTCATATCTATTTAGTATGCCTCAAAAGTAAACATTCTGTTTTGTATAAATAGAAGTAATATGTAATGGATTTCTGTGGAGGAATTTGGCAGAGTATATCACAGGCAGGCTATGACTTACCTTTTAAAACAAAGCTGATATTTATTTGGTTTGGTGCAAAGAGAAGAGATTTATTATTATGAATTCAGGAACTAGTCATTATTCTCCTGTCCTGGTACATACCAGTTTAGAAGTTAAGTTAGAAGAGTTATTGAATAGTTTTGTCCCACTATTTGGTCTAATTGCCCTCCAACACCTGTAATGACAATTAAAGTTGTTGTTGCTTTAGTTTACTTTGATATTACTGGCTATAAAGCCATTTCACTTGGGAACAGCTGCAGAAAATCAGAAGTAAGTCAAGGATCTGGCACCAACAGCATAAATTTTTCCTTATCCCAAATGCTTTCCTTTCTGCTTGACCATGCTGCTACTCCCTGTCCTTTTCAAACTTCCCATTGCTTCAGTCTCACAGCCTTTCTCAGAAGCCTGTGTCTCAAGGAATACCTGGTTTCTCATGCTCTGTTTGATAAATAACCACATAACCACAGAGTCTGAATTCTTTCCTGATACTTATACGCAGAGTCAACAAGCCTCTTCAGGAATTAGATCCCTGAAACTAATTTTTGCTTGACACTGAGCTGGGCAAGGCTTAATCTTTATTAAACTAAAAAGCAATTAGAAAGGAAGCACATAAACCAATTAAGTCATGCAGTTAATAAGAAGGATGTGAAAATGCTGGAGCAAGTCCAGAGGAGGCCACAAAATGATCAGAGGGGTGGAGCACCTCTCCTATAAGAACAGGCTGAGAAAGTTGGCGTTGTTCATCCCAGAGAAGAGAATGCTCTGGGGAGACCTTAGAGAACTTTCCGGTACATAAAGGGCACCTACAGGAAAGGTGGAGAGGCACTTTTCACAAGGACAGGTAGGGGTAGGATACGGGTTATGGTAATGACTTTGAAGTGAAAGAGAAGAGATTTAGATTAGATAGGAGGAAGAAATTCTTTACTGTGAGGGTGGTGAGGCACTGAGCAGGTTACACAGAGAAGCTGTGGATGCCCCATTCCTGGAAGTGTTCAGGACAGAAGAGCCATTGAGTAACGTAGTCTAGTGGAAGGTGCTACTGCTCATGTCAGGGGTGCTGGAACTTGGTGATATTTGAGGTCCCTTCCACACCAAGGCATTCTATGATTCTATGATCAGGTTCTATATTTGGGTTGTTTTCACAAATTTGCATTGATCCTAACTCTCCAGGATCTTAAAACTGTGTGTTTGTGGCCACATTTCACAAAAATGAACCTTAGTGTTACTGAAGGGAATTTCCCATTTTTCTGAAAGAAAAGAAAGTTGCAGAATAGAGTTGCAGAGAGAGCACTAGAGGACAAGGATGAGGACTCTAAATACTAAAAATGATTGAATGTGTCAGTAAATTAATTTATAACCCAGATGAGTCTGGTATCTAGAGGCCTGTCATCCCAATTTCATCAAAATACACATCTATAAAAGTCAGTTAATCAAAAAATAAGGAAAAAAGATAATTGAACTATTGAGAATTTGAAATATCCAATATCAGCTCCATAGGAATAAAACCTGTGAGCAAATCAGAAAAAAATTATTAGCATTTATTCTTGTGAGTGTTGGGCGGTAGGGAGTGGGAATGAATATCAATAGCATGAATTCTAAGATACAAAGGAAATTAAATATATTAAATATGAGTACAAAAGAGAACACCTAAAGCACCTCCAAAAAATAGTGATGTTTCATTCTGTTCTCAGGGGTACAAAATGGACTGGTTGTGAAAGGAGAAGGTCTTTTAGTTCCTATCACTAAAAAGAGAACTGAATACAAAAACCATGCTGCAAGCTATCAGACTTTTCTGATTTAATTTCCTGTGAGATATCCAAAATGCCTAAAGAAGAAAAAGCGAGTTTGAAATTTGAACATTTTGGCTGGTGGATGCCCCCACAGAAGTTTTTTCCTTCAAGCCCCTTGAAGAAAAGACAGGGTTAGTCCCACAAACAGAGGAAACTCCAAAGCTGAGGCCGTATGGCGCTGGACAGAGCCCTGTGTTACAAAAACTGATGCTCTCACTTTCAGAGAGCCTTGTCCATAGGATGACTGCCATTTGCAGAGGAAAATACAGCAGAAAAAAAAAGCAGGTCTGCAGCACCCAGCGACAGAAGTGGCTTAAAGCATTGTGCAGACAGGAATAATCTTAAGGGATTTAAAAAGAGATGCCCACCATATATTTAAAGTGTACTTCCTCCCGATCCCTGCCTTGGGAAAGGTTCTGTTGACTCCTTCAGTGATGCCAGTGGCAACCAGGAATGAACCTCTGTGCTGGCAAGTCCATCATCCATGGTTCCAGCAGAACAATGTCATTTCTGCTGCCTTTTTTGCTAGTTGGGAAATCTCTATGCTTCCATTATGCACACTGTTTACAGGAATGAAATGAAATGAATGCTGTGTGTATGTCTGTTTATAGCCCATACTCTCAGCACATGGCAAAGAGAATATGTACAACCAACAAAAGTGCTCTCATGATAAATTGATCATGCCATCAAACTGTCTACATAGATCCATTCAATAGTTTTCACTATTTCTTTGTTTCCTCAGTTCAAGGATTTGAGCAATTACTGTAATTATAAGAATATTTTTACTCTAAAACATAGATGGGCCATGCAGCTAATGAACATATTTTACCCTAACTCTGTGAAAATGGAATATGTGATAGGTTCCAACTGAACTGTGCATCAGAGTCCTGTTGAACTTATCTTTCCATTATAACAAAAATAGATTATAGAACAAAATAATAGGGTAGAGGGGAATGTTTAAAATGAAGTGATTAATTTAAATGCTTTTCATTCAGCCACCAGTAGTTCCTAGAAATGAAGGATGGGAGAAGCCATGTATTTATTTATTTATTTAGCTAGTTATTTAACTCAAGACAGAGAGAGAAAAAATTGCCTTAAGTATGATTAATAATAATTTGATCTAAAATGTAGATGAAAATCAGAGAGGAAGTTTACCTACACATTTCAAATTTCATAGATCTATATGCTTCAATTGTATATTTTCAATGTACAAAATAGCAGAAATAATTGTAGTAGAAATAAGCATCTTTAAGCACATTATATTTAGCTATAAACCTAAAGGCTTAATTAATTGAAAAATTCAAAATTTGGTTCCTTTATATGAGAAGACATAAACTGTCAAAAATAAATCCAGGGATTATGTTCTCAGTTCAAAGGAGGACACTGAAAGGGCCAATTAATTTTCTTCTGACTTTTTTTTTCACTAAGCATGCTTTTAGGCAAGATTGTCAAAACATTGTTAGCCAGCAGAAACCAGTTGCTACCTATGAGAGGATAAAGATTAATTAATTCAAATGTTGTTTTTTAGATCCTCCTGATATTTCAAAATCCTCCTGATTAAAAAATGAATAAATAACAGACTTTTCCTATTTGAGCCTTAGGAATTTTTTTTTGCTTTGCAAATTCAAATGTAACAATTTGAATAAAAATAAGATTGTATTAGAATCCAATTTTATTTTCAAAATTAAAGCTCTTGAACCACAAGTTTAAGGAATTTTACAGTCTTTTATCTCCTTCTTTAACAATGTGTCTTAAATTCTGGCTGGTAGCTAAGCTAAGCCCTCACTCATTTCCCCAGAGGGGTGGGGATGAGAACTGGAAGGGCAAAAGAGAGAAGAAAACTTTTGGGTCAAGATAAAGGCAGCTTAATAAGTGGAGAGGGATAAAGGGAAACATGAATTAAGCCATGCAAAAGCAGTCATCACTGACCACCAGAAAATGATGCCCAATCGGTCTCTGAGCAACAGCTACTTTGGCAAAACTGCCCCTTCCCAGTTTTACTGCTGAGTGTGTTGTTATGTGGTATGGAAGATTCTTTTGGACAGTTCAGCTCAGCTGTGCTCTCCCCACCTCCTGCCCACCCTCAGCCCATGGGCTAGAGGAGCAGATTCACAAAAGAGGAGCAGATTCACAAAAGAGAGAAGGTGTTGGTGCCATGAAAGCCTGGCTCAGCAAGGGCTACACCACTGGTGCGTTATCAACGCTGTTTTGCCACTAATCTAAAACACAGCACCATATGGGCAGCTATGGAGAAAATTTGCTCTGTCCCAGCCAGAGCCAGTACAGGAAAATAAAAATACAGTTGTGAAGAAAACTGTTTAAATATTCTGGATATGTAATAAAATATTAATAATTTCAAAATTAAGGCTTTTGTTTGGAAAAATTTTAAAAAGTAAGTTGCAAAGCTTGTCTCAAATATGGATTAATCCAGGGAAAAAAACTTTTCTGGGTTAAAGCTTCCTCTTAATGAACCAGTAATAAGAACAATACTTATATAATGTTTCCTAAAAGCATCTGTCTCTGGTAGCAAAACTCTCACTTGGCAGAAGAAGACAGGAACAGAGTGGGGTATGTTAAAAAGTGTTTAATCACTGGATCACTGGATGGGACATATCACTGGATCACTGGATGGGGCATATCAGGTAAGCAAGGGCATGAGGGTCAAACATGGCACTGAAAGACGTCCAAAGAAGAGCTGCCAGGAGAAGCTGGCAGTCAGTCGACGGCAAAGCTCCTCAGTGCTGGATCTGGCAACCTCCGGTGTCCCACCACGAGCTGTGTAACAGGAGAGAGCTTTGTGGGTAGCGTGGAGTGGGAGGAAGCAGCAATGTGCTGACAGCTGGGGTTGCTGTTCATAGGGACCTCAGCAGGCTGGGGGAATGGTGGTCAGCCTCCCCCTGCTGTAATTTAGTTAATTGTGCCTTGGGGCAGCAAGCTGTGTGGTTGTTGGTAAAATATGCTTTCAAAAGAAGAAGGTAAGAATATGGAACCCCATGTGTGTTGTCTATCAGAGCACTTTTTTCTTTTTTAATAAGAGCTTTGGGTACAACAAATAAAGTTTGGATTAGGAACACTTAGGGGAAGCAGAAGGGCAGCACCAGTCTCTTCTCTCCGGTGACCAGCGACAGGGCTCAAGGGAATTGCTTCAAGCTGTCAGAGGAAGTTCAAGTTGGACATTAGGAAAAGGTTCTTCACTCACAGAGTGGTTGAGCACTGGAACTGACTTCCCAGGAAATAGTCATACCTGATCTTGCTAGAGCTCAGGAAACATTTGGACAATGTTCTCAGGCACATGGTGTGATCCTTGGGGTTGTCCTGTGCAGGAACAGGAGTTGAACTTTGTACCCTGTGGGTCCTTTCCATTTCCTTTCCAGGGTATTCTTGTCCTGGAGCTGTGGTAGAGGAAGTTTGAGTTATATATTAGAAAAAGTTCTTCATCCAGAGGGTGGTGGTTGGGCACTGGAACACAATCCCCAGGGAAGTGGTCACAGCACCATCCTGACAGAGTTCAAGAAGCATTTGTACAACACTCTCAGGCACCTCACAGGTGTGATTCTTTGGTGTCCAGTATAGGGACAGGAGGTGGACTCAGTGATCCTTGAGGGTCCCTTCCAACTCAGCATATTCTATGGAATATGAGATTCTGTGGTATTCATTTGAGTGGTGTAGCTGTGAGTCAGGAGGCCCACAGCTCCAACACCAGAGAAGGTGTTTGGATCCTCCATCCTTAGATTTTTGAAATACAACTGGACTCAGTTCTGTGCAGCCTCATCTAACTTTTGAGTTTAGCCATGCTTTGAGCAGAGGATCGGACTGGATGATCTTGAGAAATTGCTTACTATCCATTTTTGGCTGTGATCTAAGCTCATCTCAACACTACAGCGGTGAATCTTCCATCTTCACCTTTACTTAGTGTTCACAAGTTTGTGAAGGTTCAAGTTACTAAATTTGGTTACTAAATGTAGTTACTAACTGGCAGCAATTACTAACGTGGAACATTTTGTAACACAAATTTAAGTTATCATTTGCTCCTACGCACATCCTGACCTCCAGAACAAGATTTTGTCCTTGCTATTATTGTATCATCTCAGGAATTTTCTGTTCTAGCAAAAATACCCCTTGACATTAAACTACGTGAAACCACCTTGGTCCAACATAATTATTACTTTTGTCATTTTTACTTCATGAGTACTGCAGTGGTTTCACACTCCTACACATTTTTGTAAAAGGTGTTGTTATGGTGATACATTTCACACACTGTATTTCTTCATATGTGTCTGCTACCACTCTTTTTTTGTCCCCTGTGTACTTAAATATGCTCACGAGTGACCAGTTTGGGGTATTTAATCAAGAAACAGCTGAGATCTTTTTGCAGATTCTGTTTTGTCACAGCCTGGATTTTCTTATTTCTCTGTGAATTAACTGCCTTGTCATGTGTTTTATTTTTTCTTCTAATTTTGCAGCTTCCTGTGCTTCACATTCATTGGGGTGTTAAGTTTGGTGGTATTTGCCATCCTTGTTTATTGTCCATACCACACTGCTGCATTACAAAGCAAAATTCTTTTGTTTTCATTCAAAAGAACCAGAAAAGGCTCAGCCTTTCAAGATGCTTAGTCGACTGAACATTAATACTGCTCAGTGGAACAGGTATCAGCTCAGATTTACAGCCTCCTCTCAGTGGCAGACAGAGTGAGAACTCCATTTTCAAGTGTGGTTATTTTTCATTTTGTTATTTGCGACTGAGTTTCCAGGCTGATTATTGTTGAGACAAAGTAAAGTGCACAAAAGTGTGCAGCATCCATTCAACCCTGAAAGGAGCATATTCTTGAATATCAGAGCAGTGATACAGTAAATTGCCTCTTTATTTATATAACAGAGCATACAGAGGAGATAACAGCAGAGCTAATGAGACTCTGCATATATATGGGTTACATTAGTAATGAGAAACAGCTCCACTAATTAACTCTGCTCCCTAATGAAATTAAATTCCTGCTATAAAAGACTTTTACAATAAAGTCAATACAAACCCCAAGTATATCAAATTCTAACTCCTTCATTATGGCAGGGTGACATAAACAATATCATGATTTTATATTGGCATGGGACAGTAAGCATTGTTGGTAGGCTGAGCTTGTTCCAGTTTCCACAAAAAGTCCCAATAGCTTCCTTTCCTCATCCCTTCCTTTCCTGCACACATGCAGACTGGCAAATCAGTGAAATAAATTTCTCAGGTTTTAGGTTAATTTTTGAAAAAAACCTTGATACATAAGGTTGCCCATGTAAATTCATTAAAAGCAATATAAGCTCAAATTGTAAGCTTGAATTTTTTCCCCAAGTGATGAGCTGAATTCTTAGCAAACTTCACAAAGCATATTCCCACTGACTGGTCCTATGAATTATCATCTGCCTGATACTCGTTAAGCATCTCCTTACTGTGCTGTTTGGATGGTCTGCTAGTTCTTTCCTTCTACAGTATCCTGGTTTTCCATGCTCAAAGCTGAGCTGAGACCACAAATACTTTAGTTCTTGCAGTACCTGAGTAATGAATTTTGTTCCATCATGATCCTGCAATAGAAAAGAATCATCAAAAGTGGGAGAGATGTCAAGAAGCTGTAGAACCACTTCAGCTGCTGTCTTTTTGTCATAAGCGAATGGAAAACACAAAATTTGGTGATGAACTTCTCTTCCATCATTATCACTTCAAGCTGCCCAGACAAATGGACTGCATATTGACAGTCAATTTACCCCATGCTAAGTTCTCCTTGTTCAGAGCAGACCAGTCAGGAAACCATTCCAGGTAGTGCCTTCTCTTTTCTTAGAACACTACCCAGAAGGATTTGAAGTGCTCAACAACATCTCTGGTGGTGTTTACATATTTAGATGAACAAATGTTTCATAGCACAGTCGTGGCCACCATGGCCATATGTGCCTTTATGATTATATTGTACATATCCTCAATGCTCACATGAATGAGACTCCTCTTTTGTTTGCCTGCCCTCAATCAACTTCTCAGTGTGTCCACATTAGAATTTCATATCTGAAATGAGGCACATAGTAAGCAGTTTATTAGAAATAATTCTGTGTATGTAAATGTGGAAAGCACTGACATATACATTTAGACTTAAAAAACCAGAGAGTGTTCTCCATACTTACTTTCTAAGCAGATAGTATTCATGGCTCAACTTTGACTTGGGATTCTGTATTTTTTGTCTTTATTCCAGCAATAGTTGGACAATACTCAGTGATTACGTACATGGAACATTTCTTATTCTTTTTTGTACAGTTGTTCTCTAAATTTAAGTTGAAAATCCTGGGGCAACTTCAGGAATGGTTATTCAGCAATTAGAGAGAAGTCTCATTCAACTCCCTCTATTTATTTATTTATTTATTATTTATTATTTATTTATGTACCAATTTCTGACATACATTACAGCCATATTATGAAGCTACACCTTTTGCAAAATGAATAAAATTTTCAATAATTTCTCAGAATGACTTCCAGTTATTTTGCAAAATGACAGAAAATAGTAGGCATGCATTATGCAAAATATCCAACCTCTAGCTTTTTGAACTTGTTGGTTTAAAAGATAACAGAAAGAGCTCTTTTCATTTTATTTCCCAGACTATTTAAAACCCCATGGTATATTACAGAGCACACTATATATTACATTTTCTAAAATAAAGACTCTTCTGAGGACAACTTTGTAAAATGTACAGGTGTTTTAAATTTTTTGTTCCTTGGATTGATATTTGATCTGACCTTCTCCAGAACAGTAGTGATAAAAGGTGACGTTTTATGAAGTGCTGAAAACCATTAGGTGATGACCAAGCAAAGGATGTGGTCCAGGGGTGTAATAAGATGACAATTATTTTCTGAAATATCTAAACCCAGTCATATTATGTAGCTGAAACTGTCATTTCATGAAAGAACTGCAAATTGGCAAGTTTTTTTTTTAATAGCCACTTTCACAGATTCATGATATTATATATAGGTTCAGGTTTAGGTTTAAACTGTTCAGGTTTAAACTTCTGATGGCCAGTTCACTATAAAGACAGTTTTATTATTGCAAGCTGAATTTAACTTATATACTGCTTTTCCCTATGTGAAACTTTGTGATGCTATTTCTAGTGTACAGACACATTTCATGTCTTGAGAAGTTTCTCCTTCAGCTGCTCATTCTGTAGCAGAGGACAGGGACTGTGGTCTGTCTCCATATATGTGGAATTTGCATCCATTTGTATTTCTCTCTGTGCAGCCTCCAGACACATGAGACTCTCCTCTCCAAGGGTATGATTGAAGGTTGTCCATCATGTTTTCCTATTAACAGAGACAGAGCCTGCCCTTTCTTATTTTCTCTTACATTTTTGTAGTTATTTTATTAGTGAAGTTTCTGTGAGCTCTTGCTCCACTGAGGAAAAGTACTGGGAAGACAAAGTCCAATGTGCAATTCGTACATGCTGTCGTTAGAGATCGTGGTGCCACCACTCCATTAGGGTATGCCTCCCCCTCAACCAAGGGCTGGCTCTTGTGCTTCTCCGAGCTGCAGAACTCTAAAGCAGAGCACGGCCTATGAGCTCTTTTCCATGAGTCCTTCCCTTGGTGTGTGTTCCCTCTTGAGCACAAATCAGGGTCTTCCTACAGGTTCAGACGAAGCCTTTGAGGATGCTATCAAATTTCTCTGCCAATGTCTTTCTTGCCTCTGTTGTTGGTATTGGCATGTGTCCCTTCCTGACTATGACCCTGCTATGGGTGGGGTTGCCTCTAGATTTGGTAACTGAGACCCCAGCTGGCTGGGCATTACGCTTCCCAGCTATGGCACTGGCACCATTTCCATTAGAAAGACCTGAGTCATGTGAGCCTACTGGTCCGAAGTTCAACCAAGGAAAATGCAGGGTCCTGCACCTGGGGAAAAATAACCCCCTGCACCAGCACAGGCTGGGGGTCAACCTGATGGAAAGCAGCTCTGCATAAAAGGTCCTGGAGGACCTGGATGTCCATGAGGCTGCAGTGCCTTTGTGGCTAAGACGGACAGTGGTATCCTGGGGTGCATTAGGAAGAGCTTTGCCAGCAGGTCAGGTGACCCTGCCCCTCTACTCAGCCCTGGTAAGGCCACACCTGGAGTGCCATGTCCAGTTCTGGGTTCTTTGGTACAAGGGAGACACGGAGTTCCGGAGCAGGTAGGGTGAAGGGCTACGAAGATGAGCACCTCTGCAGTTCTGCTGGAGTCTCTCCCTTGTGAAGCCAGGCTGAGAGAGCTGGGTTTGTTCAGCCTGAGAAGTGATGTTTGAAAGGAGCCTCATCAATTTCTTATCTGAAGGGAAGGTGCCAACAGAATGGAGCCAGGCTCTTCTCAGTGGTGCCACGGACGAGGACACGAGGCAATGGGCAGAAATAGATGCACAGGAAATTCCACCTGAATATGAAGAGGAACTTCTTCACTTGCTGTGACCATGCACTGGAACAGATTACCCAGAGAGGTTGTGGAGTCTGTCTTACTGGAAATATCCAGATCCATCTGGATACAATCCTGTGTTATGTCCTCTAGGATACTGCTTGAACAGGGAGGATGAATCAGATGACCCACTGTGGGCCTTTCCTACCTTACCCAGTCTTTGATTTTGTGATTCTGAGCTCCAGCCACAGGTGAGTGACACAGAATTCCTTGAGGGCACAGCTGGAAGAGCTGATGAGCAAAACCAGCCTGGCACTCCCAAACTGGAAGCATTGCTAGGAAAGAGGGAAGTCACTGGTTGAGGGTGAAAGCAGCCAGCTGGCATGTCTGCTGCCTCATCAGAGAAAAGAGGATTATATATTACTTATAGTTAGCCTCTAGGGAATGGACACTGTATATTATCTTTATGGGTATTTCTCTATTCAGCAAAAAATTTGGTTTATTAAGCAGCTGTTCACAAGTGAGGAAAATTACTTCACTGAGTGTCAGAAAGTTTAGTTAGATTTTCTGAAATTTTTGTCTGGGAAGTCAAGCTGTTTTATTAATGACCCCTTGACTTTTGAAACCGGCCCTTGTTTCCAGTCAAGTCCTAGCCATAGGGTTTACTTACAGGGAAAATGCATGCCAAGTCCTATTTCTCTGAAAACAGCAGAAATGAGTGACTTTATGGGTCAGAAATGTCCAATTCTGCAATTCTGTTGAGGCTTTTTTTCAGAAACTGCTGCCTCTGCTGCCTTCAGGGTTTTTCATGCTCTCTCTATCCCTGGATAAAGCATAAAGTGCCTGAAGCCCCCAAACCCCCTTTCTTGGCCTGCAGCTATGGAGGTACCTTCTTCCTCAACAGTACTTTTAGTCTAAGGTACCCTGGTTATTGGCAATACATGGAAATGGAAATGTCAGGTGACATAGACTGTGGGAAACTGCCTGGAAAGAAAAGATCTGTAAGCTAAGGGGAATTAGACAAAACAGGATTACAGTCTGATAAAATCCTCAAGTCAGGATTGTTGCAAAATGAAGTCTTTGCTGTATTTGTCCTTGCCTTGACTTGATTTTCCATGATTCCCTGGTGAGCTAGAGAGGAAACTGATGCAGCTGAAAGACATTCAGGAGGTAAATTCCAGCCATATGGAAAGAGCAATGCAGGAGTGGGAACAAGGAGTGGCTGAGGGCAAGCTTGTTCCCATCAGTGAGATTGCCACTTTTTATCAGCTTTAAGGATTAAATAAATAACCTGAGATGAAGGCCAGAGACACAGCCACCTTATCTTGTTGCTGTGTGGCAGAAGTATGCTGATATTCTGCTCTCTTCTCCTCATTCCCAGTCCTGTTCTTCAGATTCTATTCCCTCTATGTCCTTCTGTAATAGTGTGTTTGTGTTCATGATTGTTTCCTATCCTAGTACTATCCTCTGTCATTTAGTCAGCAAAATAAAAAGGATCACCTTCATGATTGTGGTGCCTCTGACCAAGCAGATGAAGGTAACTGGAAATTCCCCTTCTCCTATAGTGGTCAACTCCTGGCACAGTTAAGGGAGTTCATTCTCTCAGGGCAGGGGAAGGCTTTCTCTGCCAGACACTGGCTCTCACAAAGCAAGACAAGTGGTAGACATAAAGTTTGCGTAGACATAAAGTTTGCATAGACAGACCCATAAAAGGCAAGACTTGGTGCTGGATAACATCACCATCTTAAATCATGTGATTATTGGACCTCCTAATTAGCTTGTTATCATGCTGATTTAGTATTAACATCATTAGCAACAAATTTTATTGGGGGAAAAAAGTCATTACTATTTTTTGTGATGCTATGGTGCAGGCTACTATGAAAGTTTGCATTTTTACAGGAATTAAATTACTTGTGATTTTAACACGGACTAACAAGATTTGTTGGTCTGTATAGTTGGGAGGTACTGTTTTTAAAATAATGTTTTATGTTTCATTCCAAATGCAGATATAAAATACTTCTAATTTATGTGCATTTTTCTAGGAGGGACTTTACTTTTTCAGCACATAGTCATTTTGTTTGTTAATAACTTTATTATAGTAGAAGGGTTATAATATGATGTTACAAAGCTATGCAATGCCCACAGAATGCACGCAAGGCATTTTCTTTAACCAACCACGTTGCTACAGGAGCAAACAAAAATGTTATGCCAATTTCTATCCTCTCCCACCACAAGGAGAATATAATTTGTTTGTGTAGCTTTAAAACAAATCTGGATAATAGCAGTTTATTGCTTTCTAAATGACACACAGTTAACTAGTAGTGAGCTACACATCCAAGTTGATTCCCTCCATGTTTTGAAAGTTGCTCCCCAGCTACTGTTGAATCTGGCTGGTAGTTGTCATCCTTTTTACTGTGATCCTTTGGGAACAAACGCCTTCTTGGACAGATTTTTCTCAGGTACACACACTGCAAGCTCTCACGTTTCTTTCTTAACAGATGTGTCCAGGCTGTTTGCCAAGGGTGAGCCATGAGAGCTGCCCAACACCTCACTTGTGTTGTGAACTTCAGTGATTTCCACCTTTTGGTGTTGTACAGCATGACTCATACTCTGACCTGAAAATACCTTTTTATGATCAAAGATCATGATAGATATAGAGGACCTTGAAGAAAGAAGGAAGAAAGACAAGGTAGAAAGACCACAGAAGAGATGG
Source organism: Pyrgilauda ruficollis (assembly GCF_017590135.1). NCBI lineage: Eukaryota > Metazoa > Chordata > Aves > Passeriformes > Passeridae > Pyrgilauda > Pyrgilauda ruficollis. The sequence continues at coordinate 26,261,457 of NW_024519206.1, read as the reverse complement.
GATCTCATTAAAAAAAAACATCTTGGTGGGACTAAAAGCAATGAGCACAGCAGCACAGGCACAGCAAGATCAACCAATTGTTATTTTATTGCTGTCTGATGTGCAAGAGATGTTGAAGGTGAAGCAGAAAGGAATGGAAAGATTCACGGGGTGAAAAGGTGGATTTCAACAGCATCATGAGTAAAGACTCTCATGAAAATTGATCAGCTGATAACCTCTAATTAGTTAAATGATTAAATTATTATCCCACTAACTCTGGATGAAAAAATGTGACCTTATGCAGATGGCAAGAAAAATAAAGATATATTAGTCATTGATGGCTTGCATTAGAGGAGTCAAGATTTATATTCTTTTTTAGGGATAGGTATAAGTCGGCTGAGCTATGAAAGCTTCAATGTCTTTCACAGAAATATTTTACCAAATTTTTCATCTTTTTTAGTGGAATTTATTTCTGTCTTCAAAGACAGCAACTGGCAATGCCTCACTGAGACAGAATATGCTTTTTAGCTACACTAGGTCTATTAGCTTTTTCCATTCCTCCAATCCAAGCAGCAACATTTTCATTTCTTTCATCAGTGCAGGGTACAAAATTTATAGAATTGCTTTCAAGCTAAAGACACTGTGAGTAACTACTTATAAACTTCATAAATGCACAAAATCAACATAAGATTTACAAAAAAAACATTGCTACCTTGGATACCTAAGATATTTGTCTTTTGAAGAGAAGAAAAATTCTGTCTGAATGATCTAAAAAAACTTGTCCTGACTATAAAATATTACTTTTAATTTAAAAATTTTGTGAATAATAACACAGGTTTTTGTTTGAACTTGCAATGTCCATTTCAGTAATAGTGTATAATTTTTTAAGACATATTTTCATAATATGAAAAAGATAATATTCTTTTGTGCTGCAGTGGTACCATCTTAAAAAGTGATTTTGAGAAAATATTTTAAGAAATAACTATCTATCACTAATTTAGTTTTAAATAGCTGGTTTAGTAGTTCAATTCACTTAGAAAGTGACGCTTAACAGTAAAGAAACAGACCTACTCAGGAAGAACAATAGCTTCCCTGATATTTTATAAGAGCTTGTGGGAAATAAATATGAAATGTATGGGAAAATGATATAGATCTTTAAGTTTCACAAATCTGTACCTTAGTCCATATAAACCAGCTTCCTTATTTGTGTTTCTACATTGCAATTCTCAGGTCTCCTCCTAGAGCCTTTGACTTCACGAATCTTGATGTAAAAACAGTAAGAGAGAAGAGCCCATAACCTTTCTTCCCTCTTCTCCAGGTCCATCCACAACTCACTGGGTAGCACCATGAGGAAATTGCTGAGGTCACCTTCCTGTTTACTAGCTGGGACCTTGGAGGCAGTTTGTTCCATTACTTCAGGAAGCTGATGTGCAAAGCCCTGTACAAGTGTGTTGCACCATTTCCAGAGCACACCCTCACTTGCTGAGGAGTGAGTTTGCCGTGTCTGTCCATCACTGTCCTATCCCAGGTCCTGCACATGCTGCAGGATGCTGATGCTAGCAGCAAGGCAACCTCCTGTGGAGCATCCCCACATTTTGCTTGAAGAAGCGGCTTCCACTCAGCACGAATGACAGCAGGTCCAGACAGCTCAGGGCAGTCAGGCTCAAAAAAACCTCATTGTAGCTTTCTAACTGGTCAAAATCACTCACATGCTGTATGTAGTAGGCTCTGAACAGGTGATAGGGAAGGAACCAAATTATGATGATCCAGATAAAAATCAAGTTTTTCACCTGGGCCCAGAATTCTTGGTGTGAACAGAGGGAGGTGGAAAATTTTCTCGCCACTTTTACCAGGATAAAAATCTGCAAGCTCAAGAGTACACAAGAAATGAGGGCAACAGCTACAATTACGGTGTAGTTCAGGGCTTTCACACTCTCGTGCTGTAGTTCTTTGTGGAACTTGAAGCAGGTTGTGTTATTGTATAAGCCTGAGCGTCCATACTCGAAGTAGAAGAGTGGCACCCCAAAGACCATGACAAAGAGCCACACGGCAGCGCTCGCCCCAATGGCGTGCAGCTTCCTGTAAAACTCCACCTTGTCCTTCCACTGAAAGAAGATGAGCCACCGGATCACCAGGGTGATCACATAAAATACGAAGGTCAGGTACATGTGGATGTGCACCATGGCACTCACCATTTTGCAAAACGGCATATCAAATACCCACTTCTTTTTGACATAATAGTGGAGGCGGAAGGGCACCGTGAAGAGGAGGAGGCTGTGCACAACGACCAGGTTAATGATGGCAGTCGTGGTCACAGACAGAGTGTTCATCTTGAGCAGCACAAAGGACATTGTGATGGACCCAATTCCACCTCCAGCCAAGGCAACTGAGTAGACAGTGACCAGTATGGCACTCACGGTGCTGGTGTGAACGAAGGCGGAAGAGGAGTCACTGCTGTTCCTGGTCCCTTCAGTCATGTTCCTGAAATCTTCCTGGAACATATTCTGGAAATGGAAGAATACAGAAAGACTAAGATAAGGTAGGAATGACATGGCCTACCTAAAAAGCAAGAAGGACTTCTCACCTGTCTCTTGCTCAAGGAATAATCCTGAAGTCTCACAGAGGACATCAGTAGCTGTAACACGTACTTTTATCCAAATTTCCTCCAGCCTAAGGGAAAATGGATGAGAACATTGGGCAGAGAACTGCTCTAGTCCTTAAGACATTTCCAACCATACTCCTGAAACAAGCATGAATCAAAAATATATGGGGAGAAATGATCCTTAGAGATCCTTAGAGATCCATCATTGTGCTGGTTTTATGCTGTGTTATTTTTTCTCCTCTCTTCTGAGCATCTGCATGTTTTTACAGTAAAGGTCAGAGATATTGTTTTAATTCTGCTACTCATTCATCAATTTGTTTACTTGCAACTCAAATCTGTCCTTCCCAGGGCCAGATAACAACCATATGTTGTTCTATCTAAGATGCAAATTCTGTTTGTTACTGAGAGCTGAGTTTTGAACACATTACAGTCAACTTCTTCTCCATGGACAGTTTCTCTGAGCAAGGGATTAAACACCATGGATACCCAGACTCCGTGGAAATCCTGCTTAGATCCTGCCAGGCCAAGAAACGTGGGCAGTACTGTCCTGATTCTCAGAGCCATTTCAAACCTTACATGTAGTAACTGGGTGTTACGAAATGGGCTGCTAAAAAACATTAGGAAAGGACATCCTGGGTGAGTGTAAATCATCCTGTCTGACCAAAGCAGAAGCTAGATGCAAGTTAATAGCAAGTTTAAAAAGTGTGCTATACATTTTTAATATATTACTGTCTAAAAAGAGATTAGAAATAATTATTATAAATCTAAATGCAGCCCCTGTTAGGACTTTAAATACTACAAGATCATATAGGAGAGGAAGAGTTCAGGTAGGGTGTTATCCTGAAACACATCTGCATCTGTAAAAATGTCCAGGGGATATTCTCATTACAGTTACAGAAAAGAAGCAGGGAAAACTGAACAGTGTTGGGCTCCATACTATCACAGCTGTACTGCTACTGCTGCCTGAACTGTGACTTAAAACTGACTCTGGTAAGTCATCCATTTTACCACTGAATTCCACAATGCAAGAAGGAGTTTTCTCCCGAGTTTTTTGTGATTTTTCATTTAATATTCAAATGCTTTACACTTCAGAAAGTAGTTCCTTAATCTCTTTGTATGAGTGATGTTTTCAGCTTTACTTTCATTTTTTAGGTAGCACGAACTGCCAAAAGTTAGGAGGGGAAAAAGTTTTTTAGCAGTCCACTCATTTTATGGAAAAGAGTTTTGCCTATAACAGTTTTATAAACTGTTTTTGTTCATAGTGGGCAATGAATAACTGTTATGCACCTCAGGTGTTTTGTGTTGTTTCTTAGCAATATTTCTTAGAAAGCACTTACAGTAATCAAGGTCTCTTCATACATTGAAAAGTTATTCTCTAGCTATCCCAATGTATCTAAGACTCCAGATGTCTTATTATAATCAGTATAAGTGCCATATCTCAAACTGATGCGCTGATTACTGATATTACTGACCTTTTGTGTTTGATCTTGCATTTTGGAGTTATGTGGACAACTAATTCCAGTACATTAAGAGAATTACAATGGGCTGTTGTGAAGGAGCTTTTTATCAAAGTCGCTGCAGATTGGCACACTGCAGCCCTTGCATCAGAAATGGTGCAAGTTCCTTCCAGTTCTGTTCTCGTTTCTGAGTCACTTCATTCTCACAACCATGCAAGTCAGAAGGGATTAGCAAGAACTCTTCATCGGTTTCTCCAAGTTGCTAAACTTCAGTTTGAAAAAATGTCCCTAAAAAGAGGCATTATAACACTGTTATGATTTAAAATGCATATTTCAAGTTTTAAATTTTTAAAAGTGTCACAGAGGGAAAAGCAACACACTGGAAATGTGGCTTGGTATGAGCAGACCCAGCAGCAAGGCTACACTTGGAGAGGAAGAACCTCTTTTTGTCACCCTTCAGAGGCCAGCAGTGAAACTTGAAGGCAGTAAGAACAGATAGGCAGAAGTCAGATAACTGATATTTTACTCAGACATTCCAGTGCACATTCATGAAATGCAGGTTTCTGCAGAATTCTGCAGTCGTCGTTAAATCTCTGCATAGTGAGAATCTGCAGGAGATGTAATTTTCATTAATCTTAAAAAAAAAAAGAGCTACCAGCAGCTGTGATAGGAGATTATCAGCTCCCCAGTAGCCCAGGCACCCCACTGAAATACCATTGCATGATGAATACCGAGTGTAACATAACACAGGGCATGTTTCACAGACGAAATGCTGCTTTCTGGCAAAGTGAGGTTTCCTGTCATACTGACGTTCACAAAGCTATAACCTACTGACCTGAAATGCAACTTACAAGTCCCTTTGCCAGAATTCAGCAGCAGGCACATGGAAAAAGAATTAATGTGGACCTCACACAACACAGCTGTTCTTGTTTCTGTGCCTTCTTACACCCTCTAGCAACTGCCAGTTCAGTGATATTGCTCAAGTCTTGGAGCCAGGTTTGGTCTTCCTCTGGGTTAAGCCTCTCATGACTGGGCTGAACTTCTGCTGGACATGAGCCTTGAACAGCCACAAGGCAATAGTGGGCACCACTTCATTTGGATGCCACAGCAGCTGCTGATGCCAAGGGCTGGGGGACAACTGCAAAAATAGCTGGTTTAGTCTGACAAAGGAGGTAGGTTGCCAACAGGCCAGAGGCTAGTTTCTTTCAGAAATGTGATCAGCAAAAAGATTCTTGTGCATTCAAGATTTGTCAGTTGTCAGTGTGGATAATGCCATCACACTCATTTCATGTGACTGTCTGTGCAGCACAGTCTGTGAGATTTCCCTGGACTGCTCTCCTCAGGATAGAAAAACCCAGAGTGCTCAGTTCCTGTCTGTATTCAAGGCCAGGTTGGATGGGGATTTGAGCAACCTGGTCTAGTTGAACATGCCTCTTCCCATAGCAGATCTGTTGGAAATAGATCATCTTGAAGGCCTCTTTCCTCCCAAATCATTGTGTGATTCTATGATTTCTGAAAACAATTTGATCTCTGTCAAAAATTTTCCAGGTAAGAAATATTCATTCCAACCTTCAGGAACTTGTTTCTCTTTTATCTTACAGTTATCTATCTTACTATTTAAAAACAAAAAAAAGTAAAAGAAGGAAAAAAAAAGATTAACCATACTTCTGGACAGAATTTGTACAACATCAGCTTCCAGGTATTAGATGTGCTTCTGCCTCTGTATTCGGATTTAAAAACTTCTGGTCAAATTTTTCCTTCCCCTGTAGATACCTGATATGAGAGAGAAGAGTCTTATTCTCCCTTGATCCCAGCCATACCTGTGGCTCCTCAGTGAACTGCCTTTACACTTGTACTTGGTTCTTAGATGAACAACTTCGCATTTGGCGGGGGTAAAATGCTTATTCTAGTTTGTGCCTGAGCAATCCAGATCAGCCTGTCACTGGCTTGTTCCCTTCATCCATGCTATTTTCCCAACCAAGTCCATGAGTCACCATTATGTTACATCAACATTATATCAACTTATTAAAAAAACCACTCATTTGTCAGAAATGATGACACTCTTACAATCTCTGTCAAACAGTGAGCTCTACTCTGTATAACAAGTGTTTGCAAAATTTATCCCCCATACACGTCTGCTGAGAGACTGGCAGGCTTCACACAGATTTTCATGTGTTCTGACAGTTGGGTTCTGCAGGAGAAGCATTTGCTGTCTGCATGCACCCAACTGAGAAGTTTCATTTGAATTTGGAGGAGAAAAAAAATTCAACTCATATGAAAGATTTCTATTTTTGACAGCTTTAATAAATTGAAAAATGAGTGTTTGTCAGAACTGACATTCCTACACTGAACTAGACTAGGTTGGAAGTGCAAAATACAAATAATTTTTAACAAAAGTCTGTTTAAAATCTGCATCTGTTTCACAGAATCCTCATTTAGTCTCAAAGATGTTTTCTGTTGAGGGCATTGTAATTGCATTTCAATTTGTTCTAATTCCATGCTGTGTTATGGTAACGTAGGCTGTGCTACTAGAATAATTGCAGAATTTCTTTAATTTCAAAATAACCACACACACCTAAAGTTTGAAGTATAAAAACCTGCTTAATAGAAAACACTAACAAAAAATATTAAATATCAAGTACATTTTTACATTTAGACATTGACTTTTTTCAAACAACTTTTCATGATTCCCCTAACTCATTTGGTAGCTCAACAATTCATGTCTTGCAGGCTGTGTCAACATTTTACTGATATTTTGTGGTTTCAATTCGGTCCATTGGAGAACAAATGGGATGGAAAAACATGTTAAGTTAGTCCTCTTTCATTTGAGATTGTCACTATTTTTACACAAAAAATGGAAACCATGAAGTGTTCCTAAAAAGGATTATTTACCTACTTAGCTGTATCTTAACAGAGAAAACAAACCCTTCTTGTCCTTATAGAGACTGGGTGATATCAAACACACACACAAAAGATGGATGAAAACAAAATGCACTGCCTCCCAGTTTTAGGAGACAGTGTAAAACTACAGGGTAGCAATATGGGAAAGAATGAAGCAATGCTGTCCCTTACTAGGAAATTACCAAACACAATGTGAAAACATTTGTGCAGAAAGTGGGTTGAAAATAAAACAAATAGACCACTGAATGCTTCTCCCCCCTCCTGAACTTGCAAGCATTCATTTACTTTGCAAACCGAGGCTTTTTTTTTCATTCTGTGTATACTTACAGATTAGTTTCTCTCCACTCTTCAAGTGTTGTTTACTTGGATCTTCATTCTATGTAAGCTCTAAGAACAAAAAGCAAGAGAGCTGATACTTTAAAGAGTCATTGCCTTGCTTCCTTCTTTAAGCTTATGACAAAACAATAACCTTTAAGCTGCACTGTGTGAGGATAGGGCTGCCCATGGCACACAACCTTGGGAAGATTTTTAGTTGTATCACAGCATCCCTTACCTTGCAGCTACTTCTTAGCCGTTAGAGGTCTTCAAAGCCTCCCATTTCTGTACAGGGCTTTATACTACTGCCTAAAATGATAAATTATACACACGGAAGTGAACCTCACAGTTCAGGAAGACATATGTTTGGAAGGGTGGTTCCGCAGAGTGGAGGGGATGATTTGAAGGTGTGTTTTGAGAAAACAGGGCAGGACAAGAGCAAAATATGATCTAGATTGTAACTGGCTAAGTGTGGGTTTGGATGTGGTCAGAGACATCTAAGTGTGAGGGATGAAACAAAGCTCAGTCTACAGCCCAGCACCATTTCTCAGCTCTGCTTTCTGCCAAGATTTTAGCTCAGTGTCTGGACCTCAGGACATGGTGCCATTACTCCACCTGCACAGTGCTAGCAGAGGGAAACTAGGAGACTTAATTTAAAAAGTGATTAGCCATACCAGTGCCAAAGGCTCATGGAGCAATGATGGTTGTGTGAGGTGTATGTGTGGTAAAAGATGTCTCTCTGCAGGACTGAGTCTCTGTAAGGAGTCTGTGCAAGGTCAGTTTTGCCCTCCTGCTGGCTTAACACATTTCTGTCAGAACACACGGTTATATTTGAGTGTACTTGTTTTGAAAGCAACAGCATAGACATACAACTTTAAATGTAACCTCACAGGAGAATGTTTTAACTGACTGCATCCTGTTGCTTCACATTTGGTTAAAAAAATCACAAGGGAAGTCCTGCTCTGTGCTGCTTCACAACAGACTGCTATGTGATGGAAATTGTCTTTTTGCATTTTGCAATTTTAACAGTGCCTGACAGCTAAAGAACTGCTTAGATGATATTAAAAGAAGCTGGTCTCAAAGATCTGTTGAAAGGCATACAGATAAAAAGCTAAAAATTCCATGGCAAAGCCAGACCTAAAGCTGAATATCCTTGAATCAAGACTTGTGCCTTCTCAAGTTAGTAATTTTGTCTTGGCTCCTTCTAGGTCTTTTTTAGAGTGAATACATCCCAGCAGAAAGAAAGCTAAGGTATCTTTAAAACCTTTGGGTAGCTTCTGTATGTTGGTTTTTAAATTATACAATATTTTTGATACATAAAATAAGTTACACATAGCTAAGTATAAGTTAAAACATAAGTAATCTTTTAATGCTGTATATTGATATATATTTTTGATGCAATATAATAATTATATAAGATACAAGTTATATAATTTTGTTGAAAAGTAACAATGTTGTTTCCTCAAGCAGTCAAAACAAAAAAGAGTTTTTCAGGTTGAATTCTTTCCACATGTTTGTAGTTGGCAAATCTTCAATCCTTTAATCCAGGATTAAACCAAATAGTGAAATACCAGAGTATGATCTGGGACAGACGCCCTCATTGCCTTTGTCGGTCTCTAATTTGTAGTTAGCATCAAGATCTAGATAGGTATAGAATGCTTAATGGACATAATTGCAATTAATTTTCCCTGCTAAATTGATGCAATTTTCCACCAGGATTTACCAACAGCATGTCTAATGGATTCCAGACTGGTATGTTTAGATTTTCAGCTGTAATGCACTGAGCTGGTGGCAGAATGTGATTATTTTAGAGCATCACCGGTTTTAAACACTGATACTAGAAATGCATGTATTTTACAAGTTTTGAGTAATTTTTTTTGCTGGTAGTTTTAGCAATACCATAAAAATCTAGAAGCATGATAGTGTGTTTTCATAGTACTGTTGTATCATGTGGATTCACCATCACCTAGTTTGAGTTTGCATTAAAGCAATAGTTTCAAGGGCCAAAGTTGTTTAATAATAGATGACAGGCTGGGCCAAATCTCAAGGACTGCTTGTCCTGAGGCTGATTAGCATCAAGGTACCTCTACTCTGGATTTTGAGAGGTCCTTGAGGAAGGAGAACCGTGCCCTTTATGCTCAGGCAGAATAGATGCTGAGAGTGACTTTTCAGCTGTTCCAAACTAAAAGTTGTACACAGAATAACCATGGCAACACAGGTATTTTGTTTGTCTGCATTTATTTTGCCAGGACTCAACGATTTGGAATGCTAATTCAGAAGAGGACTACACAGGGTAGCTGGAGCTATTCAAGCATGATGGTTGGGTCTTCTACAAAAATATTCTTCTCCTTCACTTATTTAAGTGGCAGAAAGCAAAAAATAAGATCCACCTGTACACCTTAAATTGGCTGTGGGTAAGCTGGCTCTTAGTTGTGAGTAGAGCCTGAGTGATGGTCCTGACAACACTGAACTGATGTGGACTGCACAGAATCAGGGAGGACATAATTCATACTGATTTTTACTCCTCACAAAAAGCCTGCTTTTTGATCTGCTCAGAGTTCCTTCTAGTGCCAGCTGTGGGCCTGGGGCTAGTAGGTAACACTGGCTGATCAGTTATTAAGTTGCAATTGTGATAGGTTGTTTGAAGTTCATTATTAAGTAAAAGATCAGCTGCTAATATGAAGAACAGAAAGGCACTATGTAATTAGAGTAACTTATACCTGTTACCAACAAAATCCTATTTTTGACTTGTATTTCTACTGTGCTTTAATATTTCAAGCACCTGAATAGAAAGATATTAATTACCTATAAAGGGAAAAACATTCAGTATCAGTATCAGCCAAAAACATTTTATAGATAATAGGTTTCTCAAAATGTCTCTCTCTGGGTTCTGGATCGTTTGTGATTTGTGGCTGTCACCCAGGCAGTGCAAGGTGTCCTGTGAGCGAGAAATACTGTCTGTGACACATCTGAAAGAACATTTTGGAAAAGTACAGGGAGTAAATGTGACTTGAAATTCCTTGTTCCACACACCTTTGCATAGCAGAGCCGTAAATTTAAGCTCCTCTGAAAAGTGGAAATGCATCTGGTGGCCTCTTCCTAGTTCTTTAACTGATTTAGGGGAAAAAATACCCACTTTGCAAGTTATTATACCTGGGCATTATTACTCAAATTTGCTTAAATGTACCTGAGGAAAAGTGGCATGGAGAAAATTTGTTTTCCTTCAGCCTATCTCACTACCTTTTCCTCCTGCAGAAATGCCAAAATTGCACCATGTTGAAGTATAGCATATTAATAAAACTTCCTCAAATTTCTGTTTAGGTCTTACTAGAATCCAGATCTTTCAGAAAAGTACTGAAAACAAACCAAGACTTAAGTCCACATCACATTCTTCTTTGATTGTGTGGGAGGGATCCCAGATCTAGAAACAAACTGTTCTAATACTAATAATACTAGCAATTTGCCCAACTTTTGCCATAACTTCTCTTTTATATTGGGCTCTGCTTTGGCGTCAATGTTTGTCACCAAGGGCAGCAGGAGGAATCAGAACTGCATACAAAAGGTATCTGTTCAGTCTCCAGTCTAAATGGACGTTTTGAGAAGGTGTCTTATATTTAACAGCAGCACACTACTAATAGTCTGTCACCAACTTTAATATTACTGGGGGTTTTTTTGAAGGATTTTACTAGTTCGTACCTGTTGCAAGCCAGTAAGTTTTTTCAGGGGGTGTGCCTTTCATCAGGAATCCAGCACAACTATTCACTCATTGTGGGAGCTTGTTCTCACCAGGGTGAAAATAAATGGAAGGAGGAGCTGGTTGACAAGGAGATGCATTACTCCTACCCTAAAGATGACATTAGACTGCAGAGAAAGAAATAATATATGCAGCACCATGCCAATTCTACAAGCATATATGCCTCTCTGGGAAGAAAAATCATCCTTCCCTTCATCTTGAAAAGACAGTGCTCATCCTAAATATTTTTGAACTTGGTACTAACCTCACTAATAATTGCCTGCTGGGTTAGGCAGCATGCTGTAAGGAAGAATATATATTTTTAAAGGATTCAGCACAAGTCTATTGCTACTCACCCTCAAAATGTGTACTGCAACTACTAATACTGTTTCATTCCCAGATTGCTTATTTCATCTGATTTCTGACTGCAAAGGTAATGCAAACTCTATCATCAGGTGCATGGAAAAATAATTTTACCAAAGATCACTTTCATGCTGAATGTACACATACAGATATTTGTGAAATTTAGTATGCTGAAGTGTGTTGTCTGAAGAACAAACCTCCCTGCATTAGTCTAAGCTCCTACTGCCTAGGAGCAGTACAGAAAGCAAAGCTTGCTGCCAACGCTGATTGATAATGATTTTCTACCTCAGCATAGCCACAATTAAATACATGATGTTTCTGTTACAGTTGGGTTAGAGAGGAATTCAGGTTCTTCCTGTCATTACAGAAAGAAGGAATTTACTTCAAGGGAATTTTTCCATGCTGCATTCTCAAAGTACACTGGTTTGCAAGCCTTTCCTTGATCAGCACGGCTACACTCTGCTTATTATACTGAGGTGCTGTGTGCATGCAAGTGCTCTCTTACATCAAATTGTTTGGGCTGAAATGGTTCATTTTGCTGATAAATCTGGGAGTTTCCATTCTGAGCGAATGATAAGCAATGATTACTTCATGATATAAATGACAACTTTAACTGCATTAAAGTAAGAGCTACAGTGCACATGCCAAAGCGTGAAGCCAATTGTGCTGTCAATAAGCTCATTACTGATGCATTTTTTAAAACATTGGCTATTTGAAGTTCAGCTGAAATATTTAAAAAGGCAGCTACATAGCCCAGCCACAGGTGTAGAAACACTTATGGTAAGTACTGCTATTCTGGGCTGTGGAAGAATACCCACACCTGCCCTTTGTCCCACTGTCCTCCTAATATATTTTCTCCCCATTTCATTGACACAGGAGTCTGCAGAAAATGTTGGGCCATGCTGTGGTCTTAATGATGTTTTGCCAGCCCAAATATTCTTATTCAAGTTTTGGAGTGCCCTGTGCTGTGGTGTTGCACTGGGCCCCTGTACTTGGCTGATCTTTAGACCTCTCTGCAGAAAAACAGATCTGAAAACAATAAGTTATGAAACAGCTTCCCTTTCTATCTTCCTTCTTTTCATTTCATCCAGGCTATGTATGTCTTCTTTATCACTGGAAAATATAAGAGCCCAATATTTTATATTATTTACTGTATCTCTAATGAAGCAGCAGCTGAAGATGGACTGACAGGACATTCCTTATGATATTATGAGCCCCACATGATAAATGAAAAGGTAAAATAAAACTAGTCTACATGTAGCAGTGAAGCATGGTGGAGAGAAGACCCAAATAGCACCAACATAAGCTGGTACAAAATGAATAGTGTAGGATGTGTACAAACCCTGATGTATTGGGCAGCATGGCCAGGTCCTGGTAGCTGCAGGAGTGACTTCTGTGAGAAGGTGCCAGAAGCTTCCTCTAAGTCTGCCAGAGACAACACCAGCCAGCTACAGGATGGATGTGCCACTGGCCAAGACTGGGCCAGCTGGAAATGAGCATAATGTCTCTGTGATAACATGAAGAAGCAGATGAAGATGAAGAAGATGAAGAAGACGGACAAGGAGAGGGAGAAGAAGGAGAAGGAGAAGAAGGAGAAGGAGCCAGAAAAGAGTGGGGTGGGAACATGTGAGAAGAGCAGCTCTGCAGACACCAATGTCAGTGAAGAAGGAGGGGGAGGAGGTGCTCCAGGCCCTGGAGCTGAGGTTCCTCTGCAGCCCATGGTGAAGTCCATGGTGAAGCAGCTGTGCCTCTGCAGCCCATGAAGGATCACAGGGATGCAGAGACCCACCTGTAGCCCTTGAAGAAGACCCATGCTGGAGCAGTTCAATGCCCAAAAGAGGCTGTGAACCTGAGGGAGGTCTGTGCTGGAACAGGCTCCTGGCAGGGACCTGCGGACCCATGGAGAGAGGAGCACACACTGGACCAGGTCTCCTGCTAGGACTTGAGATTACATGGGGAACACAAGCTGGAGCAGAGTGTCCATGAAGGACTGCACCCAGGGAAGAATGATCTATGTTGCAGTAATTTGTGAAGAACTGTTGCCTATGGGATGGCCTCATAATGGAGAAATTCATGGAGTACCAACTCCCAGGGAAAAGACCCCCACATCAGAGTAGGGAAAGAAACAATGTATGCTGAACTGATCACACCAGTACGCCCCATCTCCCCCTGCCACTGGCCTAGAGGAGGAAGTAGAGCTGAGAAGGAGGGTGTTTTCCAGGTCTGCTTTTACTTCTCGTTGTCCCGCTGATTTTGTTAGTAATAAATTCTGTTAATATCCCCAAGCTGAGTCTGTTCTGCTCATGACTATATTTGGTGAGACATCTCTCCTGGTCCTTATCTCAATCCATAAACCCTCTTTTATATTTTCTCTCCCCTGTTCAGTTGCAGAGAGGAGTGATAGAGAGGCTTGGATGGGCACCTGGCGAGGTGGGCAACTGCAGATATGAGCTCTGATCCCAAAGCAAATCAGCCACAGGTGGGCAGTGATCTGGCCTTTATCTTCTCAACAGGATAGGTTAGACTGGCCGCAACATGCCTCTTCAGCCCCATTGCTTCTGGTTCTCAAGTTAGCACATTAAGCACTAGTTCAAGTACATCTTCACAGAAAAGCTTTCCCCAAAATAGCTTTCCTGTTGATATTGGCAATGGTGAGAATTTGGAGAGTTTAAGAAAATAAAGCAGGCAGTTAATGTGTTTAATTGTGCAGCTGAGATGAAAATGAGAAGCATCAGCTCACTGTGTAGCATTTTCCATTGCTGCCTTTTTCTCTCTGCACCATCAAATCAGCATCATCAAAGAAAGTGATTCGATGATTTCTACAGCCCTCATGATGAGAGAACTCACCATTTACTACTAAGTACCTCTAGTGCAGATAAAGCAATGCCTGTTTTGTATCCACTCCAGATTTTCCTTATGTCTCTTATTTTGGTTAAAACTCTTTTCCCCTTATTTTACCTTAAGAGGAAAGTTTTCAGTTTGTTCAGTGAGATTGCAATAAGATAATGGATTCTGTATCAAAAACTGTCTCAACTTTCAGATTTTTTCCCCAATCCATGTGAGTGGGTGTCTGACCTCATTCCATGCCCACACCTAAGATTATCCCCACATGAACTTAATTTCAGCTGTGCAACAGAGATCAGTTCTAAGCTAGGAAGAAGTTCATTAAATTGGTGAGAGGTTCTAGCACTATATTATACTTTTCTGAAGTATTTTTCCCCTGGACTGTTATTTTGTTTCAGATTCAGAAGCAGCCTGCACACTTTTTTTTTAGGGGTAAAATGGTAGAATTCATGGAGTCTTTTTGTACAGCATTGAATATAGAAGATATGCAGGTTGCCATATGAGCCCGAGGTATGTGTGCAATTCAGAACATAATGCTGGGTGAAAATATCTAAGCTACCTTTAAATAGGTAGTTGGTGATAAATCTGTGTTGGAGTGACAATCCCTCATCAAATTTATCCCTGTTTTTCAGGCTTAGGAGCTTCAGCACTTCAATTAGCTCCTCCAGAGCCAGTTTTGGTACCTCTGCATGACTTTGCAGAAAGTAACAGGCATATCACAGTCTGTGTGGATTGTGACTGTTGAATCTTAAAAAGATCCAGGCTGGCAGGCACCTCGAGAGATTTTACTGTCAAACCTCCTGTTGAAAGCAGGGCTATAGACTGAGGTATCCAGGGTCCCATCAAACTGAGCTTTGAATATTTCCAGCAGGGGAAATTATGCTACTCTGAATTTTTCAATGTCTGTCTTGGACAAGGAAGAGAGAATCTGGACACCACATCCCAGGTGTGGCCTAACAGGTAGTAAATGGAGTGGAATAATCACATTCTTGACTTGACAGCTGTAATCCTTGACCTGCAGGCTGGGCTCTTGCTGCTGTGGCCCATCATGAGGTTTCATTTCATTGCTGAGCTGTGTGAGTGCCTGAGAGCATCAGGGGTGGTGTCTAAAAGTGCCAAAGTGAAGGCAGATCTGGCAACCTTTTATGAGGGTGACTTGAGATGATCAGCATCTGAGCTGATTCTGAAAAAATTTACTCATAATGAAAAGTACTGGAGCCAATGAGGAACCAGTGTAATCATTATGAAAATTTCCTTCTTACTTTTTGTTCAAAGATTAATTGGCAAAACCAATAACACTTTCTTCTTTTCTTTTAATAAATTTCAGAAAGGATTATGAAAGTGTGGATGCTATTGTAAAAGGAGACCAGCAGCCCTTTCTGCAATAATATTCCCAAAATACACTTTTAACTACCACTTTACTTCCACTGATTTAATAAAATATGACATTTGCAGCTGCTGCAGTGGACTAAGAACACAAAGTACTTTTAAGGTCTCTTCTGTCATGTTTCCCCCCAGCTCTGCTGTAATCTTACCTCCCACCAGGAACCGTTAAGCTCCATCCAGACCTGCAGCCTTCTCATTTGAGTTTAATAATAATTCCCTCCTCCTGGTCTGTCTCCAGTACCTCAGTACCTCTGCTGAGGCCTTTTGCAGCACTTACCCAGCCACTCTCCAGCAGCATAGAAGGACACTCTCCTCACTGCCTGTGACTCCTGGACTTCGCAGAGAAGCGCTGCTGAGGAACTGCTACTGCAGCCCAGCTCTGTCTGCTTCCTGAAGTGCCACCCATTGCTCGTCAACCACAAACAGCTGACAGACAGGACTGGACCAGTTGTTATCACCTCACTCAACAAGTTCATTGATGAGGATGTGTTTTGTTCTCTTCAATATACAATAAATCTTTTCAGTTATTGCAAAATGCATTTTCCTGTAAGTGGCTACAGATGAAAGGAAGAGGAATAATTATAGTGAAAGTGAAGATAACACATGAGAGTATGTGTTTCTGGTTGTATATATAGGCATAAGTATCTCTCTTCTGTGGCATGAAGGCCACTCAGCCTCTCAACGGGATTTTCTCAGTTGCTCAGATAACATCTAAGAGGAGATCTGACAGCCCTTGAAGGAACTTTCCTCAGGATACAGTGATAAAATATCTGTAGCAACCCTGAAGGTGGGCATCCTGAAAAGCTGAAAATGTTCTGGTACTCCTGAAATGCTTCTATCTTTTTATCAAAAAGTAGGCTTCCAGAGAGACGTAAACATCCACTTTGCATAAGCTTTTTGTATACTGCAATTGTTTTATAATTGAAAAGTACTGACTCAAACTTTTTATAGACAAAGAGAATGAAGCATGTGAAAAGAAGAAGGATGTGGGGTGAATATGCTATGAGATATCATGATCATCTTTATAGTACACTGTTGGCTCTATTCTTAATTGTAGCCATTTCATACATCTGCTACCAGAAATCTGTCAGAGAAACACAGGTACTCGCGAAGCTGCAATTATTCCTTGACCCCATTTAATTTCAAAAAGTCATTCTCTGTCAGTGATATAGCAGAATAGCTACAAAACCTGGCCATGCAACAAGTAGCAGGGTAGGACAAACTCATATTTCAAAATCTTGATGTTGCATTCCCAGGAGCTCAGTATGAATAATAACAGTGTTCAGAATAAGGATGTTCTCTTTCTTCCAAATTAAGGGCATGTGCTTGGGGATTTTAAATCCAAAAGCTCATTAAATGTTTTGTCCTATCCCCTTGTTAAGATTCCACAAGATAAAAAGCAGTAGTTGTAGAAAATATAATACTTTCTCTAACACAGTCTAACTGCTCTTTTCAAGGTTTAATAAATAAACTGTTTTTCCAATAACCAGTTAAGCTTAGAAATACTTGTAGTGATCTGCCATTTAAAAATTATGGCAAATTTAATGTTAAAAATATATAGTAATAGCTTTTTTCAAATAAAATGTACAGCAATATTTTCCATGACACCCAAATGCAAAAATTAAAAACAGTGTTGAATTTGTCTCTTCTGTGTAATAGCCTGGTAGTCCTATATTACATGCTATGAAAGGCATGAAAGCCTTCAGACATTTTCTTCAAAGTTACTTAACAAGGCTGCTACTGAGTCAGAATTAGACTACTTCTCACCTAATGTGTCTCATGCTTTAATCTATAGGCTATATTTTGCTTTTCAATAAGTGGAAGGAAGGTTTCCAAAAAAAAAAAATAATCTCATATTGAGTTGTGAAACCCAGTAACTCTTGTCTCGAGCAAAAAGCACCTATGGGTTTTTAAGAAGTTGCTCATCCTCAGCAGTTACATAGAGCATTAAATATTCCTGAGAATTTGATTTTTTGAGAAGCAAAGTTCACACTTTCAATGGGAATGTAGTTTTAGTTGTTTTTTTTTTTTTTTTTTCAAGACTGATCTATTTGCATAGTCTTAGGATAGAGGATAGAGGATATGGATTTCTGGAGGTCATCTCTTGTAACCAGGCAGTCAAAACAGGGCTGGCTTATGTCAGGTTGCTCAGTGCCTGGACCAGCAGTGTTTGAATAGCTCAAAAAATGGAGGCCACATCATCTGCAGGCTCTAGTCCTAAAGTTTGACAGTTCTCATACAGTAGATTTTTTTCCCTAACATCCAACTGGAATTTCCCATGCTGCATCTTATATCTGCTGCATCTTGTCCCACATCTAGTCACCTGTGGGAACCATACACATCCTTATTTTTCTGCTGCCTCTCATGAAGTACATGCAGGGAGATAAGATCTGACTGTGCTTTTCATACTGCAGACCAGGATGTGGTTGGCCTCCTTCTTTTTTTATTTTATTTTTTTCCCTTTATTTTTTTTAATGTCCATTTTTGACACAGATAGAAGGATCCAGCATATGCTCAAAAAATTCACAGGTGACACCAAGTTGAGTGCTGTGGATGACACACCTGAAGGATGGGATGCCATCCAGAGGAACCTGGACAGGCTGGAGAAGCGGGCCCATGAGACTCTCGTGAGGTTTAATGAGACCAAGTGCAAGGTGCTACACCTGAGCTGGGGCAACCCCTGGTATCAGCACAGGCTGGGGAATGAACTGATGGAGAACAGCCCTGGGGAGAAGGACTTGGGGGTGCTCATGGATGAGAGGCTGGACATGACCCAGCAATGTGCATCTGCAGCCCAGAAAGCCAAATGTGTCCTGGGCTGCATCCAAAGCAGCATGGCCAGCAGGGCAAGGGGAGGGATTCTGCCCCTCTGCTCTGCTCTGCTCTGCTGAGACCCCACTGCAGTGCTGCATCCAGCTCTGGGGTCCCAGCACAGGAAGGACGTGGAACTGTTGGAGTGAATCCCAAAAGATGTAGCACCTCTCCTATGGGGGAAAGCTGAGAGAGTTGGAAATGTTAAGCCTGGAAAAGAGAAGGCTTCAGAGTGACCTAATTTATACTTTCAGTACCTAAATGGAACCTACAAGAAAGATGAGGAGAGACTTTAACAAGAGCAAATAGTGACAGGGGAAGGGTCAATGGCTTTTAATGAAGAGAGGGAAGGTGTAGATTAGATATTAGGAAGAAATTGATTACTGTGAGAGTGATGAGGTACTGGAACACATTTCCCAGAGAAGTTATGAACGTCCCATCCCTGGAAGTGTTTAAGGCCATTTTGGATGGAGTTCTGAGCAAACTGGTCTAGTGAAACATGTCCCTGTCCATGGCAAGGGGGTTGGAACTAGATGATCTTTAAGGCTAGTCTCCAATCCAGGCCATTCTATGATCATCATTCTGTGATTCTGTGATTCTGTGGTTCCATGGAACTATGATTCCTGGCTGCCAGATGGGTGCTGGTGAGTGTGTAGAGAAGGCTGTTGTTGGGCATGGAACCTCACTGCCAAGTCCACTCTTTGCATCACAAAAGCTGGCAGCCCTGCTGCAACATCTCCCAAGACTACATACCTGTAGGCACAGACATGTCCATACTTCCTCCAAAGTAAAACATCATTCAGGTAGGCAGTAAAAGATACAGCAGTTAATTCAACAGCTGTTGCTCATCTGTGTGATTTTGGGAGTAATTTTTTACCATGCCACAGTAACATGCCAATAACTCACACTAGAAACCAGCCTTCAACTGCCTTCTCAATCTTTACAAGGAAAACTGCCTGATTCATATTGTCACTTCCAGAGAAAAGCAGCAGAACAGCACAAAGTTTCCCACTAATTACAGATCCATGAAGAGAGAAAAAACCTGAGCAAATATGCAACCACTATAATATTTAACTTTTGTGGCATTTCTATCTGGTGTCCAGTTCTTTTATTTTGTGCTCAGATAGAGTCTCACAACACAGCAGGGTAAGGATTAAGGATAAAGTATAGCAATGGAGCAAAATGGAGTAGAAAAGGGGTATGGAGTTCAGGTGTGAAGACAAAGTAATTGCCACCAGAAGACCAGACCTGCAGTTTCTGATCTATCAGTCTTTCCTTCTCTTTCTTGTTCATTCCCAATCTTATTTTTTTAGATAAGAAACATTTGATTCTTTTTCAGCTCAACAGCAGCAACACTTGAAGGGTTAAAAGCATATGAATGTGATAAGGCATTCTCCTACCTCCTAGCTGGTTGTAGAAAGTTTTTATAATCAGAACAACATCAGAGCTTGGAATTTGCCAATTGAGTTATCATAGCTTTTCTCGAGCACCCAGAAGTTCAACCCAATATCTGTTTGATGTGCTATCCCACAGGCTGCAAACTCTTTTCAGTCTCCTGTAATTAATGTCTGTCTCACTGCAAAGAAGAAAGTACGAGCAGCACCAAAGTGCTTGAGCCAGTCAGTCTTCAGCTAGGTGTTGTTTCCTGCTCTGTGCAGCAACACTTGTCTGTGAGGAGTATGCCTGCATCTGCTGAAAATGGGAGTTATAAACATATATCCATGGTGTTTTGCTGAGAGCAGAGCAGAATACCTGAGAATATATTTGAGCAATGAAGAGAGGAGAGTCAATAAGACTTTAAAGGACAGAAACAGCCATGGTCTTTGTGGCTTTTATCAATCCGGGGATATTTTGTGAATGAGAAACACAGAACAGTCTAGATTGAGGAAGGCTGCAAGGAGACTGAAGAGTTGCAGTATCAAGATGTCAACCCTGTTTACAAGAGAGATGTCTTCAGTAATTTGTACAAATTTTCTCCCTGTTCATAGACCTTACCAGATATGTTCAGTAGAGTCATGCTTGTCTGCATTGTCTTTTTACTATTTTCTTCAAATTTTCTCCCTCAGAATCAAAGTTAAGTGGATTGTGTGCAGATTATTTGAACATTGAAAAGATGATTGAACTTCCACAGAAAAGTCAATGAATTGCCTTCTTAGAGGAAAAAAAAGTTATTGATTCCTGTTAGAATAGGGCACAGTTGATTTTAAATGACCTTTACCAGGCAGTGGAGGTATGGATTTGTTTTAAAAATATTTCTTGTATCTTCCACAAGACAGAAGAGTAACATGAAGTGGTCAAAACAGCTGTTCAGGCGTTGAGTTATCCACCATGGCATATCATGGAGGGTTTATCATAGAAATCATAAAAAGACTTGTGTTGGAGGGGACCTTAAAAAAATCAGGAAGGGAGCTTTCCCATAAAACAGGACGGCACATTTTTTGCTCCAATGTCTGAAGGACAAAATTTGTTTGCTGTGCTGGGAGTGAAATAGAAAGCAACCTTTACTTCTGCTATTGCAGTAACCAGGTTTGGGAGTGAGTTTGTCTATGGGCAGAGAGCCAGTTTTGAGGTAACAACAATCAAATTTTGCCATTTGGGTTCTCCAGTGCTGCTAATCAGTGAAACCTCGTCAAAACCTTTGGTCAGTGAGAAAAGGGAAGCAGCTCAGACACAAAAAAGATAGATTAGATACTAGAAGCAATGAAATCACTAAAGCAAGTGGTATATTGTGAAATTTTACAGCATGTCAGCTCCTTTCCTGCAGAAGTGTGTGACTTAATTTTGCAAAGAAAACTGTAAACACAAGGAACTCCAAAGCTTTATCTGTTACCATTACCTTTTGTCTGTCTCCTTGCCTGGAACAAACACAGAAGTCTTGTTCTGCTGAGAGGGTTACCAGTCTTAAGCACCAGAACATGCACCTGCAACTCTTTGAGTTGAAAAGATAAACCAAGAAAGACATAAAAATATCCCTTTTTTTTATTCCAGTTCAGATGTGGTTTTCACAATTGCCAAATCTAGCATAAAAAACCAGCAAAAAACAAATGAAAAAAGAAACCTCAAAGGAAAATCAAGTCTTTCCAACAACATGGAAGAGAAGCAGAAGTACTTTAAGCACTCTATCTACTAAAAACAAAATGCAGGCATCTGCTGTCTGAGCATTCATGGCAGACAACCTTTTCTGAACAGACTTACACCTAGTATAGAATTTTTTTAAAATACCATTGAATAAAAAATAAAATTTAATTTTGAGAGGCCATGATGGATACAGAGCAGTGATCAACTCAGATTTGAAGGTTTTTTTACCCATACACAAATGAGAAATCTCTGTATAAATGAAACTTAAATGACCATTAAGCTGCACAAATGGGACAGATATCTGCACCACAGAACAGTTGAAACCCTTGCTTTTTTCAAGTGAGGCCCTCTGCTTGTGGTAACCACAAGATTTCACCTTCCTCCAGAGGATGGGAGGGCTGTCCTGTGTGGGATTACAAGTGGCAGCTCAGTATTTTCACAGAGTGAAGTATGTGGTCTGTAAAGAGACAGAGTTGTTTCCAAGAAAGGAGACAGCCATAACACGTAAAGGAG
Organism: Pyrgilauda ruficollis; assembly: GCF_017590135.1. Taxonomy (NCBI): domain Eukaryota; kingdom Metazoa; phylum Chordata; class Aves; order Passeriformes; family Passeridae; genus Pyrgilauda; species Pyrgilauda ruficollis. The sequence continues at coordinate 26,239,475 of NW_024519206.1, read as the reverse complement.
CACAGGCAGAAAAAGGAATTAGAAGTAAAGGCATGAAGTCAGAAATATGACACCATTGAGACTGCAAAATGAGGCAGACAAATTCAGGGGATGGGGAAATTTGAGCTGTGCAAAGCCAACTCTCTCTTGTCTAGTTTTTTTCTTAGAGCCATGTTCCTCTGTTTGGGAGACAGCATTTCTAAATCTCTAAATGCTGGGAGAATGGACAGAGAGGGGGAGTTTTGGCACTAGAGCTGCCAGCAAGCTGTTAGGGTTAGCCATATCTGTCTGGGATGCTCAGCCTGAAGAATCTCCCTCCCTTATTTGCATCAGTCACGCTGTTTTGGTGATTTCTTTAGGAGATCCAATGAATGGGATGACCAGGCTGATACATTCCGTTGAGTCAGCTGAGCACTAAACCTAAACATATTTCACCTGAGCTACAGCTGCTAAAACTGCAGTCGTTGTGGATGTGCTTGAGGGCTGGGGTTCAGCAGGAGAGCCCCACAGAGCTGATGGTGTCTTGTGCACTGCTGAGTTGATCATTACCTGACGGAGCTGGCAGTCTAAGGTGGTAATTAAGACAATGCCTCTACAAGGAAATATCTGTTGCTGTTTTAAATTGAGCCAAGCCAATGTCCTCCTAATTACCTAGGCCTCTTGTCTCACCTCCTACACTATTACTGCTTTAGTCACTGCCCCTCTGCACCACCCTGCTTATGGGAAAAGGTCTTAAGGCTTCACTCTCGTTACCCTTCTAGAAGAAAAATGGTTTCTTCCTGAAAGACTGGATGCCATTCCCATCTCTAGGGCTTCTTAGAAGTGGACACAAAGCCAAAAGTATCTTATCTTAGCCAGCTATATTTTGTTTTCTTCCTAGTCTTTTACATGCATGTATTCACTTATACACAAACACAGCAATGTCCTTGTTTTGACAGACTTGATTCAAAATCCATAGCTGAACATCGTTGAATACAGGTTTCAGATGTCTGAACTAAAAATAACTGCTCCCTGCTAACACATCACACACCTACACAACAAAAAATGAGTGCAAATTGGCATGAGAGCCAGCTCTCTGGTTCCCATTTTGCAGTCACGGCAGTGGACTTCAAAAGAAATCTTCCGTGCACTACACTAGCCCATCCCTAGGAGCTGATGCAGAGACTCAAAATGTCTCTAAAATGCAGGCACCAAACAGGCACCAAAACTAACTCAGAACAAATCTAAAACAGCATTAGTAGCAACAGCAAAATCATTCTTCTATTTAAAATTAAACTGAGAAATTAATTTGGGGACTAGTGGAAATAACACCAGCTCCAGCTGGTCAGACATGGATTGCAGCAATAATTTGATCCAGGTTATTGAATCTTGTACATTAGCATGTAGCACCACATCTAACTTTAGCATCTGTAGCTCCTCAGAGACTGTCTCTGAAAAGTGACAGCCTAACTGGGCTGCTCAAAACAGACCTCAGCAACAGCATGGCAAATGAAGCTGTCATGAGCCAGCAGCTTGCTGCATCAACCACTCCAAACACAGATGGATCACCGGTTTTGTCCAGCACCCAGGTTTTGTTGAAAAAGTTGCAAGTTTTGACATTGTCTTCATCTCCTATAGAAATATGTGGTTTAATTAATAAATTCTTCTGTTTATTTAGTTTAGGATGTTTCTGTGCTTAATTTAATAGAGTTGTACAGCATAAGATATCATCTGCTGGTCAGCAAGATCTCTGAGGTGGTTAGTTGCATGATCCTGCTTGTAGACTATGGCCATGTAAAAATATATCTGGCTTCACAAGGATACATCATTTCTAATCACTCCCTTCAGCTTTACGTGCATTATGTTGCAGATATCATCCTGTCTCTCTTGCTGTTCCATGCACAGTTAATCCTTCTGTCACTCAGGTTACCTTTTGGTGGACCTACTGTGATGCATACTAGAAATCTGAGGACTCGTGATGCCAAAAAATACATTGTTTTCAGTTTCCACTGAGGCTGTCTCAAGGGAGGAGAAAAAAGCCCTCTTTAGCTTTTAATATATAGTCTATTTGCTCATTAAAACACTTGACTGGCTATCACTCTAGTACTGCCACACTGACTTTTCTGCTTGGTAAAAGTTAGCAAGGAGTAAGCCAACATTATTTTAATTTTCTGCTGTGTTACTATTGAATATTGATAGCTTTTTCAAGGCCCTAGCTGCATGTTTCCCCTTTTAAGTAAAGGAAGTCCAGAGTATGTATTTGGTAGCAAGAACTTGTAATTGAGTAGATTTATTATTTGATTGGCATGATATAAGGCCCGATTTTAAAAGCACACAATTAACTTTAAGCACTATTATTCCCATTCAAGCTGGTCATTTTTCCTTTGCCTAAGTGCTTTCTTGAACTGGGTCCTGAATATGAAGCAGTCCTGTGTTACAAAATTGATTGCTCCAGCTCCAGCAGCCTAGCTGCTTTGCTGACAAAACCAAAGAGGGAAATTATATACACCTTTCACAACAAGAATTAATAATGCCAATGATGGGACAGGTACCTGAGAGAATGACCATCAGGAGAAAAAAATTTCAAAGCAAAGCTGAAAAATAACAAGCCAAAATCAACACGTTTTACATCTTGCTGGGGTGCATGGAGGGTTTGTGATCTGTGAGGTGCCAAAGGATGAGACCCCTAAGAGCAAAACCTTGCATGTGGGGCTGGGAGTTGTGGTGAGATTGAGGCGGCAGTGTGAGGAGCATCCCTGCCTGCCCTGCTCAACCCACACTGCACTCACCCTTCTGCCATTTCCATGGGGGAAATACCTCTCCATTAAGGACACTGGAAATTTAACCTACTTGCACCAAACCCACAAGTGCAAAAGCCACACCTGGGGCTCTGTCATTGCAGGGGTGGTGGCAGGGATTTTTCAGCTGGGAGCAAAACTGATTCTTCTTGGAGGAATACAAAGGCAAGATGCTAAGTAGTGTCTGTTAATTAAGGAGCTATTATTTTGCACCACCTCACTGTTCCCAAGGGCTTGGGGGGCTGGATATCACCCTCCACATAACTGGAACCATGCTTGAAAAAGAATTCATCATAATTCAGTAAGGCTAACTGGCCTCTAGTTCAAGCTGTTACTTTTTACTCCATGATTTTCTTAATTCTTAAGTTGCTATGATTTTTTTCCTGTTTTGGGTGCAGGGTCCAGCTTTTTGGGTGATGTGTAAGTAAGTCTGGCTGGCAGAATGGTGTGAAAGCATAGAAAAGGCTTCTGGATTTTTTTCTATATGTTTTTGCTACATTGGTTGCTCTCCTTGCTTGTCTCATAGGGGTGAATTCTGGTGAAAGGTGGTGTAGCGTACAAGCATGTCTCAAGACCCTCTGGACCTTCACTTCCTCCACTCCACAGTGCAAATATTTAATATGGCTAGTACATAGTAACTTGTTTTACTGGTAGAAAACAAACTTATACAAATCTAAGGCTGTTTCTCTGCCTGGATGGCCAAATTGGGAAGATTCAAGATTCATAAAGCAGCTTAAATCAAGCAATTTTTAGAGAGAGGAGAAGGTGTGGGATGTCATCCTGCCTAGGATTAAAGTGTGAGTGTCTAGATTAGCTGGGATTATCTTGAGTTTTAGAGGTGCTGTGTGAAACCTCCTTTATCTTTGTTCTCATCTTGTTCCCATGCTCAGTAAAAACTTCGTTTATATCAGAGGTCTCACACTGCTGGACTGAGGCACTCACATTTCCTCTGCCACCCTGTGTACACCCCCATCTTTTGCCTCTCACCCATAAATACATTTGTTCATTTGGAGAGAGGGTGATTTTGGTTCTATGCCCAGCTGTGCAGCACCCAGTCCTGCCCATAGACCCTTACAGGGCTGCAGGCTGCACCCACAGCAGTAGCCATGCATCTGCAGCACTCAGAAGGGCAGCTGTCCCAAATCTCTCCTGCAGTTTATATCTGTCATCCTTGCTGTGAATGCCAGAGGAGGAGTTCAATCCCTTTGCTGTATAAATAGGATGGGTGAGCTATTCATGGGAAATACCTCCAAAAGCTCTTTTTCTTCAGATTGCTTTGTCCTTGAAAGACTCTGCAGAATTTCAGGAGAGCTTTTTGTGCTTGGGATCAAGAGGAAACAATAAAATTAATTGTTTCATAGCCTCCCACAGTACTTCCTTCTGCTGAGCAGGGGCTGAGTGAACTGCTGCAGCCTCCTCCCTTGTAGCATCCCTTGTGGCCTGGGATGTAGTCCTGGGCCTGTGGCAACCTCCTAGCCAAAGCCTGAATGGGGACTGTTCTTCCTGGTGGAGTCCCTATATTCTGTATGATGGCCTCAAGCCTATTTATGCCCAAATGTCCTGCCAAAAAATGGAAATAGAGATAAATTCAACAGTTACAGTACCAAAAAGAAAACTAAACTTACTGAGGCTTAAAAACAAGAAAAAGATTCAAGAGGTTTTGTGTTTGCATTTTATGGTTTTATGGCAGTCAGTGCTATGAAATAAATTGTGTTGTTCTATTAGAGCTTGGTATGAGATTGGTTTTGTACCAGCCTTCTCAACATCTGAAAAAAATCTGGTATTACAAATATATGAGACAACCCACTGGGAAGTCTGTCAGACATGAAAAATTTGGGAGAGCAAATTGTATAGTCCACCTGAGCATCTCATTCCAGCTCTGCAGGAGGTGGGACATGACATACTGTTTTGTGTGAAACAACAGATTTTTCTGTACTATTTTTTTGTAGGAAGATACTGCTTTCAGATGTGACCTCATCCACAGAGTGCAAAGACAGATCTCAGCAAGATGGGCTCCAAACTTCCTGATGAAAACAAGCAGCCTCTCAGTGAAAACCGACATTTCAAAAGGTGAGTGCAATCTGAGCAAATTCCCTCATTATTCTGTCTTCTAGAGCAAGCAGAAAGCAAATAACACTAAACTGGGAAGGTCTGTCGGCTCCCTTGAGGGCAGACAGGTCCTGCAGAGAGACCTCAATAAATAAGACAGATGGAAAATCACCAACCATATCAAGTTTAACAAGGGTGAGTGCTGGATTCTGCGCCTGGGATGGGTCAACCCTGGATGTGTGTACAGACTTGGGAATGAGAGGCTGGAAAGCAGTGCCATGGAAAGGGACCTGGGGGTCCTGGATGATAGGAAGTTCAACATGAGTCAGCAGTGCCCTGGCAGCCAGGAGAGCAACCATGTCCTGGAGTGCATCAGACACAGCATGGCCAGCTGGGCAAGGGAGGAGATTGTCCCCTTTGCTCTGCACTGGGGTGGCCTCACCTTGAGTGCTGGGGGCAGTTTTGGGTGTGACAATATAAAAAAAGACATTAAGCTGCCCAAAGGAAGTCCACAAGGGTGGTGAAGGGTCTGGAGGGGAAACCATATGAAGAGTGGCTGAGGTCACTTGGTGAGAAGAGAGAGAAGAGGAGAAGAGAAGAGAAGAGAAGAGAAGAGAAGAGACCTCATTACAGTCTACAACACCCTCATGAAGGGAAGTGGAGGGGCAGCTACTGGTGATCAGTGACAGGACCTGAGGGAATGGCCTGAAGCTGATTCTTCACCCAGAGGGTGGTTTGGCACAGGCTCCCCAGGGAATGATCACAGAACCAGCCTGACAGAGTTTAAGAAACATTTGGACAGTGCTCTCAGGCACATGGTGTCACTCTTGGGGTGACCTGCACAGGGTCAGGGGCTGGATTCAATGAGTCTCTTCCAACTCTTCCAATTTTCTATGATTCTGCGATTCTAAGATTCTATGAATCTACTTCAGAGCACTTATAATAGAGTTGTGAGGCAGACATTTTTCTCTGTAAGGTAGGCCTGAGCAGGCAATTCCCAGACCACTCAAATCTCACCAGGAAAACACAATTTCTTTTTGAGCATTTTTCTGCTTCCTTCTTCTTGTTCAGCTAAAATAAACATGAGATAAGGTTGTTCCTTATATATTTGGTGCACCTATTTCTTGGCCAAGTCAAACAATGAAAAAGTGCAGAAAAATGTGAATGCAATGAAATGTTTTGGAAAGTTTGCCAAACCACAAGTTGGTCAAAAATAGGATTAAGGTGGTGTTATATTAGAAGTCTTGATTCAGTTATTTTATTATCATCTCATGTAACTATAAAAAGCATGGGGGAGCAGGAATGAAATGCAAAGGGTATAGTGAAATTTGGATTTCTGTTTTAATGCTCTTGCTCCTGCCTTGACTGTTTTCATCCAGCCAGAACAGTGGCCCAAGTTGTAACCCTTCACCTGACACTCTAATTCTGTAGTTTTCAGACATCACCTGTGTCCTCAAAGACCAAGATGGAACAGGAAGATGTTGCAGACTTGACTTCTCCAACGGACAAGAAAGAATTGGACAAGCAGACAAAGGAGGTAGGATGGAGACTTCTAATGGGTCATTGGCCAAGGACCCCAAACTTGTAATATCTGCAACTGATTCATGGTGAAAATGTGAGCAAATCATTTATACTGCCTTGGTCTCACTGAATTTGGCAGAATTTTTCCAGGTGATTCAAAATACCTTTCACCCTCCAAAAGTTTCATGTGCTTTTGGACAGAGAAGGGGCAGAGCATGCATACAATCACACTCAAACATTTACCAGCAGCAACGTGTCAAAAGAAAACTTGTGAGACCAGACAATATTCTACTTTAGCTAATTGCAAAAAAAGGAGTGTACATATATTATGGACTTTCCAAATGCTGTGAATTTCCTGACAATAAAAGACAACTGGAAAATAATGCCAAATAGGTTTTAAAGTATTTAAGGACTTACCTTGAGAACAGCCTTCTTCTTTCCACTGTTCTTAAGTGACACCTATTGTTATCTTAATGTTTCAGGCATGTTTTGAAAATCATGTCCTTGATGGGAAGCATAACTAAAATGGCTGTTCCTGCAAAGACAATTAGAAATTTTTACATTTTTGTGCAAGTTGATTTCATTATTAGACTTCAGAAGGGAACTTTCTGTCACTTCTGAACAAAACACACAGGTCTAAAGAATCAAGAATCCTTGTATAAAGACAGTGAAGGGAAAACCCTACTCTTCACTGCATGTTTTTGTTCTTAATAATGTATATTTTTAAAAATTTTTCATTACATATATTTGATTTCATTTTTTAGGTTGCTATATTCCCTGAATACAAAAGTCTCAAGCATCAACAGGTTCTGTGTTCAGAGGACATAAAAAAATTGCAGGCAAGTAGTCAAATTATAGCTTATCCTGCTATTGATGATTTGACAAATTCTGTAGCACACACATTTTGAACATTTTTAGTTGGTGCCCAGAAATGTCCCGACACCCCTTTTTCTCAAGGGTTGGTCAACTTGAACAAGAGCATTTTTCTGGGGAAGAATGTGAGTGGAAGACACTGGCTGGTAATAAAACCAGAACTAACCTGTGGTGTGCAAGGTGTCCTCAACCAGGGACAGCATTTGGTACACCAGGTGTTTTACATGCATAAGGAAAAATCCAGTTCCTCATTTATGAGCTTTCCAGTTTAGACTCAAGCACGAGAACGCCAGAGACTGGAGTTGCTGCTATTGGTGAAAACAGGCAGGAAGATATTTTTTCTTGTTCAGCTGGCTCTTCCACTGGTTTCTATGTGTAACTGCAGCAAGGAATGGGTTAGGCTGAATTCATGAACATACACATACATACACACATTTCCTCCATCTTCTTTGTAAAACAAACGCAAATAACTGGTATGGGAAGTATTTGATTTTTTGTTTGTTTGTTTGTTTGTTTGGGGATTTTTTTCTGAAAGGAATGAAACCAAATAGCATAATTAAGAATATCTATAGTTAGGTATTGAAACCTGCAAATCTTACGTTGAATCTTGTGTCTGGTCTCCCGTCTCACTAACCTGTGACTGCCTTGTGTCTCATTCTGTCCACCCTCACCCACTGCTAACCCATTTTATTCACGGGTGTATTTGCAGGAGCCATTGAAAATATTGGAAGAAAGGAACAAGAAACTTATAAAGGTACGAAAATGGTCTTGTGAAAAAAAGAAATAGGTATGATATGAGATGAAAGAGTGTGAGAGTCAACCATAAAATTATTAAAAATAGATTGGTAAGTTTGGACTTGTCCTGGAGCAATGAAGATCATATCAGGGCAGCTCTGTGATGTGCAATTCTGTCCAGACCATGGCACAGCAAAGATTTTGCTGGCTATCACTGGCATGACAAAGCTCCCCTTTCCGTGCTGTCTCTGAGTGCAAGGATGTCTTCAGAACAGACTTTTGGATGAGTCACAGCAGATTCAAATTTGTGGCTTACTGAGTCTTTAAGGATTCTTCTAATGCTGATCAAGGTGGATCCCAAATCATTTGGTCCCAAGGCACGCAGTTATCCACAAAGAGATTGACAGAGTCCACCTTTCTTTCATAAATATCACCTGGTAACAACAGTTTTCAAATGTACATTTTCCTTATCTCCTATTTTGTGGACAAAACCATGATTTCCTGACAAGAGGCTTTCTTCTTGTGTTTTACCACAGGAACAAATATAAGCATGAGGGTAGCTGGCACCTTGGTTTCTCCCACCAGTGGAAGGTGCCTTGTGTTTCTAAACACACAGCTGGGATTTAAATTGGCCTTCTAGAACTAAAATCTTCTATATTCCCTCAACCATCATAAGATTTTGAAAAAGTTCAATGCTAAACAAAACAGTGTTTTGACATACAAATTAATTTTCCTGACTCACCTCCTCCCATTGACTGGCTGATTTTTCTTTTTGTGCAGTAGGAACAGTTGATCTTTTCCCCAACAAAACAATTAAATGCAAGCACTTGTCTTAAAGATCTACAGCAAAGTTTTGAAATGGCGCATACATCTGTGATTTCACGCAAAGCTACAGAAAAGCAACACTTTTATATAGGAAAGGCCTCCATAAACCAAGCCGTTTTGATTTATGAGTCGGAAGAATCTTTAGATCACAGAATATTTCAGGTGGGGATGGATTGGGTGTGGGTCGTGTGTTTGGTCTGACCTTCCACAAAAAGCTCAGAGAATAACATTCAAGGCTGCATCCAGCTGGGCTATAAAAACCCCAGGGACAGAGCCTTTCCAACTTCCTGACCCCTCTGTGGCCTTACCAGAGTTCATCCACCAGGTACCATGGGGAATGTGGCATCCACACATGGTCTAAAAGTGCCAAGGGGAGGAAGAGAACCCCTTCCCTTGGGCCGTGCTTCTGCACACGGGGGTGGGAGGTGCTCCTCTTCTTCTCTGCCAGGGCGCACTGGGAGCTCACACTCAGCTCCTGTCCCACCAACCTCCAGGCCTTTCCCACACTCCGCAGTTCCTGAGGATGTTTTTCTGCTCAGGGTGTTCTGCATCCCACAGGTTACTGAGCCCTGTGCAGTGTTTGCAGTGACAGTAGAGCCAGGAGCTTGGTTGATGGGTGGCATCTTGTCCAAGTCCATGACTGCACAGGCAGTTGTCACCCTGCCACCATCCCCTCAGCATTAGCTGACAGAGGCATGGCTAAGCAGGGCTGCAGGAGACTGTGCAGCACTGCTGATCCCCACTGAGCTGCCTGTCACACCAGCCTGGCACGTAGCGTGGGCACTGCAGAGCACTAGTTCCTGCTGATAATGAAAAAATGCCTTCCCAGTGGTCACAAGCAGCTTGCCTCTGTAGATCCTTTGAGTCTGATAAGAGTTATAGCCACCCTCAAAGCATTTATCTCAGCATGGACACCAGCTTCAGCTTCTGCCTCCTATCCTCCTGCCTATTTTTACCAAACAGATAGGAATTTTATTTCTGTAAGATTTTTCCTTCACTGCTGAGACCAACTACAATTTCTGGGGCTAAAAAGACTGTCAAACACACAGTGTGATCACATAATCCTCACTTCTGATAAAGGTTTGAGGGATGTAAAGTGCTGGTTTGTAGCTTTTTAGTAGTGCCTTTACATTGAAAATGTAACCAAGAGTCATTTTAATATTAAGACTTTTCCCTTAACAAGGTATATTTCTTGCTGTTTTGTTTTTTTTTTTTTTTTAGGAAAAAACCAGAATATTGGAAGGAAGAGAATTAATCAAAAAACAGGAAAAAATCTTAAAGGTATGACATCTTATTGCATATAACAGTATGTGCTCTTTCTTCCTTTAGACCATCAGCTTTCTAGAATATTTCTAACAAAGGTAAGTACAAGAGCGTCAAATAGAGATGTAATAGAGTCAAATCTAGCACAGGTAAGAGTGTGGAGAGTAGGCTGGCCATTAGTCTCCAGGATACTAAAATAATGCAACACTGAGAAGTTTTGGGTCTAGAAGTTTTTCAGACCATAGTCTGCAAATCAGCAAGAGTATTTTTGAAACAACTAACCTTGTATTATTGGGAACATAAGTCATCCAGAAAGTTACTGCAATATAAAACTAATACCAGGAGGGTAGATTCCTGTAGATTTCTATCAGACCTAATTTGAGAGAGCAGGATATAATATCTGCAAGGGCAGCACTGGTGCTGATCTCATGCTAATAAGCTCTGACTTGACTTTTATTGCACAGCAGAACGATGGACTAATACTAAGATTGTTTGCTTTTCCTTTGAACTTTTAAGGACATGCAGATAAAAATAAATCACTTGCACAAGCAGCTCAAGCACCCTGAACTAATCGAGTCGTAAGTATTAGCAATGCCTTCTATTCTGTGTTTCTTTTTTATTGTATCCAGAATGTTTCCACATCTTCCATATGTGAAGCACATGCTATTGATTGTCAGTTAATATGGTTATGCAGCATCAAACAAACACCTCATATTTATGTAGAATAGCTTCTTTTTCTTGTCACATAATCACCCAACCACAGAAATGTAAAAGACATTTAGGTATGGAAAGTCCCATCTCATTTTTCAGCAGATTCCAGGAGTATCTTATCTTTTGCTCAGTAGACCAAAGTTGTAGGGCATACCCTGGATATTAATTTCAATTCTCTTTCCTAATAACCTGTAAGGGGCTCATAGCATTACTTTGCAGAGTAAGAAGCAAAAGCAGCAGCCTGAACAACAGCAGCAAAGCCTGCAGCTACATGCTTATTTTCAGAGCAAGTGCTCTCTCTTCATGACCAGGGCTCAAGTGACGCTTAAACCATGCTCCCCCTTCACCTTACCACTAGACTGCAGTTTCCTTTAAGTAACAAGGTTATGCAGGATTTCTGAGTTTCAAAACACCATATCTAAGTACAGAGCCCAGCACTAGGCTTCTCACTCTGACTCTCCCTTTTCCTAACTGCACTGCAATGCAGAAATCCTCCAACCTCACAGAACAGGAGGGGTTAAGTATTCCTTCTAGCAATCACTCCCAAATTAAGCTCCAAGTACAATGTGCCAGCAGGAACTATGAGACCAGTTTAAAAGCTCCTCTTTCAGTTCTCTAAAGTGGTTTGAGATTAAATTTTGTTCTCTGTGTTCTGCAGAGAAGAGCTGTGCAATGATATTATGCATGCACTGCATTAACTGTAAGAACAGAGGCTGAATTATAATACAAAGTTTAAAACAACAAGCATTTTGAAGTTAATCTACTGCTTGCAGTAGTACAGCTATCCCCACACCTGAGGGGTGCTACAGATCTATTTTAATTACTGTGGTGCTTCCACCAGGCAAAGTCATCAGAGAAGACAATACCAGACCTTACCTTGCCACCATGGTAGCACATTTGCTGGGGGAAACCCAGTAATACTAATACTTTCCAGCAATAAAATAATCTAAATAGTGTTAACTCTATGCTGTTGATATTCTCTTACCACTGTGTGGCAACTTCAGGATTGCTTTGTTTTACCTGATATCCAAGACTGGATGAATCCATGAATTCAGTTGTTCCATGCAGTAATTCCTATGAAGGACCAAGTAAAAATGTTCCCAAATTAGGTGCTTATTAACACATGAGAAGGTACAATATCCCACCACAAGAAGTCTGAGGCTCTCCATAGATGGTTGGATAACATGCAGCAGAGAGATGTATACATAGCTGCACTGAAATGATCATGATGGAAATCCTTCTCTTTCTTTTTGATAGAAGAAAAAACTCAAAGGAATTGCAGATTCCAATAAAAGCCTTGGGAGCAGGAAGCAGAAAAAAGGAGGAGAAGATGAAAAAGAATGCACAAGATGAAAGGCATATGCTTTGGTGGAAGAGGGAGTTTGAATGGCCTGGCAGTAAAAGCTGGCAAGAAACAAAATTTTGATCTTGTTAAGACAGTCAAGTGATAATCAGTGCCTGGTCACAAAATTCAGTGTGTGCCTCTCATGCCCTTGCTGCTGCTCCTGAAGACTGACTATATTTTGGGATCCTTATTTGTTCTCGAGTGCCTAGGGAGACAGAGGCTTTCTGAAAGCTGTCCCCAGACACCATGCTCTTGAGGTCCTTGCTCCTGCCCAGTCATAGCAAAATAAAGAAAGGTTCAACACAAAACATAGCAACATGTATTTTTAGAGAGAAGAAACCAAAACATGTTCAGTCTAGTAAGATCAGATTTAAGATTAAGGGAATTGGGAGGGATAAATTAAATATTTCTTACAAAGTTCTCAAAAGACCTGCTTGGCTTTGTCATCAATCTAGTCTTTACCTTTTACGCTGCTGCTGTGAGATACTTTTTAATGCAATTGCCTTTGTAATGGGAAGCAGTAAGAAACTCTTCTCCACAACCAAGGCATCTGTTAGGTTGCAGCTCCTCCTCATGATGTAGTTTTATAATTTTTGTTAACGGGCACTGGCAATGATCCGAGTTAGATGCAATCTCTGTTGGTGTTTTTTTTTCCACAGTCAAGAAAGAGAGAAGGTCTACAACTGCCCCAGCCCTCCCACCCAGAAGACAGCTATGGTGAAACGGGTAAAAGAGAACTTCATTGCTTTCCTTACACCTGCGCTTGCAGGGCACACTCCACCTCTCTTTGTTTCAAGCTGGAAACCTCCTTGTTTCACTAGATTAATTCTTGACTTTTTCAGTCCCAGTGGTTCCTTGTATCACTCAATTCCTGTGTCTCAGGGTCTCCACTTCTTGCTCAGTTTTGTTAGTGTGCAAACCCTTATAAATTGTTCAATGTTTGTTGTCCTGGAAGTTAGAAAACTGATTTTCAAAGTGATTCATGTCTTTTGTTTCCCTTTCTAGACCCAGAAATCCAGCCACCAAAAAAAATCCTCCTTCTCTCTTGGGTAGGTTGAATGTTCTCTTTGCATGCACACTTACTTAGTTACGCCTGGAGCACCATGGAGATAAAATCATTCTGACTAGTGCTGGAACATCAGGGGAGAAACAGTGCAAGCAAAAAAGACAGTGCAAGTGTAGAGTGGTGGGTGTGCAATCTTAGTGGATTAGCAGGTTGAAGTAATCTGGGTGCAAACACTGTTCTGGCCTCAGGTACATTTCCTTATGAATCTGCTCACCTGTCCCCTGTGAGAAAGCAGCAATTATGTGCATGCTGGCAAATGTGTCCTTCTTCCCTCCTCCCGAAGAAGAAAGGGAGGAAGGTTGAAAGTTTAACCTCCAGTTTTTCTCCCCCTGGGTGCTCCATTATCAGCCTCTCATCAAACCACTTCTCTACCATACTCCCCTCACCAGATGGATACTGAGGGGTTGCTGGTGGACTTTCATCTGCCTGGACCAAAGTAATGTGGACTTCCTGAGCCCCAGGGCAAATGATGGCACTTCTTTATTTCCCTAATTTTGTCTGAAAGTTTGAGGAAAATAAGATATTTATGAGTGAATTCTTCAGTTACTTTTTGGTGAGGGTAGAGCTGTTTCTGAAGTCATTTATAGGTTATCTGGTGAAGGCTGATGGTGTGAGAGTCACCAACTGTTGCTAATTTTCTTTGTCCCTTTCCACTAGCACTGGCAGGAGTGTCTCCCAAGACACGTTGTCCTTTCTACAATAGTCTTGTAGTGCCTTTGTGAAAGCAAAGTAATTTTCAGTTTCCTTCCATATGGAAGGAAGCTGTAAGATGGATCTTGCAGACAGTTTCCCAGAAAATAGATCAATTGGTTTTTCTCCTTGCTGAGGAGAGAGAAGCATTTTTTCACTGTTGCGCAGCCAAGTACAATTAGTGAGTTCTTATGGCTTTTTTTTTTTTTTTTTTTTTTAATTTGTGAAGCTTCATTTCCATTTAAATTCAAGCATTTTCACATCAGGGAAACGTTCCTGCCAGCACGGAGCATTCACCTGTGGGAATAATATTCCAAAAGGAGCACATAAAAGCACTGCAGGGTTTGTCAGAACAGAACAATGGAGAAGTGGTGTGGACCAAGAGCACTGACAGGACTAACAATGATCTCAGGCAAATTCCTTCCCTTCAGGCTTCAGTTGCCCACCTGTAAAGTGATGATAGTATTCACTGTGTCCTTATGTGTTTACACCACAAAACCTTTGATGGCAAGAGCCATTGGTAAGTGTTAAACTCTAGCCAAAGATGGACTCAATATTGCCAGCAACAGGAAGGAAGGATTCTGCTTTCACCAGGGTAAAAAATTACAAGATTATATGCTCTGATACTTTTTAATATTAATAGACCTTTTTTATAGTGTCTGTAATTTAAAAAAAATTTTTGCATTTATCTTTCTCTCTTGTTGCAGGAAGTCTGTCAGCTACTTACTGTGCTATGCCTGCTTGTACTTAACACTAGTCTTGGTTTATAAACACCTACCTGATCCTATCTGGACATACCAGCTGGACACACCAGACAGTATCTATCATCAGCCATGGACACACTAAGCCTAGAACATTTTGAAGACTCCAGGCTGGATTTCTGTAGGGTTGCCATTTTGCTTCTGGGAAGACCAGCACTTTAAATTAAAGCATCCATAAATGCTAAAATCACATGATAATACTTCTGTGAGAAATTAATTAGCTCCTCAGAGGAAGAAACTAAAGCCCACATATCTCAGCAAGAGTGAGCATGCTCAAGAGCATTTAGTTGTTTGCTGTAAGAGGTGGGTCTGAGATGCAGAATTTGCTTCAACATCCACATACCAGTCTGCTACCCAAATCCCTGAATGTCCTGTCCCCATCACCCCAGGCATGAGTGTAGCAAATCTGTAATTAAATCTAAATAGGATCTTCTGTTAATGCAACTGAAAATGACCCCATTATCAGTAGGGCAGTGATAGCTGACAGGAGCTGAAGCTTTGTCTTAAAAAATGCCTGATGGCCAACTCAGGCCCAGTCAGTTCTGTGGGTGTGCATGTCAGTCAGCCACCTTGCTGCCTCATGACAGGAGTCCTGCAAATGGCCTCTCTTGTGCACACAGGGCAATACTGATGCACACCCATGGCGAGCCACTCGTGAAGAGTGTGGGATTGACCCTTTTGATCATAACACAGGGATTACCTGCAGGCTGTGTCAAGCCCAGGTTTAACTTGGAGGAACTTGTAATGCACAGACCACTAGTCTGACAGGGTGCAGATTTCAGACATCCTGCATAGGCAGAGATCATCAATATGTCTTCTGTGTGCTTTACTGAGCAGTCAAGTCTTCCCCACTCACCTAAGCATACAAAAAACTTTGACTGAGCTCTCACTGGCCCCACAGAGCAGCACTTTGTGGATGGCTGAGAAGGCTTCAGGGCAACCTGAATTCTGGGCTTGGCAGTCCTGAGAGCCCTCCATGTCCTCATTTTCTACCTTCCAGAAGGGCACTGTGCTCCCTCTGTACTGAATAATTTTTTGGAAGCAGACTATCTGTGATCATGATGGAAAGCATGCTACCTCACAATGTCAAACCCAAGTGCTAAAGGACACCCAGATTCCTTGCCCCAGTTGCAAATTTCTGTGCCTCATCTCTGAAAGGAGACCAGGATGTTTTCCACACAGAGTCCATGTCTACTTCTCAGCTTAAAAAATGCATCTCAGTGCTTCGCCAAGTATAATCTGTTAACTGAATTTCTAAGTCTTGCAGACACCATGTTTTTTCCTGGGTTTTGCAAATTCACTGCCCATTGGCCCTGCCTGCTTTTTGCTGATCATGCAGCAATGAATTAGAGCTGTAGAAAAGCAAAATAACCCAGACAATTGTTTTAACTTCCTTTTCATGTTATCTTCTGCTCTGGATCTTTCTTCTCTTTTTCGAAGACCAGGAAGAGCATGAAAACCACTTTCATATGACACAGTATCTCACAAGGGTGTCTTGTCATATACCCAGTTTTTTTCCATGGCAAAGAAAAGGCAGTGCATGAATACATCTCCTGACAGAGAAAGGAGCCTAAACAATCAAAGCTGGGAAAGCAAATCCACATGAAACATCTATGATTGAGTGAAAGTGTGATGAGATCAAAGCACTGTAAAAAAAATCCTGTTTTATGTAGAAAATGGGGGTTTCAAATTAGAAAAAGAAAATTCACTAAAAGTATGAAGGGGGGATGGCACTGTTGAAGGACATCCTCCTTATGAGAGAGAACATTTGTAAGTATTCATATAAAAAAGCCTTGGTGTATTACAAACAAGTGTGAAAACCTGCAAAAGTATCATCTGACTGATGTGAGATGTTGCATGGTACAGCTCCGGCTGCTGCCTGCTTTCCTGTGTCCAGCTCGGGGCATGCTTCTAACACTGGCACTCTGTGTCCAACTCCTCACACTCCTTGTGAGGCTGGGCTCGTGCAGCACAGGGGAAAATTTGGCAGTGTGCTCCAAGATGAACATCTCTTACTTACTGCTCTGTCTCCATTAAAAAAAATAAACTGCCCCCCCCCCCAAAAAAAAACCCAAACAAAGAAAAATCCTAAGCCATCTCCATTATTCCTTGTAATTGCCATAACATACAGGTTGTGATCCTTGTGACAGGAGACTTTTTTGCAGAAAAAGTTGTGGTGGAGCGTGATTTTAGTACTGTTGTTCAGCTCTGTGAGCTTAAATTTTTGTGAACATCTTGACCACAGGGTTTAAAACACAGGATGAAGCAGTGTGCTACTTGATGGTGGCACAAAAGAAAATAACTGGATTGGACAGCCCAGCTTACAGCCATGCCTGGTGGAGTGGATGGGGAGCTGCTGTGGGGACGGCATGGGAGGGCAACAGGGATGTTATGGAGAGACCAGCACCGATCTGCTGCATAAAGCCAAAGCAGTTTCCCTGTCTTGTCAGCTGACAGCTCCTCCTCCCTCCCCCTCACTCTAGGCAGGAGGAAGGGCACTTTCAGCCCCCTGGTGATGTGCAAGAGAGAGCCTTGAATGGAGCTGCAGTGGAAGTGACAGCAAAGGTGCTGCTGGGAGCAGCCTGCAGTCTGTCAAACCCCAGCATCCAGCCATGGATGCATTACCAAAAACATATTGTGCAGAACTTAAAAAAGGAGACAATATCACTGCTTATCTGCTTGCTTCCTTTGTGCATCCTAAATTTTGCTTTTTTAGCTGCTACTCAGTTTATATGCCTCAGGCATACTGTGTTCAGTGAAGTTTGATTGTGGAATTGTGAATTGCTACAGATTTCTGTCTATGGTTTTTCCCAGTTGGGTTTATCTGACCAGTACCCTCTCCTCTGGTGGAACTGTATTAAATCATTATGTATGAAAAAGAAGTTAATTAACTTCCATGTCAGCTCTTCACTCCTGTCTCCCATAATTTCAGGAGGAAAAGTGTCCAAGTTTTGATTGTATGCAATAATTTTCTCATGGAGTTTTCATATTTTGAGCTGATGAAAGGCACTGTTTTGGGTGCAGCTGAGCCACATGTCCCTCTTCATCCTCCACAGAGCAGAGGGAATCCTCAGGACAGGACAGTAGGTCCCTCCATCAGACCCATCAAGCTGGTGGCTTAGAGTGGTCTTGATGCAGCTAATCCAAGTTTTCTTGCAGCTGTCTTGATTTACTGGATCTTTCAGGAATGCTTAATTGACTGCAACATGAAGAGCTGTCATTTTATATATTATCACTTTAATGCTGGACGGGATTTTCAGGTGAGCTCCTTCCATGGTAAGCCTGCTTCCACTGATGTCAGAAACAGCTTTGTTTCGAGGGCTCTGCAGTATCACCTGCGTGTCCAGCATGCTCTGGGGGTTAGGTATCACTCATGTTTTTATTTCCATTCTAAAGTTTTGTCTCCTCTCCACTTCTTCCCTGCTTAGGTGGAGCAAAGATGGTTGCTGAAATCTGACCACAGTATCTTGAGGAACTGTGTGGTCATTTTGGTTCTGACTGACTTGCTTGAGAAATCCTTCAAAATTTCTGTAGCTGTTTCTCTCTGAACCAGAAGTTATTTAAGGAGTGTGGGGGTTTATAACTTTGAAACACAATAGTGCTGAATACTTACAGTCTGTCTTGCTAGTGCCTGGAGGAGGTGAAGAGTAGGTACGGGTGTAACTGAGCACACTGCAGAACAGGGATGCAGAGGTACATCTGACCATTTACATTCTCTGGGAGACCCTTTCTTCACTGTTACAGACTCTGACTTTAAGGCAACTTGCTGTTGCTCTAGACAGGTTTTAAAAACTTCCAATGCATTGAAATTCATCACCCTAGGCAAGTAAATGCGGAGCTCATATGCTTGCATAACCTGTTCCCCAGCACAACACTGCCTCACCAAATAATAACCTTGATATTCTGCATTCCACAAAGGACTGATGGATGTGGATGCAAAAAGGTTTAGGTGGATGCACGTCTGAAAGCCGGAATAAGTAGTTGTAAGAGAAATCTCTTGAAGGTTACTAAATAGTCAAACTGCATTAGGCTCTGCAAATCCTCTGAGTGGAAAATAGGTGGGGATAGCACTCAGCAGATATGCCATACATATCTTTGTCCTTTTCTTAATTTTCCCTGGATGTCTGACTGTGGACACCATTCTTATGCATTCTTCATATTAGACATATTCATCAGTATGGTTCTGACAAAATTAAACACATTTCCCTTTGACCCCAAGATATTCAGGTCCTAGAGAAAAAAATAAATAGAAGTGTATGTGTCAGATGGGGGCAATAGGACAAATCAAGTGTCACTAGGATATTTTAATGAAAAATCCCTTCACCAGGATTTTTTCTTCTGAGAAACTGAGAAGCCTCAAAAAAGAAATGTAAACAATAATTATCTGATGCTTTGGAATGTGGCAGGTGCATCTTTGATTGGTTCCATGTGAATTGTTTTTACTTAATGACCAATCCCAGTCCAGCTGTGTCAGGACTCTGGTCTGTCATGAGTTTTTATTATTCATTCCTTTCCTAGCCTTCTCATGTATTCTTTTCTCTCTATAGTTTAGTACAGCTTTAGTATAGCACTTTTAAATATAATAAATCAACCTTCTAAGAAATATGGATTCAGATTAATCTCTTCCCTCATCCTGGGATTCGCGAACACATCGACAATCAAGAAAAGTGAAAGCCTAGTACTCAAAACAAAAGTGGTTTGGGTCTGCCTAGCCCCACTGGCCTGAAAGGGAAGAATAGGGTCTGACTGTGGTTTTATGTAATAAGAGCAGTCACAGGGGATGGATTACCAAACAGGAGCTTACCAGCTACCCTCTGGAAGAGAAAACAAATCCTCAGAATCAACAAAGGTCCAGAGCAGGGCCTGCAACAACTGCAATGATGCAGCAGTAGGACACTGTGCTTGACCTTACTGGGAGGTGCTGCTTGTCAGCCCCAAGAGGGCTTTGGGAAGCCCTTTCCTGACCTCTGAGGGTGGCTCACACACGCTGCCAGGGGTACCTGTGTAAGCAGTGTTAGTCTCACCACAGCTCATTTTGCTCTATATCTTGGAGCATTAGCGATGGCAGACAAACCAAGGTGTCCTTTGGGACAGCAGGTTAGTCAGCAAATGAGCCTGCTGACAGGTCATCTGCTGGTAATTTGGCATTTCCATTTATTAGGGTGTACCTAAGCAAATATGCTGACTGCCTCTGCTTCAGACGTTCACATCTGTTCTCTGTAATGGTACCTGCACACCAGTCCTTCCTGGGAGAATCCTAGGCAGCAGTGATTCAGCAGTGATTCACTCGGGTCTTGTACAGTCTTGTGCTGGTGGGCATGCTCAGCCATCCAGAGAAAAGAGGGAGAGGAAGGGTCTGGATGTGTCTGAAGAGGAGCAACCGTATTAGTCCTTGATTGCAGTGGGTGACAGGTCTAGGCATTTGCACGCGTTATCTGAGCTACCGGCTAGAGGCTACAAGAGTTAATGCCAATGACTTCCATATCAAAGGGCTTTCTGAATAAGTACCAGAACAGACAATTCCCTCTTGAGTGTTTTGGGTGCTTTTTTTTCTTTCTTTTTTTTTCTTTTTTTTTTTTTTCTTTTCATTTCCAAATATCAGAAGGAGTAATACCTTAATCTTTTAAAAGAAGTCTTCATAAGGCAAAAATCTGGCTCTGGAGTGAGGTTTATAACATACTCGTAGATGGACAACCTTAAGAAAGCAAGAAACCTTAACAACCTTAAGAAAGTAAGAAACATGTAGGTTCAGAAAAGGAAGAAGATTAAATAATTTCTGTCATTTTCATGGAAAAAAAGTGCCAAATGTCTTCTAAAATATCTTATATATCCAGTGTGCATTAATGTATCGGTTAAAAGTCAGAGAACTATACTTTAAAGACTGAGCCACACCATCTGGTTATCTCCCTGCACAGTGCCCTAAGCATATGGCCAGAGAGAGCATATTTCCTCTTCCCTTCTCTCCTGTCTCCTTTTTTATTCTGCCTAGCCTCATTACCTTAGATTTCCTTACACTGAATTTCTATGCATAAACCATTCATTTGCCTTCTCTCTTAATATAGCTGCATGATTCTGAACATCATTTAGACTGGACTGGCAACTCCACATTTTGCCTTGTCAGAAAAATTATTCACATTAATGCCTATTCATTTCCCTAAATCATGATATACAGGGAAGCAAATTGGTCCTAAGGATGCTCTTTGTGTTACATTACTGCCTCTTTCTTGTCACCAAAGACTGTTTTCATGTCAATTCACTCTTCTGTTTTCAAACTCTCATGTTCAGAGAAATTGTGGTGATAAGGTAAAGCTGTTATCTGCTGATAAAAATGGCTTTGAGTGTTTATGTGCTATAGATTTTTTTAACTAGGTGCCTCTTCACTTGAGTAAAACTCCTTGAATAAGACCCTTTTCATGCTAAATAACTTGAAAAGCACTCTGAAGAGCATATTTTTTGCTAAAACTCCATTAGTTGTGTTGGCCTTCAGGTGTGGATCCCTAGTGGGTGTATTTCTCTGTCTTATGTATATAAATTAACGTTAGCAAGAAGCTATGGCTTCACCCATCCTTGCCTCTGGGCAGTCTGACTGCAGTGGTGTTTTTCTGTCTGTGGAAAACACCACAAGCTGCAAAGAAATGAGGGTCCAGCTCTCTGATTTTTGTGATGGTTGTAGTGAAAAATATATGGCCAGCACTGTACATCATGTACTTCTATTGAACCTCTTGCCTGAACTTACATTCTACAAATACCTCACCTAGCATCAGATTTAGTTAATATTTCTGCCTCCCTTGAGCCATTCCATCTAGGTTTGTGTCCAAATCTTGAGGCACCACAGCCTCAAGGTATTTTTCCAATGCAGGTCTGCTGGGCATTGCTCATGGCTGTTTGCACACACATTGGAGAATTAATGCCCACAGAGTCATATCAGTGCAGGGTTACTACCAGATTATTGTGTTTCTGTGGAAAGCAGTCCATTTGCAAGGAGACAGCCAGGTCCTACATAACCATCCCTCCAGCAGAAATTGAACATTCTCAGTTCTCTTTCTATATATGATTCTTGAGGGAAACAAAAAGGGTTTTCTTTGTATGGCTCATTGTAGCCTTTAGTACCATGATTTGTCCAAAATCAGGGATAGAATCCAGATCATTGTTTTTGCTTCAAGGGAGTTGCTGTGGTGGTATTTCAGGTTTAGTGCTAACCAACACAGCCCACAAAAATCAACAGTGCAGAGAAAGAGATGTGCCAATGTCCTTAACAGAACTTCTTAATAAAAGGATGTTTAACCTTGATTGACTTATCCAGATGCAGCAAGGTTTCATAAAATAACAAATACATCAACATATGGTAGGGACATGATGTTTTCATTTGAGTTCCACTTGTGACACAATCTGACAGTAGCAATTTGGAAGAGAAATAAACCAGCCCAGCTTGGAAAGAATCTATAATACAACTGCTCAGTAGGAGCTCTATGGAGACAGCCTACTACTTTCAGGGATGAGAGCAATTTTGCTGCCTTTCACCAGCAGAGTAAGGAAAGCTGAATGCTACTGGGAAACTAGGGACACTAGTACATAATACATGTGGAGTGTTTTGCACAGAGTACAGAATAGCATGACCAACATATCAGCCAGGAATTTTTTATCTCCCTGGTATGGGAAATCCTGCGTTAAATACAATTATTACAATTGATTATTTGAAGAAAAGATGGTGTTTAGGTCTGGGCTTTGGCTTGACACTTGGGGTGTGTTGAGAATTTTTCCCAGCTCTGCCCAGGGCCATGGGGGAAGCATTTAGTATGTGCCAGATTCAATTTCATATCTATAAAATTCAGACCCTAATTATTTTTTCTGCTCTATCTTTTGAAGTGGGAAGGATTATCAAAGCCCAGTATGCACTGGGTCCACAAAAGAATCACTGTGTATTCGAGGAGTGCCCAACATGCCTGCACCCCAGCAGAGGGATGTCTGTCTGTAGAGAAGAGAAGTGGAGTGACCTCTATATGTCACTTCACTCCACCAGCTGCCCAGGGATGGAAAAATGCTTGCCGGAGGCTATCCTCACTCCCCGAGCATCCCAGTGAGCAAGTGAGGTTCCAACAAAAGACCAAAGCCATGAAAAACACAGCAGATGTGAAATGCCTTCACTTCAGTCAATTTTGTAAATTGCTTCTCCTTCGGTGGCCCGGATAAATATCTTTCTTTTTATGTTGAAAAATTATTAACTGCGTTGTGAGTTGCCATGGATGCGGCACTTGGTTTATTGCAGACTGTGCCTCTTACTGTGCTGGACCTCATTTTCAGTGCTCTCCTGGGCTTATAAATATTGGGTAAATTGGCCCACTTTTTCTTGGAAGTCACCAGCAAAATCACCACTAATTTAAAGGTGTAGTCTCAGACCCATTACATTATGTTACTTTTTTATAACATCGATTACCTCTGTTCTGACAGCCCCCTATTCTGCCTAGCAAGTCAGGTTTCCACTCAGGTGCAAATAAATCTAGAAAAAACAATAAAAGAACAAAAACAAACCTTTCCCTCTATAAGCCAGCACAGGAGGCTGTTTGTCCCTGGGAATGGTTTTCCTTGAGACTCCATGGCGAGTGTTCTCATGAGTACACAAAAAATTGTAGAAACTGTAGAGAAACTGCCTCTGCATTGCAGCAAGGTATTTGAAGAAATCAAAGTGATCTGCATATAGTATGTTGTTTAGCTGCAGTAGTTTTCCAGCCGGCCACAGTGTCAGGGACTGAGTGGATGGTGCTGACAGATAAACGTTTGAGAATTGCTTGGACTGACTATAGCTGCAATTACTGTAATGAGATGAAATTTGTCTTTGGCCTTCTCAGAAGTTATTTCCAAAAAAATGGATAGTGATAGGGTCTAATCTTCAAAACCAATTGGCAATATTGCTAAAAAATTCTATGGAAATTTCCTTGTACTCAGTTGTTTGTTCTTTTGCTCTAAACCATTATCTTTCTTTTCAGAGGAAGGAATACTGCAGAGGCACAGACGTCAAC
This sequence comes from Pyrgilauda ruficollis, assembly GCF_017590135.1. Lineage (NCBI taxonomy): Eukaryota > Metazoa > Chordata > Aves > Passeriformes > Passeridae > Pyrgilauda > Pyrgilauda ruficollis. The sequence continues at coordinate 26,215,863 of NW_024519206.1, read as the reverse complement.
AGAAATAATTTTTTCTGTACAGTTACATTTTTAACATTTCTTCTGTGATTATAAAAAAAACCCGAAAATCCAACAACAAACAAACAAAAAGATTCTCAATATTTAAGGGTCACTCTTGAATTTGAATTTTCTGATCTCTGATGCAAACCATCAGATTTTAGTCTTCTTTTTTATTCACCTGTTTAAATCAAGCCATGCAAGGGCATCTTGGATTGCCATAGAGCAGAGTCTCACCAGAGCAGGACCTACAACGCAAGGTGCTCTACTTTCGTAGAGCCTGGGGCAGTTTTCATGCAGGCTTGCTCCTTTGTATTTTGTAAGGCGGTTTGTGATACTTTCAGTGGTAAAAACTTCCCAATAAATTTTCTTGTTTTCTCAAAATCTTTGAAGTTGTCTACAGTTGGATCCCCCCATCCTGTTTAAATGACTTGCATGTAAAATGAGATATCTAAAGCAGAGAACAGGAATAATGTAGTGACTTGTCCAAAGTTGCTTTAAATACTATTCTTTTAATAGCTATCCATTATTATTATTAGTTTTTCTATGCTGTCAGCTTTCACTCATTTTAAACAAAGAGAAAAGAACATGGAATTTCAATTCTCTTCCCTTAGGACTTGTTACATCCCGATCACTCACCCCAATGTTGGTAACCCTGATTCAGGACAACATAAGTAAAGAGAGAATTAGATGCACAGCTACCTTCCCTGAATGGACAAACAACCCAGTTCCTAACTGGGCTAGTCAGAAGGAGAAACCGTTTGGTTTGCCAGGTTGATTAAACTGCTTTCCATTTCCTCCCTGCTTCCTGTACCCATTTTACACTCTCAGCCCAGGAGGTACCTGTGTGTCCCAAGGCTCAGCCCCAGCCTCAGCTAGCACAAAGAAATAAGTAGGGATGAGACAAAAGTTGGCTGAGAGGACTTGAGATAAGAATACATTTAGTGCAGGGCCAGCACGTTTCTCAAAGGACCTATAGAGGTTTGGGGATAGGTTTGTCTTTTGTCTGCAACCAGCCAGGTTGTGGCCTTGCTTCATAATACAGCTTTTTATCCTGAAGTTTTTCAATAGTTGTAGAAAATAAGGGCAGAAGGAAAACAAATTCTGGAAGAGAATTCTGCAACAGCACACAAAGGACATTCTCAGTATTAGTGGACTGTACTGGACACAAGGTGATTGGAAATAATGTAGGGCAAGTGCCACTCAATGAAAAATGATATGGGTTTGACTTTAAATAAGATTTCATAAATCCTGGTGAGAGAAGTGAGAGAAGAGTAGGAGAATGAATCATTCCAAGCAATTTCAGAGCAGTTTACATAGTCTGACATTTTATGTCAAGCCACCTAGCTCTCCTATTTTTAGTAAAACTAGAGATGGGTCCAAAGTGTGAGGATTAGAGGTAATACTTCTCAGCATTTGCAGATCTTGGATAGAGATTTTTGGCTCCACTGTCAGCAAAGATTTGTAGAGATTGAAAGAAAACAATTTTTTCCAAGTTTCAGGTTGTGTTGTGTTTCAAAGATTTGGTTCAGGAATGTTTTGGCAAATCAAAACCAGAAGTATTTAAATGGTGAGAACAGCAAAGGAAACAAAGGTTTCAAGATGGAGAGAGGTTTGCTGTTATTCAGTAAAGTGCTTTATCAGAATTGAGGCAAGCATATGAAGTCCAGGGTAAAGAAGCTACTAGCAGTAGGCTGTTACTCTTATTTCATAATTAAGCTATACAACAGGTACAGTTAGTAACGCTGAAATTTTGGTAGAATGGAAGAATTGTAATAAGTAATATCAGTTTGTTAGACACAATTTTATTTTTTTAAAGATCTGGGTGCTCAAATTCTTATCACTTTTTCTAACATTTACTTGTATTTGGAGGGGGGTTTCAAATAAATCAGGCAATATTGATTCTTCCATCAGTAAGCAAATATCATGTCTGATAACTATGACTGTTATATCTATGAGGGGAAAATATTTTACTAGTAAAAATGAGACATTTGCATACAAAGACTGATTTTGGGAGAAAGAAGTTTTGCTTCTTTCCCACAGACCACGTACATGGGCTTGTTTTTCCATGGTTTGTTTGGCGTTTTGTATTGCTCTAATGGATGATTTTTGACAGCGTAAAATAAAGGCTGGTGTTCCTGACTTTAAGGCAATTTGTGTCAGCCAAATATTCTGCCTCGTGGCATTCTCTGTCCCACTTGCTGTGCCAAGGTGGCACAGCACAAGCACCATTCCCTGCAAGGTGCTCACCCTTTCAAGCTTTTCCCAAGCACCCATATTTAGGTTAGCCATGGAAAACCAGGCTGTTCTTGCATCCGCTGCAGAGAGCAGTACAAGCACAGGGCAGCAGCTGCTCCTCGAGTCCTTGAGCCCAAATGACTGGCTTTCCTCTCCACGTCACACTAGAAAAGGTGACATTATGGGGCAAGAGAATCTCGTGGTATTTCTTAAGAAAACAATCAAAAAGGTGATTGTTTCCTGTAAGGCTTCCATTCAAGTAATTTTGCATCAATTTCAAGTAAAACCAAAGCCACTCTAGTACTGACTTGATTAGATGATTTCACTTCAATGAAACTATACGCTTACCAATCACATGTGTCAGAGCTGCTTATGTTCATGCCCACAAAGTGAAGAAAAAGTTCAAATTAATTGAAGCTAAAGCATTACAAGTTAAACAAATGCATGCGTGAAATGAGAGAGAAAAACAAAGGCAGGGGAAGCTACTTTAAATTCCAGTTTCTGGTTTTGTCTGGGACTCACAGGATCTTGTACATTCATATGTCTGAAAGAGCAGAGACCTCTTTTGCACAGTATTTTGGCTTTGCATGGTTAATACGGTGGAGGTATTATTTTGTTTTGGGTGGAGGAATCTATTTTTTGGCATTCTGTGAGGCAGGGAAGATTTTAGCAAGAATTTGCCCATTGAAAACCAATAGACGTGAAAGCCTTTCTAGCACACAGAGGAAAGGTAGATGAAAGAAACACCTTCTTTACTCATTATTCATCCATTGTTAGACAGTTGAGTTTCCCATTGAACAGGTAGTACTGGATTCATATGGGGTGCTGTACAGCATATAAAAAAATCAAATATTTTAAGAATATATATATAAATTTTTTTCTTTTTTAAAAAGTTAACCTCTTCCAGGGCAATTTTTCAGCAGTACACTGGAACTCTCAAATGCTTTTTCTGCCAAGCTGCTTTCCATCTGGGTGGCCCCTGGGATTCATGAGGAGAAAGTATTAGAAGGAGCTGCTTCCTTCCCTGACACCAAGCACAGGCCCTTTTTTAGCTAGGCTACAGGCACCAGTAACACCATCATCCACCTCTAGCACCTCCTCCCTTGACATACCACACTGTCCAACAGCTTGCTCACCTCAATGTCTCACTTTGATTAGACCCATTCAAAATTAAATGAGCTGTGCTGAGGATACATTTCCCTGGGGACATCTCCTACAAGGCAACATAGAAAAATTTGTGCTAAAATTGACTCCCTCCTTTTTTACACTGCCCCAAGGCTACCCCAGCAAACTTCTCACAGAGAAGCAATAGCTAACTTTAGTTTCGTAGTTTCATACTGTAAAATTCTCCCCTTTGGTAAGTGACAGCACAGCCCTCATATTCTTATAGATACTTCAACTGATAGAGAACTCTAGAACCAAAACAATAATTGTGCCTTAGGGATACAAAGGCATCATATGGGGCCCAGAGGACTTTCATGGTCTTTATCAAGTGGCAAATGATACACATGAGGACAGTGCTGCCTGCTCTGAAGGGCACATCAGCTCCACCTGACCTGGAGGCCAGAACCTGTTTGCTGAAGCAAGTTAGCAAGACAGCTTAAACAGTAGGAAACCACATTGTCTGATAATAACAGTTATTACTGTAATTATTACTAGTTTTTCCTCCAGCTGAGCAATGAGAATTGAACTGATTTCTGTCCTTCAGCATCTACTCTGAGAGGTTTGGTACATTTGACAGTAAGAATCTAATCTTTAGCTGTATTTACCAATCGAAACATATTAAGAATGTTGATATTTAAAACCAGTCTTTTAAAACAGCCATGATATGTCCAAGTCTAAAGTATAAGTATTTTATGGAGCCCTTGCAATCTGAATTCCTGAAATTGAATACTGGCTTCTTTTGCTGCCCCACAAGATGACTCTACTGTAAGCATAAGGCTTGACCAATAAAAAGCAGCAGGGCGTATTCCTTGTCACTATATATAGGAATGCCCATGCACTAGCAATCCTGTGGCTTGGCATGCTGAAATAGGTCAGGATAATACAAGGTTATGGTTCCCTCAGTAACTATATTTCAGTCCCAGTACATGTATACAATAAGACATAAAAGTTACCATGGCATACTGAGATACAAAATGTTATGCATGCCCAAAGGCCTTTGAGTTATGATTTTTGCACGGGTTAATTTGGTGCTGTTAGCTGAGTGATTCTTTTAAAGATGTAGTCAAGGTAACATTTTATGTTTAATTTCCCCATTGCTGTTCTCTTTGGCCTTGTCAGCTGTAAGAAAAAAATCAGTGGTGCATAAATCTCTGCTCATGTAACTAGGTAGTAACACTGGAAGATGCACAGTAAGAAGGGCACAGACATGACTGTATCTACTTCAAACTTCTCGAGGCTTGACAATGTACTGTCTTAAGGATTTCTGTTTCCTTTCCAGATGCTTAAACACAACCAGTAGAAAGGAACCAATACAGACTTATGTCTCAGAGACAAGTTACTTATTCACCAGATCTAATCATGGTCTTGTCTTTTGTTGTTTGAGCATATCACTATCAAACTATTTCCCTCCAGAGCTCTTCACTCTCTAGCTAAATATTTTCCATACACTAATACAGAAATACTCTTCAGGTACTGTTATTTGTGATATGGCTTAACAAAGTGTTCCCTCTAGGGGTTTCTGTTGGGAAGAAAAAAACCTAACAATAAAGCAAGAGGAAAGTAATATAACAAGCATTATAGTCCCACATTTGGGATGCCACAGACTGGTTTCTCACTAAGTGGCAGAACTCTTCTTATTATTCCCTCCCTCCTTCCCACTTGACTGTAACTCCAAGTAAGCAGAATCAGGAAAAGCAAGCATTGTTTGTGAGAATGTGTATCAATAGCCTTAGAAGTCTTTCTTAATTTAGCCTTTCCGATTAGCTATTTTATACACGACAGATGTACCCGCAGTAGTGACCCAGACATGAGCACATTTCTCAAAAAAGCAAGTTTCATTAGCAGAGACACAACAGATGTGCTGTGAAATTTAGATGTTGGAAAGCAACCCGGATGTGTTGGTAAAGCTCGTGTTTCCAAGTGATAGAAGAGGATAGCAAACCTCCTATCCGTACCGTACAATCCTTCATCTGTCGCTGACCGTGACGGCTGGTGCTCTACATATTGCATTTCATGCACTGTGCCAAACAGCAGCGGGTATGAGTTACTCACAGTACTCCCATACAGTAGCTGAAACCCAGAGATTTCATAAAACTGGAGATGGAAACCTGGCTTTTCATGGACTTCACCTGGGAGAAAATATTGTGCCCTAGTTAAACAGCTGCAGCTATATTTTCCCATGTGATTGTAAAGAAGCATGAAGTTTTGTTTCCAAAAAGGAGAAAGTTCACACAGATCTATTGGGAGCTGCAAGCACTTGATACCTTTGGAAAGTAGGTCATTACTGTTTGTGCCTAATTTGAGGTAGCCAAATCTCTAGCACTGCCCTGATTGCACAGAAAACAGTGTGCAGCAGAGAGGTGAGATTTTTGAGAATACAGACTAGGTATCCAGCCTTATTGTTCTTTCCACTGAATACTGATAGAAAGATTGAACTGCCTGACTTTTATTTTTCTATGAATCTATTTATGCATTCCTCCTATAGAAGTGCCTAAGCATCACTGCATCCATATTTGAGGAGATAATCTTTATTGTGTTTCTGCTCTGGACACTATCACAGCCACAGAGAATGGGAACATTTCTTTTTGTAATGAGAAATTTATTACTTCTTTGCTCTCCTCTGTGCCTCTCCTAGCAAATCATACTCTTGTTATATGAGGTGGCAGGCTATAGGTGATGTAGCATTTTCTCCATGGGTTCACCGTCAGCTCTCCTTCTCAGAAGAACCATTCCTCTGCAACCACATCCCTCCTCTGTCAGCTCCTGCCTGCTCAGCTTCAGGGATTCCTATTATGCAGCAAAATCAAGGCAGTGATTTATGCGAAGGATAGAAAGTCCAGAAAGATCTATCCGTGTGGTTGTACAGCATTTCAGAACAAGAGCCTCCAAACAAACAGGGGAGAAGGGCAAGGAAGATTGGGAATATTTAGCCATGGGTCCATACCCACCTGTGTGTGAGATGGAGAATAACCCTCCTTAACTCCTCACTTGCAGAATGTCTGCACTGGAGCCAGAGAACAAGGTGGACTTCTGGCACCTCTGATGGCCTTTCACCCACCTCAGGCCAGCAGAAATTCCTGCAATATGCTGGGTGGGTCACTTCAAACAGCTCTATCCCATGTTACAGAAGTACACTGAACATTGCAACAAAGATTTTCTCAAGACAATGGAGGTACTTTCCCTGTCATGGGGAAAGTATGATCAGAGCATGAAGAAGCTGCTCCCCTGCCCACTGTGCTCAGTGGAAGCCCAGGTGAGGCATTCCATAGTCTGTGGGGTTAAAAGGCTGTGAATTATCTGCATCCAGACAGATGAGCTCTGCAATCCAGCCTCACTAATACCCTCAACAGCAGGTGTGTGAACCCAATCAGAGAGTGTGAACCTCATTTGCTCATGAACAATGATGGAAGAGAGGCTGGGAGGCAGCAGACCGAAGAGTTCACCTTTGCCATCAGTGTCTAATGCTGCACTGGCTGCTTGTGTTTGCTTTAAGCTGATGTAGCAGCCATACTGACTGGTAGAACTCTGTGCATTTGCACTATTTTGGATTGGAAAATTGTTTAGGAAAAAATAAATCCAATGCCCTGTGGGACTTCATACAGTAATGTTTTTCTGTAATAAATTATATTTTGCTCAGTGGAATCTGAGCCAAGAGAAAAAATGGTTAGCACCAACTTCATTTATCACTGAATATGCCGCCAAAAGCTAAAAGTAGCCAACAAACACAAGTTAAAAAATACTGTAAGATGCAAAATTGCCTATTTCATACAGGTTACTTGGTGGGAAGTGTTCCCTCTGGGTCCCTGGAGATGTGTAAAAGTAGCGGGTGAGCATGAGGCAGTGCCAAATGAAGGATGGGGACCCACAGGAGAAACCCACAACCTGGGCAAAAAGACAATTGACAGGTAGTTCTCCAAGCCACCAGGGCACAACCACAGGAAGATGCTTGCTGGAAAATCCTGGCACAATGTCAAATTCTCCCCACCGTGTGACTCTTTTTTCACTTGCCTATCCATCCATCACTCTGTCTTCATGGACAATCCATGTAAAATTTCTATTTGGCCTGCAATTCACCCCTCCAACCCTCAGTGAACAGCCACCAGTGCCACTGACCTAAATGGGACAGACAGGTGTACTATTATAAAAGAAGCTGACTTCACAGGACCAAAGCAAATATTCATCCTGGAACTCAGAGGCATTTTGGAAAAGTATGTTGAAATGAGACTACAAACACTGTGGGTATCTCCATACAGTAGCCAGTCACTTCTCCAGTAGCCTGCAGCAGGCAGAGTGCTGGCAGTCCTGAAGCGAGTTAGGTGAAAGACAGTTGAGTGATCTCTGCTTCACAGTGTGGCTGATAGAGCTGTGGGTATAAACCTTCAAGTCAGAGACATGGTTTGTGTCAGCCTTTCACCACATAAGAGGAAAAGAGTTCAAGGACGTAGGAGACAAAATCAGTGACAGTAACATATTATTCAAGAGCTCACCACAGCTAGAGGAAAACAGAGAGGGCTGTTTGCTGTTATCCCTCATTAAAATGCAAAGCAATATCTTTGTGCACTCTGTAAACCTGACTATTTCTTCTTTTCTGCTTATGATCTTCAAACAGATATAAAGCACAGGTATATCAGCTTCCAGAGGGGATACAATCAATGCAAAGAATTTTTTCTAAGAAACCGCAAAAAATATATATCTTCAGCATATGTCTTTATGTAGGGATGTTGGGATGCAAAAAGGGGGGTAATTCAGCTCAAGCATTTATCCTGCCCATTTTAGAGAATACCATGGCTTAAAAATTGCCTGAGAGCTCCGCAAAAGAGCCCTAACAGGATTCCACATGATATTTATTCACCAGTAAACACGCAGCAGCAGAGTCTTTAGGGAACTTTCCTACTGTTTTAATCTTTCCTGAAAAGCTTATTTTTCTTCAGTTAAGAAATATTCCAGCAGAAAATGTTCCTCCAGGTAAACTTCTCACTCTTACCACTCTGCCTTCTGCAAGTCTAACCTGTGGTTTGCAATGGGTGTTGTCCACCTCTGTCACTGCAGGTTTAGTACAACACCCCTTTTGATCTGCTTATCTAATGATGCCCCATGCAGGGGAAAGAAGGTCTTCATTTCCTTTAGTCCCACACCTTTTCTCATCTTCTGCTCTGGGTGCTACTCTGCTGTGCTTTGATTACCTTACTTGTATTTTTTTCCTCCTGGTTTGCAGCAGTTTTAATGAGAATGTCCTCTGTAAACTCTGAGAGCCATGGACACTCCCACCACTCTTAGAAAGACAGCTGAAAGATTGAGCCAGCTTTGGAAAATGTAGTGTCACCTTCTACTTTCAGCATCAGTGACACCATTTAGGAACAGAGCATGACATGTATCCAACCAAGCGGAAGTGGGATGGAGCAAAAATGAGAAATTAATGTAACACATATGGCTTTATTTTCCCTGTAAATCATGTTCAATTTAGGCCATAATGATTTATTCTAAAAGCACATTTAACTCCAATTTGGTTCTATGTAACAGAACAGATGGGGGAAATCCACAAAGCTGTACTTTCCTGCATAAAGAAGAATGATTGCATTCATATCCTCACTTTTTTTCCTTTTCTCCACTCCTTGGGAATTTCAGTTTTATACTTAAAATAAAATAAATCCACAAACAATTTATGGTCTGAATCCACAGTGTTATTTGGGGAAGAGGGGGAGAGTTTTCAAATTAGCAGGTAGCCACTGTTGTGCAAGAGCAACTTTTCTACCATCCCATCCTCTTCCTCTTGTCCTGTATTTGTACATGAATACCATTGTTGGTATAGGGTCTACATTGTTTTGAGTTCTGCTTGTGAAGAACACACGGATCGGTGGAGGGAGAGGGATTACGTGTATTCCCACAGCTGTGCTGGCACAAGTGGAGATGCTGGTGCATCAGCATGGGAGCTACCAAAACAAAGGCAAACAAGGCTGTATTGTTTCAGTTCTGTTGAGGAAAACAAGAGAGAATCTTTTCCACTCGTGAAGCAGGAGAAAAACAGTATGACCACAGTTTTGTTATAGCCAGTAGAAGAAATCAGCATCTTAAGGAGCTTCTAGGAAAAGAAAAATCTCCTCTTGAGAAATTAGGACCACTCCAAATACTCTAAGGCTTCCTGTTGCTTTTATTCCTGTTTGCCAGGCTTGCTTCCCAGGCCCACAGCCTCCAGCCAAAGCAGGGGCTGACAGCATTTGCCTTTGCCACACTGGTCAGAGCTGAGGATGAATTGCCAGCCCAGCGCAGGAGCTGCTCTGAGCCAGCAGCCCACTCTGACTCTTTCCAGCAAATAATTTTACAGCCCTGGAAATGGCTCTGGACTGGCAAATGACACTATTTTTATGGGCCATTGCCTCATTGCAGCACTTTGCTCCATCCACTTTAGCACAATATGTCCTTTTATGCACTATTTTACCACCCTGTTATCTCAGCTCCTTACAGAAGCATCCTGCCATAACGCTCTCTCCTACCATGTGGGCAGTATGACTTGAAAGCACTGTGCATTAGCCTCTGCACTGCTCACCAGGGCTCAGCAGGACAAAGACCATCTTTGCCTGAGGCATGGTCTGTTCATTGGCCTCTGCAAGGGCTTTGCCTTCTCCATGTACATTTACACCACTGCCCAGTAAATATCAGCACTACATTTTTGGTTAAAGCCTTGCACCACCTCCGGTGGTCCCCTCAGATTCTCCTTCCACCCAGGGCAAAATGAAGCCTTATTCTGAGAGGCTTCAGGTGGACCGGAAATGCTCACAGTAGAAATGAGAGAGGGAGGATGTCTGGGTTTGGTACAGCTGGCAGGTCTACTGTCACCTGTAGGGTTCAGGGAGATGAACTGGAGCTTACTTTCCTCTACAGGAGGAGAAATCTGAAACCCAAAATAAGCTTTCTTAATTTGCCTCTCTTCTTTATAGAGACCTAAGTTCTTGATAGCATGAAAAATATCATATAGCTGAAAACTGCCTAGCTCAGCAGGGACCCCCTTCTGGAGCAACAGAAGCCTTCTGGACTAAGAAACCTCACATACATTTTATATATAACTGGCCCAGTCACACACTTTAAAAATTAAATTCAGATATCTTTAGACCTATTTGAAAATTTGTGTAAGGTGTGAAAATTAAAAATCTCTCTGACACTCTCACTCCTGCTCTGGCCATAGATATCTAAGACTGTAGGACAGGAACCCCCACTGGTGGCTGTCCATTAGCCGTGCTTCCAGAGCTATGCCAGGCCTTATCCTCCTGAAAAATACATAGGTATATCTGATAATTCTTTCCAAAAGTCCACAAGCAAATTAAAAGTCTAAAAGTCCTATTTTAGGAGACCAGGAATTTTTTCCAGAAGTTCATCTGTTAATCCCAAAGAAGCAATATTTCAGAAGTGTAAAGGTGAAAAACAATGTTGGATGTTTTTTAAACTAGAAAGATTAATACCTTTGTAACCAATACAAACTCCACTGGATTTATTGATAGTCTAGCCATGGACCAGAGTTCAGGAGGTGAGAGCTCACTTCTGTACACAAATTGATCACTTGTTATAATGAGTCTTCTAATTATTCAGAGGTCTTTCTGCATGTTTTTACTTTGTATTTTCAGACCTGGCCCTACTGGCTTTTACCTCCATCAGCTTCCACAGCATGACTTGATCTCAATTTCAATCTACTTCTCTTTGTTATCTCTCTTGACCTCTTTGTCTTTCCCTTTCACTGTTCTCCTCATAGCTATCCATCCCCACCTGCTCTCCCCACTCTAATTTCCCAAACAGCAGGACCTGACCTGTTCTTGGGCTGCCTCTGTTGCTGCCTGGACATCTTGAGGCACGTCTTGCTGCCAGCTTCACAGAGTACCACAGAGAGGATGTTTTCTATGCAGACAAAAAATGTCACTTCAGTTCATAAGCTCAAGGTTTCAGACAATTACGGAGTAGGTAAATATATCGTGAGTACAAACAGGTTTTAAAAAATGATCTGACAGGAAAAAAAAAACCCCAAGGTGGGCATTCTAGCTAGAGGATCTTTTGAAGAAAGCAAAGTTAGATTCTAGCATGGCAGATTCTGCTGTGCACCGTGGTGGCACTGACATCACCAGGACAAGTCACTGAGAAACAAATGCCATAGAGCATTTCCTTGTACCAGAAAATTTCTCATAGATTAGTTTTTTCTATATATAAAAACAAAACTTACATTTTTTTGTTCAGCTGTGCAATGCACATATTTTTCATAAATGAAAGGTCAGTGAAGTAGAAGTAATAATGAGTTTTTGTTGTTGTTGACTTCCACTAGTGTTTTTCTATTTGGCTGTAACATACCTATTACAAACATTTGTGCTCCTGGCCCAACTTCCAGCCCTAGCAGATTGTCCCTTTTTCAACATGATGTGGAAGTGGATTGCCCTGGAGCTGCTCACCTCGATCCATGAGTAAGAACAGAGAATATTCTAGAATTCTTCACAAATTAGGGAGCCCTGATGTATTTCTCTACCTGTCCCACTCTGCCTTACACAGGAAATCAGCACCATGGTTTCCCCTAATTCACTCCTGGTTTGAGTAGATTAGGGGGAAGATGTACAGGAAGTACTCAAGGCTAAGAGAACAAAAGAAATCTGGCTGTAAAAGTCATCTTTTCAAACTATCAGAAACAAAAGGCTGGTCACCAAATGCTTTGTCTTGTGTATCTTGCATGCACTGATGTGCAGCTGTCCCCGGGCTGTGTCTTTGCACATGTTTGTAGCCAGGGACTGCGAGATAAGAGCGGCGACTGTGCCCTGTTCACACAAACCAAACCAGCTTCGCTATCCCCAGAGTTCCATTCTGGTACTGTAACCTGGAAAATTGTGTGGCTAGTTCCACTCCTCTGGGTCAAATGTAGCCCAGTGGAGGAGGGAGGACTTTACAGCCTCATTCCTGTCAGCTGTGACTGGTAGGAGGCTTGTCTCAGAGCTAAGTAAGGAATTTTTGAAGGGAACACCATACCTTCCTAAGAGGCAGATACTCAGAACAAGTACAGGTGGGTTTTTTTAGTGGAAAAACTTAAAATAAAAAAGAAATGTATACATATCAATCTTGAGTACTAAGGGAATTGTCCTGTGTTTTTCTGTCCCTTGTGTATTCCATTTGCACCATTCATACTTGTTTACAAACATCCTTAGCCATCAGAAATGAAAATTGTTAGGAATCCAGGACTCTCTTTCCTGTCAAACATCTGCATAGACCTTTGTTCAGCTTCAAAGCTAAAGCCAACTGCGTTTAATATCTGAATTTGCCTCTGAAGCAGCAGCAACAGCAACTGACAGTAATAAAACCCTACAGGAAATAAACTCGGAGTAGAGCATATGTGAGCCAGGTCTTGGGTAGATCTATCTTAAAAGCCAGGATAAAAGGCAAAGCCAAGAGGACTTTGCATCAGCAGGTTAAAGCGTGGTTGCCAATTGCTTGTTGGAATTAAAGGATCTTAGAGAGTTGCTCTATTCATCCCCCTCACACAGTCACACAGAGACTGCTAGGCTATAAGTCAGCCAAGGGTCTTATATTTCTAGCTATTTTGGTGCATTCTGAAATTGTTTCTATTCTTAATACTCTGTAGTCATTAAATTACAACCAGCTGTGTCCTGTCACTGACTTTTTTTGCAAACTGTTTTTAAAATACAGTGCTTGCAGTTCATAGATGTTTGGTTATCTGAGACCTGAATAATAAACCAGCATATAACAGAGCAGAGGGCAACCCATGATCTAGTCCTGTAGTATTTTGCAGTCAATATGAAATGCAGTCAAAATGTAGAAGGGTCTGGATACTGAGGAAAACTGATCATGAAAGACGTTTAAGGCATAAAGGAAATTAAAGCACAAACTGGCTTTGCTTAAGTGAACGGGAGAGATATTTTGACATGTCATTTAACATTTCCCATATGGCTTCAACTAGAGTTTATTTGAAACCTTTCAAAACTCTTTCCTTGTGTGCAAAAAGACCCTTTACAACAAAGGAGAATTAAAAAAAACAAAAAAACACCATAAACCATTTGGTCATTAAAGCCATTTTAATTAAGCAATTGAACTGGCCTGTGTGTCTCCCAGGTGGGAAAGTCTGGGATACTGCTTTTAAACAGCATCTGCTGGCAGAGGCGTGTTTGCTGCAGGGAAGAGGTGAGATTAACCCCCCTGTTCAGACCTATCCCTGGGTTTCAGGAGAGCTCACTCAGTTCTGACCACATGAATCTGCTTTCTGGTATGTGGTACAGGACCACATGAAGACAAAGATTTTTAAAAATAACATCTGATGCTGTCAAAGTGTTTGTGCACAGAGCTCGGGCTTCTATGCAGGAGCATGATTTTCTAGCAGTCCGGAGCTCTGTGCTTTTTGAAGGTGTGGGTCAGAAAGGGTATGGCATGCTCAAAAATCAAAACCAAACAGTCGCCTTTGAAAATTAGGAGCCCAAATATGTGAAGAACTTAAAGTCTGACTATTTCTTCTAGACCAAGTTTCCACCCAAAGTTCAGGCTGCAGAACAGTGTAATTTGCTGTGTGTCACCATATGGCTCTCTGGGCAGTGGAAACTGTGGTGGGAGCTGAGTACAGCCCAGATATTGGCTGGCACCTATCAGAAATAACCAAGAGTAGAAGCAAAAAAAAAAAAAAAAAAAACCAACCAAACCTTTAAAAAAGGAGGGAGGGAATAAAACAAAACAAATTTTAAAACACAAGAAATTGGGATACTTCTGCAAATAAGTAACCAAAGAAAGAAGAATTTCGTACAAAGAGATATTTGCAATGAGTAAACAAGTAGGTTGCCCTTTTTCCTAAGTGACCTTCATCAGCTTTGCAGGAGAATTGCAGCCTTAATTAGCCCTTGAAAAGCACCCAGCCTTGCTGAGGTGTTCCCAAAGGGCAGGGGAATGTGAAGAGAGGTCTTTTGCTGTAGGCTTGCCATGATCCATCAGTGCTGTTCAAGGGTGCTGTGGGCTGGCGTTTCAAAGGTCTTTCCTTCCACCGCTGTGTGCTTGAAGTCAGGGGTTTCTATTCAAGGAACAAAGACGGAGCTAAATCCACCACAGACAAAAACCCAATGGGAGGGGGAGTGGTTTCTACCACTTTGCAAAGAAAATTGATTTTTTTTTTTTTTTAAAGTATAGAGTGCAAAAGGAGGACTCAGAGGACTGCTGCTACTTTGCTGTAAAAATACTGCTCCTATTTGGCTTTTGACAGACATTAAAATTTGCCTCCATATGTCCGTCAGAGGCAGGTTGACATGCTCTTTCACAGTGGTCATTTCTGCACCCCTTTTTGGATCCAAGTTGATTTGATTGCCCAGCAGTGCTGAATAACACCTGACAAACAACACTTTAGTTTCCTCCTCTTTTTATTTATTTTTGTTTCTTTTTTTTTTTTTTTGAGTCATTCCATGAAAAAAATATATAGCCCACTGAAGAGCAGAGAATGTTCTGAATCCCAGTGGGGTAGCAAGCAGAACAGATAATTTCTTCTTTTATAAATTGTTTAATTTTTGAGCAACTGTTGCTGCCAAGCAGTTCAGCAAATAAACTGAGGTAGTTTGGGTTGGAAAAAAAAGAAAGACAGCGACTAAGATCCCCTGCATTCCTTATTTTCAGCAGAAAAAAAAAAAAAAAAGTGTGCTTCTTCAGAAAACAGAAGCTGAGGGAGGAGAAGCAGTGGTTTTGTGGTTTTTTGTTTGGCTTTATTTGAAGATTTTAAAATGTGGATGGGACTGCAGTCAAGGTGATGATAGTTCCTTCAAGGGGCAATATAGCCCATGTTATAAACACACACTTTTAGCAGGAAGAAAAAACTGAAAAATCACAAGACCCTCAAACAAGCTGAATTGTAAGGGAAAAGGAAAATACACACATACAGTTCTAACCATGAAGCATCAGTTCACACAGCTTCTAATGAGTGGGTGAAACAGGAGCTATAAAACAACTGTACTGAGTGATAAATCAACTTGGCCATGACCGAGTCCTTTCCAGTGTCAGAGGCTTCCCTAATGTTGATATTCACTGAGTTTTTTCCTTTTGTGAGTCATGACTTGGCATGCTTTCCTCCTCACTCCTCCACAGGCGCAGCGGCAGGAGAAGCATGTCTTGGCTGCCCAAGCTCAGGGTGGGCTCAGTGCCAGTGGCAAGCGTGGCTCCCTGGCCAGGCTGTGGTCAGAGGAGCTCTGCCAGAGGGAATTTTATCAGCAGCTGGGGCTCAGCTGGCTGGCCCCGAAGGGCTGATGTCTCTCTTCCTTTCAGGCTTAGCCCAAGCTCCCTTGTGTACAGTGGGGTACTGAAGCCATTAGACCAGTGTCAGACTTGTTACAGGGTATCCCTAGTGGGACTTCAGTGAGCCTTGCTCTGAATTATTTCGTTGGTGGAGCTGCTGCCACTTCCCTTGAAATATTATTAGCCTGTTGCAGGACATGATTCTGAAAAGCATCCTCTCTAACAGGGACAAAAGTGCTTTCCTCTGCACTAGTACATTCAGAGTTGTGGAGGTTGAGGACTGCTTTTGTAATTTTTAAAATTTTTTTTAGTTTTTATGGATGCATTTCAGGACTTGTTCTATACATTGTATTGACTCATGTTTGGGTGCTAAAGGATGAGTTTAGCTGGGAACAGGGGAATAAGAAAACAAGTATCTGAAACCCTGTCAGCCTCTGAGAACGTTATTGTCAGTCACCAGGCATAGTGTACCTAGGCTGAATACTGCCTGTTTAGGTGGGAATAGTGGTTAGGGAATTAGGAGAAGAGAATTTTGGGGGGGAGCAAAACAGGGCAGGTACAGCTCCAGTCCAGTTATCAAGTGGATGTCACACTGATTTGCTAGGCATGAATCCATGGCATCTTGACAATGTTCCAGGCTTATGGTACCCTATGAGGGTTGCTGCTTTGCAGCTCATGCTTGACTCCTGGTACTCACACTTTCCTTATCCCTCTTAGCTCAGCAAATTTGCAGTGGCACAGAGTAATACCTGAAAGAGTAGCAGGAGGCAAGGTGCTAGTGCCCGAGCTTTACGGTCAAGAGTTTTGACATACGGGGGGTGGCAAGTTACAGGACCCTCACCTCCAACTCATATAAGGCTGCTCTTGCTTGGACTAGTGATGGGCAGAAATACTTGATGTTCTTCCTCTACACCCACCAATGCCCAGGTCTGCTCCTGCCCTTCCTGGTCCCACAGCAGGAGGAGATGTGCTGCAGGGCTTTGGTGGTGGGGGATAGTGCAGCAGGGAATTTGGTGCACCATGCAGAGCTGTGTGTAGAACAGAGGAAAGGGGCACAAAATTAGTTTTTAAGATACCTTTGCATCACTGGGTGATTTTGTGCTTTGTATTCGGATCCAGCTGACTGAGACTTGCTGACTTTGGCAAAGCTGTGTGTATCAGCCATGGCTGCCTCTGTTGATACTGCTCACCTGTTGGTACTGTCCTTGTGAGCAGCTGGGCTCCTTTACGCCCTGCACAGACAACAGGAAGCAGAAAGTACTGAAAGTAAAGATGGGCCTCCATCATTTGAAGAATTTTCAGCTGCAATGGCTTTCTTGGGATTTTTAAAGGAATGGCACTTAAATATTACATTTATACAAGGTCTAAGTCCTTAAGAGTAACATCAAATGAAGTAAAAATATTTCTTCTGGGGATGCTTCTTATAAATACAGGATAATCAAGTGTTGGAGGCAAGATACAGCCCATGGTGAATGGGTCTGAGCCATTGATGGCAGCTCCTGTGGACCTGCAAGACAGAATAATGTAACTGGGAGCCAGAGGAAGCTGAGCAGTGGGGACAGTCAGCAAAGGCCTCTGGAATTTATTACTGCTTAGTTTACTGCAAAAAAATTGCAATCATGCACAAATGCAAATAGGAGGCAGGCAGCTCAGCACAAGCTGTGGAAAGAATGGAAAGCAGGCAGGGTATTAAATATGAGATGAGAAATGTTGATAATTTATTATTATGGCTTTAAGAGAAATACACAACTTTTATGATGTGATTTTAATTAAAAGTCAGGAGAGAAAAGTAATTCTAAAAATATTGCTCTGAGATTTGTACTAGGAATCACTGAAATGCACCTGCAAAACCAGCATGGAGCTGCTAAGGATGTTTGTGGGGGTATGGATAAAATATTTGGAGAGAACAGGCTAAGCTGAAAGAGATGGCCCACTCCCATTACCCTTTGGGATCAGACACTTGGTCATCTGAGGATGATCTCCAGTGCACTGGGTATGTACACCAGGTGAAACGAGATGTGAGATCCACTATGGTGTGGAAAGCGCAGGTCATATCACTTAACACTTGGCAGGATTTACTCACAGCCTGCCCACATTTCCTCGTGCAGAGAAAGAGCTGAAGCCCTGTATTCCCTGCCTATATCCCAACAACTGAGAACCTAAAGCAGCCACAGGAATTCTGAGACATCGCTTTCTAGCCAGCTTCTTCCTTTGGTGTGGTCCTCACATTGCTCAGCTTGCTCCACTGGATTCTCCATGTCAGAAGCAGTCCAAAGGAACTTCACATCTCCTTTACAGTTCATGTATTAAGGCTCTAGGCCCCCCAAGCAGAAATGCTGTGTTCTGTTAAGGCTCCCACATCTTCCAGCACAGCTTTGATGCACTCACTGAGTCTCTGAAATCTGTCTGTCTCATTATGTGGCATGGATATCCACCACCAGAGAGTTTCTCTGAGGGCAGAGAAGTAAATGACTTTTCTGATGGCCTCCACAGCCTGTGAAAAGCCAGAGACATCTACAGAATAGTTTTTTTGCTACACCTTTCTTTTCAGCCTTCCCATCTTTGCCTTTACTGTGCAGAAGATCTGAGCATCTTGGACAAGAGCCTACTTGATCATTCCTTTGTACATCCTCCCCATACTCGGGGCAGGAAGGACTGCTCACTTTTCTCCAAGGAACAATTCAGGACATCATACAGACTGTGTTTGTTTCTCCTCAGGGTATTCTGACCTTTTAAATGAAAAGAACTCAGAATGCAGCTGGATTGTAAGAATCATTCTGCTTCTCTTCACCACTTCTGTTTGCTAACAATGGGTTGCCTGTTTTTAGATAAACAATATTTTAAAATAATGAACATAGATATGTGTATTTTGTTCCAAAGCATGAATGTTCAAGTGGCATGCTGTTAACGCTGGGACCACAGGCGGATAGCAGATGAATAGTATTTAGGGCAACTAACAGCTGAAATGTGATCCTAGACCCATTCCCCTACTAACAGGAAAATTATAAGATCTGTCATGATTCAGGATCAAAAGAGAAGGATCTGTTGCCGTGTTTTAGCCATGAGCAAGGGCAGATTTGTCTCATGGTGATTCCAACACACAGAGTGCTCCTGGAGGAATATGTCCTGTTCTTCAAGAGCTGTTTTGCCCTGGAGAGGATTGCAAGCTCGGCAGAGGGTGGTCTTCTATTTGCTTCCAGGGTTTCATTGAAGATAATAGTAACTTTTCAAGAGAAGACCAAATCCTACCAATGAATTTCCCCTCACTAAAAAGCCATGACAACTCATGGGCTGTTTTTAGACAGGCTTTACCAGCTGTGTTTGGGTCTTGTTTGAGACCTGGAGCTCCAGTCTCCCTTTCAGCTGCAGTACAATGTCGAGCAAGCGGAGGAGTTCTCTTGAGGGACTGCTGCCTGCCAGACTGAGCCCATGGGGAGTGAAAAATATCCTTCTGTGCAACTTCTGAGGAGCACAGTCGAACAGAGCAGCCTGTCTCAACCATTTGTAGTAAGATAAAAAAATGAGCTGAGCTCCCCTTTCCTGAGGGCTGTGTGCTCGATAGGTATCAGTGGGGTGAGTGCTCGTGCCGAGAGCCTGCCACTCAGACTGCAAACACACGCACTCCAAGGTCACCAAGTCACTTATAGGAAGTGAACCAGAATAAACAGCCTCTTTAACAGGCTTTATTTTCTAGCAGAACGCTCCAGCTTTGCTCTCCAAGGGAAGTTGCCTGCGGTGGGGTGTCTGGGGATTTATCTGGCTGTGGTTCAGCTGACTTACACGCTTGGTCTCCTCTCCCACATCTGCTTCCTCTTCCACCTCATGCTTGGCACCCTCTCCTTCTGGCAGGCAAGCACAGGGGTTCTGAGAGAGCCAGTTCCCTTATCTCTAGGTTCAGGTAAAGATTGTACTGGTTATGTTATCCTGGACTGAATTTGCCCAGCATTTGCCTCCTGGGAAATGGACTTGTTCAGGTGGCTTGCACTTCCATGAGGTACTGGGAACTCCCTGCCAGGATCTTTGTATACAGTACATCCCTGACTTTAACCGGGATTTTTTTCTTTGCAAAAGCTAGGTGTGCTGTGGTCCTAGGGTTTGCAGAGGGGAGTGGGCTGTTATATTTGCCCCTGCCCTATGGGTGACAACAGCGTAGTGCTGCTCGGGCCAACAGTGAGAGCACAATGACTTGTCTTGTGCAGGGCCATCTGACAGGAAAGGAAACAGGCCTTTTTCTTACTTCCCACTCACTAAAACAAAGGATTGTTCACAAGGTCTCACGCTTTTTCCCAAACTCTGTTTCTCCATGGACAACTGCCACAGTCTGGGATGTACCGATAGCATCAAAGTTTTCCTTGGAAACCCTCCAAAGCTCAGTGGACCACACAATTATTCATACACTGTTTGGGAATTATCTGCCTGAATCAACTAGACTGTTTTTGTTTTTTTCCGTTCTGTGACATTGACCTCACACTTCTCTCGACTACCAGAATGCAGTTAACATTTTTCATCTCTTTAGCAGCCAAATTTTATTCTTTGGGCTTCATCTATGCATTGAATGGCTGAGACGGTGTTCAGCCTGGAGGAGAGAAGGCTCTGGTGTGAGCTTAGAGCAGCCTTCCAACACCTGAATGGGGCCTACACCAGAGCTTGAGAGGGACTTTTTCTAAAGGCATGTAGTGAGAGAACAAGGGGGGTGGATGACTTTAAACTGATAGCAGGTTTAGATTGGATATTAGGAAGAAATTCATTGTTGTGAGGGTGTTGACACACTGGAATGGGTTGCCCAGACAAGTTGTGGTTGACCCATCCCTGACAATGTTCCAGACCAAGCTGGATGAGGCTTTGAGCAACGTGGTCTAGTGGAAAAGCCCCTTTGCAAGGTGGGGCTCTTGGAAATACGTGATCTCTGAGGTCCCTTCCAATCCAAACCAGTCTATGTTCCTATGATTACTAGACATACCTGCACCCACCCACACACATGAACCCCGTGGAATAACACAAGCCTCATCCTTCAAGATTAACCTCATTTATTCTCATTTTTAAAATATACTTAACAGTTAGATGTGCCTGAGCAAGAAGGAAACATTCAGAGAGATGAAAGTCCAATCAATTCTTCAAGACTTGTTGCAGGTCCGATCATCCAAACACAGAAAGATGGGACAGAAAGGCGGCTAAACTAATGACCTGAAAAATAGACTTTGAGACGACATTGTTTCAAGTTGCAACAAACCTCTCCATGGTGTTTCCTAACCCTGAACCTTAGATCCATGAAAATCTGAGAGAAAAATTGCATGAATGTGGGATGGCTTGCTGGATAAGCATCTTATTGTGATTTTCTGCAGAGATTATTATTTGAAACCTCCCTGAAGAACTAATCATGATGTTGTGGGGCCCATAATGGGGATTTAACCTTTACAGTATCCTGTTTAGGAGCATATTTCTGGCCCTTTCCCTCACCCCTTTTGGCATGTAAATCACAGGGCAGCACCAGCTGAAAAACAAGAGGGAGTTCTGCTTTTCTGGCTGCTCTCAGGCTTCATTGTCCAGTATACTGACAACCTGTAGTGTCACATGCTCTTGCTGCAACACAAATGTCTGCATGATTTCTATTGCTTCATGATTTTATCTAGATGGGCGTGCTATAGGGAGAATGCATTTGTCTTGCAATATCTTTATTTGACACTTTGGATATTTACTTTTGCTGGTAAGCACAAGGTCTGAAAAATGGTTTGGATGCCTCATATTTGGCTAAGAGGTTCCAAAAATTCAGACTGGTATCTTTGCTTGCTCACAGTCTGCCCAGCAAGTGCTAAGCAGCAGTGGCTGCTGGAAGGGACAGTCAGTGGGGACAGTATAGCACTGTGTAGTCATGCTGGGGCATGCTACTCTAGAGGTGTAGAGGGCAATTCCACAGGGCTTTTCCTTAGGAAACTGATGAAATACTATTTCTGTACATGGGAAGGGAAAAGAGCCTGGAAGAGGTGCTCCTGCCAAAGTTTTGATCTTGTTCCTACCAAGCTTCACTCCATCTTGCTTTACACTGCACTAAAAATAACTATTTCCATTATGTTTAAGACCTCCTGGCTAAATATGCTAAAACAAGTCTGATTGCAGTTAAAATCACAGCATGAATGACTCAGAAAAGCTGCTTGTTAGGAAAGGGTTACTCTGCTATGGACAACTTGTATAATAAAGATGTCTCTTCAAGGAGTACCTGTAGCAGAAGGAAATCAAAAGCAGCACCTTGTGGGCAATATGTGTCCTTTGGTACTGTCCTGGATTGGAGCTTATAGAAGAACATTTTTACATTCATACAGTCTGATGTTGCAATTTAAGTGTGCCCTGGGATGTGAGTATCATTGTTTGTGTTTCTAAAAGTATTCCTTAGCAAAATGAAGCACAAGCGTCAGACTCGAGCTGTGGGAGCTGCCATGTACTCTCTGCCACTGCCTTATTTTGTGGCCTTGGGCAAGTTCTGTAATTACACTGGGACTTTGTTTCCCAGCCCTGAAACTCGTACAATAAACATCCCCCCACTCACACTAGTTTTCTGTTACACTTAAAGCCAAGCACTAACTCTGCCTGTCTCCTTTGTGCCTTCAGCATTAATTTTGGTGAAGCTGTTCATTGTGATAGAGGTTCCTGTGCATAAGGGCAGCAGTGAGGTCTGAAGTGACCAGGCAACACTTGGAGATGTGTGAGGGAAAGGCACTGTGCCATTGCAAACAACTAATTACATTATTATTAAGTTATTGCTGTTTCCCACTGAAAGGATCAGTATTCAGAACCTGATGCATTCTCACAAGAAATCAATGGGATACAGCATTTGCATTCATTTTTCTGAGAGCTCAGTAGATCCTCAGCCAAGACAGTGAATGACTTAAAATGGTATTTAAAACATAATTACTCTGATTATATAGGAATATACATGAAATACAGCTTGAAATTTTGGGGAAATTTATCTTTTTTTTTTTTAATCTAAGGTATTATTTTTCTTAAATTAAGCAATAAAAGTGTATAGATGTGGGATAATTTTTGAATAGCTTAAATATTGTGCACTTTACCTCTCTGTGAACTGAGCTATGTCCACTTTAGGATGCAATGAGCATTTTTCCCAATTATATTCTCTTACTCTCTTTTCCTTCTTCCTTCCTTTCACTCCTGTGGAAATAAGCTGTTCTAGACAACACCACAGTCTGCACATATGTTGTCATCTCTGTATTAACATGCAGGGATAGATACAGATTACCAGTTTGGTTATCCATCAAAGATTATTTCATTATTGAATAGTCATTGCTATTTCAGATACCCTGCAAAAGGAACACCAATTTCTCAAATAGACAGAAGGAGAACTGCTGAATTTCATGCTAGCACTGGTACATGCCACTATGTATTTCTTGTCCTTTCTACTTCAGTACAATAATTCCCTCTAAGTATGCTCCACACCCCAGCGACTGCCACGGTATGCTGCTCAGCTAAGTCAGCAGTGCTCCACGGATGACAAACTCCAGGACTGCAGAAAGTTATTACCAAACTAAGGTGATCAAGAGCTGGATTTTTGGAGGCACAGGATCAGTAGCAGGTATAACAAGGGAGTTACTCGCTGTGGTAAAGCACTGCTCCTTCCTCCAAAGCATTATGCAGTTTTCCCATTTCTAAAGCATCTGTACTAGAGGGTGCTAAGGGGAAGATGCTGGATAAGGGAGTGGTATCATCTGTTGTAGCATCTCATTCTATGAAATATCAAAACTGAAAGTATCTCTCTGGTGCTCCAGCTATGCTAATTATTGTAATGTGACCACAAATTGTCAAACAGTACACATTTGGTAAACTAGCATGACTGAAGGAAACTGCACTGGTGTGTTGCTTCTTTGCAGTTGATTCTCTCTGGGAAGAAAGTAAACAGAGACAAAACAGACTGATGCATTTTATTCATATTCCAGTCAGCTGCATTTTTCCAGGTTTCTCAGATACTCATTACACCATTAACTGGCATAATATGAGACTTGGACAAGCAGATGATGCAGAAATTTATAACAGCACTTCTTTAGTTAGGACACAGGCAAATAATCATTGTTTATTGTGGACTATCAGTGCTTGCATATAAGGGAAACCCTAAAAACGCTGCAGAACAAAAGATACAGATGATCTTCAAGGCAGAACCGTGGATTAGTCTCTCCTAGCTCCTCAGCTCTGTGTGATATGAAACCTGCTATTTCTCCATGCATTTTTGTTTAAAGAAGAGATATCATACTAATCCTTCAGGATCAAATAAGCAATAGAGAATTTCAGACAATTTCCCCAAGACAAACCTGAAAATTCATGTTAGGAAGGTTCATTTCTTTCTGTTCCACTCCCTAAGATGATGGATGAGTAATGCCAGTTGGTGTTTTGTTAGTGCATATGTCTGTGTTTGTTCATTTGAAGAAAACAAGACTTAAAATTTTAACGTAAAATGAGTTAAAAGGGGAAGAATGGAAAAGTAGATAGCCCTCTGGTTTGGTGCCCAGAGCAAACCTCTAACTCATGTTGAGGAAAAACCTCCTGGTCAGCAGCCAGGAACTTATTATTCCAACAGGTTTATTATCATGTTTGTTATACAGTGAAAGATGGTATGAAAACAAGAGTCGCCCAGAGACATTGTGTTTTACCGGAACAAAACAAGAACGTTCTCAAGAGGGCTTCTTGTTGTGCAATCCAGCACTGTGCACTTATCCAAGCATTATAAAGGAAAAAATTCCAGTACTCACAAATTTGTCACAGCTCATATGAGATGTGCAGTGACACCAGACCAAAATCTGCTCCTGTGTGAAGATGAGATACCCAGAAAAATACCCTTCTCTTCCAGTGGAGGAACTCTGGATTTACATGAGAGGAAATCAGCACCAAATTCAGCCTATTGTATTCTATTTTGTTCTTGTTTTTAAGGCACAAAAGACAACTAACAAAACAGAACACTAAGTCCTGTCTGAGCTGCAGCCCCCAAACCGGTCTATTGTAAAAAGGGCTGCTCCACTCTCAGGACATATGATTGGTACTTGGCTAAAAAATTACAAGCAACTTTTAAAAATATGGACATCTAAAGTACATTACTGAATTCTTGTTGAGGCTAATAAATGAAAAGTCATTTTCATTAAGATGGAAATCCTGGCCCTGCTGAAGTCAATTACAAGATTTCTTCTGGGTTGGAGCCTGTGTTCCTTCATCCATATTTTAACAGCATCACAGCTCATTCTCCAGGGGAAACAATGAACCTTCAGGGAAAGATTACATTTTCCTTAAATTTTGCCTTTCTGAGTGATGCTTGCCCCCTTCAGCTAGCAGAAAATCTGAGCATAGATCCCACTTGTAGGTTATGACCTTACCTAAGGAAGTAAATGTTAAAATATCAGGGCAGAAATCCCTTCCTATTGCTTAATAAGCGGTTTTTATTTCAAAGCCAGCAAAGCCAGTAGTTTTAATTGAATGAGTAATGTTTTTCCACTATTCCTGATCTTCTGTAAATTAATTACTAACTGTTTTCAGCAGCACCCATCTGTGACAAGCATGATTAGGAGACTGAGTCAATTATGAGATCACCCCAAATTGATACCAAATGCAACAGGAGTGAGGGAGCAGCTGCCTCAAATGAGAGGTGAAAGGTTTTGAAGCTACTTCATGTCCCCAAGTAAGCAGACATACAACCTGAATCCTTGTACTGTGAATCATATTGTGCCTAACAACTGGGTTTTTGTGGTTTGCTTTGCAGAATAAATGAACCTTGCTTAGGTTCTTTTGTCCCCAGTAACCTTGCTAAAACTATATAGCCACTTCTGGCCTTTATGTCATCTTGTTTTAGATCCTGATTATTTTTTTTTCTCCTGCCTTTTCCAGAACTCTTCTCAAGGGTATTTCATTTAAGGTCTCTTTTCTATCTCACACAAAGAGATGACTAAATGCAACACCTCAAAAGAAACTAGTTCTGAACTGCTCATCACCTAGGGAAAACATTCTAAAAGGGTCTTGAGAGCAAACTGTAGAGAGAAATTGGTGCTCTGTAGAGCTAATATAGCTACGTGCTGTGAGGATACTGGGTTTGGAAAAATATACCTCTTTCAGAAATCCCAGAAATGAAGTGCTACAAAAAATGTGATGCTTTTGATTACATATTGTATGGTTTAGGTCTAAAGCCTGCTCTGTCATTTCTTTGATGTTGGACTGCATGAAATAGAGGCCTCTCTGAGTCCCTCAGAGAGAGAAAGGAATGCAGGGATTGAATTGGAACCTTTACAGAAACTGAAATATATTAAGCCACACAGACATGAAGTAGGAGTGTAAGTTTTAGTTTTAAGTAAGTAGAAATATATCTTAAGTGCTTTAAGAGACTGTGTTAGCCCTAAAGCCTAGTTTAAAGTTCAGTAGTGATACCTTTCATAAAATTAACTTAGCTCCAGACATAACGAAAACAGCAGAACATTACTTGCATTTCTAGGTAGAACAGATAGAACTATTCACATGAACAGATGGAACTATATGTGTAGATTTTGTGTAAAAACTGACACTACTTACTTACATTAGATTTAAGCTCAGATAGATGTAGGAAGAATGTTTTAGAATCGTGTTTTTAGCTGATTGGATGATTTATGAATAAAGTCTCCCTGTATTGGGGTGCAAAAAAAAGTGGCAGTAGCTTCTGGTAACTGCTACTGCTTCTGCTGCTTCTGCTCAGAACATTGGAACTCTATGCCAGAAAGCTTTTAGCACGGACATTAATACTCTGAACTCTTTGCCTTCGAGGCTGATGTATTCATGCAATAAACAACTTTACAACAACCAGCTACTGCTCCTGTCTTTTTGAAGACCCAAGACCTAAGCATAACTCGGCACTTTGATCCTTAGAAAAAGACCCCAGACATTGTTCAGTGTTGGTTGGGAATAATGAAGTCTCTCTGTTCCTATGGAGCTGTACTGGTGTTCTGTTTCTTGTGTAAGTGACGTTAAACCACGACAGTGTGCATGACTTGGTGACATGGTTTAGTTGAGGGCATGGGTTGGACTCAATGATCTTGAAGGTCTCTTCCAACCTAGTCATTCTGTGAATTCTGTGACATCCCACACCAAACAGGTCTGTTTAAGATCCATGACTGCAGCAGGCAGCCAAGGACCAGACCCCCAGCTGGAGAAAACCACTTGAGGCCTCTTGATTTTAATGGGTGGCTGCTGAGCCATGCCACCCCAGCATCTGGCCTCCTCATCTTGGGAGGCAAATAATTACAGCAAGTAATTAGGTTTCCTCATCCTCACCAGATCCATTCAATGATCTGTTTTAGTACTCCTTCCACAACAGGTTGTTTGCACCCTCAAAAACTGTTCAGAAGCCCCTTCCTCCTAGTGATCCTAACAAGCAGTAGTTATTTTTATTTTCAGGCTCACCATTTGTCAAAAAAAAAACCAAAAAACAAAAAACAGAAAACCCACAAAAACAAAAACAAAACAAAACAAAACAAAAAAACAAAAAAAAAAACCCAAAAAAACCCACAAAAACAAACAAAAACAAACAAACAAAAAAAAACCAACCAAAAAAACCAACCCAACAGCTATTTGGCTTATTTGTAACCTCTTCTGAGGGAGTGAAAGTAGATCTTTGAACACCTTCATATTTCACAGAGAGCCTTCAGGGTCCCTCTTTTTACTTATGAAGGTCTATGTTGCAATGAGTGGAAAACATGTAACAGCACAGGCTAATAATGATACATCACAAAAGAGCAAATGTCTAGCAAGTGCTTGCTTAGTCCATCTCTAGAGAAAAAAAACAAACTCTAAAACCCCAATGATTTCCAAGAACAAATGACCACCTTCTCTGTACCAGACTCTCTGTTAATTACAGCACAGATGCCCTCATTCTGCAGCAAAACTGCATCAAACTCTGTGACACAAACCAAAGTGAACATATTCTTACCACCTTTTTTTAGCTGCCTGTATTTTTAGCAGACATTGTTTTGATATTGTGATTATAGAAAGCAAGAAGAGTCAGAGTCATTCCCTGGCAAAATAGTTTTAAAGTGCTTTAGCAACTTACTTGTTTCCAGCTTGTAATATGCTATATTAACAGCTTAAAAAGGAAAAAAAAGGACAATTTTGAAGGCACTGAACTGAAGGATCATCTTTAGAATTGTCTGCTGTGCTGGGAAGCCTAGACATAGCCTTTTTTTTTGTCTAAGCTTAAAAAACATACTCGGGAGTGAGGGGTTACAATCCTTGTTCCGTTATACAAAAGCTTTTCTGGATTCTCCTGCTTATATGTCTAGAGCCTTATTCTAAACTGTATCTGGGGTTGATGCCAGTCAGGGGACTGTTTGGGTTTTCTGGAAACAAAATCATAAAATCATAAATTTTAGTTTATTCCCAGGTGAGTATGACAGGGAATGAAGGGATGAAGCTGTCTGTGTGTATGACACATACGCTCCAGAGGAAGCTGCCCTTCTGTTTTGGTCAGAGCAGCTGATTCCCCCAGATCTGCCATGGGCAAGATGTCAAGGTGAGGCAGTGGGAGAAGATGGTACCTGTGCTGCACAAGTGTTCCCTAGCTGCCAGGAAGCAATGTTTGCAGTGCTTGATGGTGCAAAAAAAGCCTTCTAAAAGCCATTATCTGCTTCATGTAGGCACTGCAGTCCTGTGAGTGCACAGGCTGGCTAGAAGAGCAAATAAACAATGATCTTTCATAGAGCACCTGGTGCCTGACTGCGGTGATTGGTTTGATCTCCTGTGGAAGAACTGTCCAGAGCACCAAATAAACAGACAACTGCCAGTGTATTCCCATATAAGAAAGAATTTTCTCTGCTATACTCAAATGGCAGCCTGGAGAACTCATCAACACTGAGCACAAAGCTCCTACCAATGTGTAGGATGAACACAAAGATGCATTTTATCTGCTGTGTAAAAAGGACTCTGATGGATTTTGTGTTGTGATACCTGCATCTTGTTGTTTTATTGATGACTGTCAGTGTCAGAATCTGTGACTCTATGTAGTGGGACGGTGTCAAGTCATGGGAAGGAAGAGCTTGGGAGGAAAAAACCAAAGAAATAAAACTGCCTGACTCTTGTCAAAACAACCCTTTGATGATGAGATGAGTGACAAAAAATGGGAAGGAAGGGGGCGACAGAGCTGCTGCCTTTCTGAGATAAAATAAGACCCCTCACTATATAATTCTAAAACTCAAAGTCTTGAACAAATATGGTTCCTAAGGAAGAGAATAAAATGACCTGATGACTGCTAAAGCCACAAGATAAATTATTCAAATGACCATAAAGAACAACATAGTGAGAGGAACAATGCTTAGAGATGTGTACATGAGCAAAAGGGAAAACCACTGTGAGACAATTAAGAGTAATTCTATCAAGAGAGTGGGCCAATCTACTGCACAAGAATGAGGTTCAGCATTTTTGGGGGTCTCCCAACATAAATTTAATTACATTAATTAGAGACTGAAATGTTTCTTTGGAAATTGTTCTTTGCCCTTCTTCTCAGACAGTGCGAAAAGAGAAACCCACAGCAGAGGAGATATGAAAAAAGAAAAAAAAACCAAAAACAAAGAACAGAGAGGTTTTTAAATCATCTCCATGATGAAACAGATCCTAAAAATACCAAGAACCAGCTACAGGACAGTTAAGAAATAATTAGTGAGGACCAAATACTGTTCAAAAGACCAACCTTAAACAGGCTGACTTCACTCCATTCATCTCTTCCATCTGAGGAGATTTCCAGGGATAAACAACGGAAGAGGAGGGAGTGGCATTGAAGTGTTCATTGGAAGACAGTTAAGTATATGAATAGCAGGACATATCAAAGAAGTAGTGCTAGAAAAGCCCAAGCAACATAGCTGGAGCACTGAGCAAAACATACAAAGAAAACTTTTGGACTAAGTATAGATGAACAAAGTCATGTAGCCCATCAGCTTGTCTTCTGCTGTTGTTTGATTTCTGTTATACTAAAGGAAATGCAGTTTATTTACATCCTCTGTAAACTGGCAAGTCTGCATCAAAGATAACAGATTTTGCTTTAGTATCTCTTTCTAATGAAAAAAAAAAGTTGCACTTACTGAAATGTTTGACTAATGGTACAAGACAAACATAAAGTCAGAGATAAGAGTAAGATGTGGATGATTCAACCAGCATCAGGACAAATAGTATATGGACAGAGACCTTATGTGATAACTTGATTCTGGTTAACATCACAGCAAAGCAAGTTAGTTTTCTTTTGATCAGCAGTAATTCTTCCAAACAAATATTTGCTTGGTTCCTCACTTGGAGCACTAGGGAAGCAGGTAGGTGCAGAGAAAACTCCAGCCACATCAAAATTCTAAGTCCATTTCAGTAGTCGTAATTCTAAGTAGCATTTCAGGTTAAGGCTTGAGCACCCCTTGCCTCTAGTGTGACCTAATATTGAAGTGTAGGAACTGCCATCTGAGAAGCTTCTTTTTGAGGCATGGCTGATTCTACAAGCTACAGAGGAGGCAGATTAGATATTCATCTGGAAGAAAAATAGAGGTTGGAAGAGTCCAGCTTCCTGCTGAAAAAAAAGCAGGGAACCTCCACAGCAGCACTGAGACTTAATGTCTTTCCAACTCGGTGGCCCAACATTGTAGAGTTGCTGACTTCACGCTTCTTGCAGAAAGCTTCTTATCCTGCTGAACTCTTCACCAGGTCTGTAGGCCCCATTTTTCCATGGAAAAGAAATAAAAAACGGAGTCAAGTTCACACATCAGATCAGCTGCCATCCTCCAAAAGCCAGGGAATGTGCCTAACTCAACGGTATAGCAATGTCTGGGAGCTATTATCAACATGGATGTACCTAACATGCATATATATTAAGAAAAAACTGTGGGGAAGAAGGGAAAAAAGCCAAACCAAAACCCAAGCCAAAATCGAAATCATCTCTAGTATGATCAAGCTTTTTAGAATTTTGCTGGCTAAAACATCTGGGAGGGGGAAAATTTCACAGGAAACAGCACCATTGAAAATATGTTTGTGGGAAAATAATTGGTTATTTATTAGTATTTTTTTAAAAACCCCATATTTTCCTTTAAAAGGTTTATATTACTCTTAATCAATGAATGTACTGTACTGATATCTGTAGGAGTAATCTGGACTCTACAGTATTGTCCCTTGGAGAGTGCTGCTGTTCTGAGCAGTTTCTAGTGGGCAGGCTTGATATGGTTAGCAAGGTCAGCCTGCAAAATCCTTCCTGTATTTTTGTATTCTCTCCCTCTGGATTCTTCCATAAAACACATGCTGTATATAAGCATGAGACTATGGCTTATCAATTCTTTGCCATTTCTTAGGAAACAATCAGCAAAACCTTGTGAGCTGTCTTCTTGCTGTTTTTACACCACAGCAGTTTTTGCAGCAGAGGATTGCAGTGCTGATTTTAGCATAAATCATTAGTCATTATTTTTCTTCAGCAAAGACTTTGACAGCTTGCTGTAGTGTAGTGTAGTGGAATATTCCACAGGATGACAAAGCAAACATATGCTCAAGGATCTGTGCAAGATGCAAATTGCAACAGGGCATGAGGACAGGTGTGGGAACACGGTGTAGTACACTACTTTCAGTGACACACAGACCATTCCATTCTCCAGAGGTCTTGCACTTCATTTATTTTTGGGAAGATATTCTGTAAAACTATCACAGATGGGAAAGAGAAGGGAAAAACAGAATTGGCAGCATTTTATGATATTTTACA
Source organism: Pyrgilauda ruficollis (assembly GCF_017590135.1). Lineage (NCBI taxonomy): Eukaryota > Metazoa > Chordata > Aves > Passeriformes > Passeridae > Pyrgilauda > Pyrgilauda ruficollis. Next base: position 26,184,509 of record NW_024519206.1, on the reverse strand, counting down.
CTTCTGCAAAACAGTAGGGGACTCTGGTTCATAAAGTAAATCAATATTTAAGGTTCTTCTCTCTGAATGCTCACAGCCAGACCAGAGGTTTTGGCCATCCTGTTCCCCCATCTGTACACCAGTTCAAAATGAATCATCTGCACTAGTGGACAGTGAAGAGAGAAAGGGCTTCCACAAAACAGCTTTTTTAAAGAAAACCTTTAAAATTAAAGCATAGCCATCTGTCATGCTAAAGCTTAGATACATTTTTCACCTTCAGAGATCTTTACAAGCATTGGCTAATTAGTCATTGGGACCTAAAAGGACACATCTTTTCCCCCAATTTAGACTGAGAAGACAGCAGGGGCATCTTGTATCCTGGGGCAGGAATTTAGGCTCCCTGCAAGGCAGGAGAATTGCAATCCTTTTGTAGTAGTCAATGCTTTCAAGCAGAGGGGTGTAAATTTGAGCACTTCTACCACCACTTATGCACTTGTGACAAATTAAGGACTTGATTTCCCCCCCCCCCCAACAAATGCTGCACAATCAGATGATTCTATTGGCTTATAAATACTAAATGTCCGACTTGAGTAGGAGCTGCAGATGTTCAGTCCTTTTACTGTTAATCCATTAAGAATGGTGTGAGTTAGACATTCACAGTAAAGAATCCATCGATTTGTTAGTTGAACTGGAAAATATTTCCCAAGCTCTTGGTTTTTTGAGTTGATTTGAAAAATATTTTATTTAAAATTAAATTAAATATATTTCTTTTTATAAATATATTTATATAAGTATTTTAGTTTTTAAAAACTTTGTTGTGGTACCAGAATGACCTTCTGGTGCCCCATTTTATTTTATTTTATACTGAATAAAATATTTCATTTTGTGCATTGTTTTAAAGAATAGGATTTTTAGATAGCTTATGTCTTGAAAGGTCACAAGTTTTGCCATGTTTTTTCATTTAGAAGTGCCAGACTAAAAATTTTCTCTTTTTAAAAAAAAGTGTCTTAACCCAAAGTATCCACCAAGTTTGATAGGAATATATGAAGAGTTGTTGTTGACTTAAAACCACACTTCAGCAAATAGATAATTCTCCTGTCTCTGACCTCAGGCTTGGAAACTGAACTCGTGACATTCACAGGGTGACGGTAACTCTCCAGATGAAAACCTTGGATTCAAACTCTGCTGGTTCAGGCCAGGGCATTTGAGAGACTGCAGCCTCCAGTCATCTGCCTTGCCCTTTGCCAGGGATTATGAGCTCCACAGCAAAGAAAATTTTCCACATAGCTACAGCAGCTCATAAATAATTGTAAATACCCATTTGCAGTTCATCTTTAAATGCCAGGCTGTGGACCAAGGCTGCTCATTCCTGTCTGTACCAGTCTGACTGACCAGGACCTACCCAACCCTTGTCCTCCTCTCCACCCTTATCACTGTCATCTGGGAAGGAAACCTGCCCAAAGCCTTGCCAAAGGATGGCCTTGCTTAAATCAGGTAAAGCAGGCAGGAAAGCAACATGGAAAAATGTTGAGAGGTACAGGAAAATGTTAAGTAGAAAAGATGTAATGCAGTGACCACAATGTATTAGCAATGAAAAATATATATGAAGGCTCTAACTTCAAGGCCTTGACAAGAAAAGCAGACAGTGCTTTGAACTATTGATTAAAAGGAGGATAAAAAAAGGGAAAAACAACAGGAGGCATGAAAAATGTATATACTTAGGAGAATAATACTAAAACATGAGGGAGTAAGACTAGTGAATCACCTTCATCAGCTCACAACAGGACACAGTGTTACCTACAAGACCTTTGCCTGGGCTTTTCAGAGTTCCTCTAAACCAGTATAGTCCAACAATGATGTGAATAGTACATAACACTTAGAACCTTTCCACTTCTCTGAAGAACTGCATGCATTAAAGTGTGTTGTTTGGAAAATTGCCACCCACTTTTGTATATGTTTATTGTAAATGGACATTACTGTGCTATCTAAGGAATGTGTGCTCAAAGGTTAGGATGCTTTAAAAAGTTCTTTTTACCCAGCTCTGAAGTGTCATGAATTTTTTTGGCAGGGACAGGCATTTTCAGCCATGAGCATTACACTCCTCAAGAAATATGCAAAATAAAATGTGACAGCAGGGCAAAATATTTTATAGGCAAAGTGACTTTCCGTAATAATGGAATAATAAATGCAGAAGGGAGAAAGGCCAAGTACGAATGCTGAAAGGCATTCACAAGTGCATTTGTGCTGCTTCTGCTGCTGCTGCTGCTGGAGTGCCACTTGTTTGTGTGGGTTCATTCAGTGAAGCAGTTGGAGTTAATCACCTCATTAGAGAAGTGGGCATCCAGCACACCTTCGAGCAGTGAGTTTGTGCTCTCCATCTATTGCTGCTCTGCTGCCAGCAGTTGCTGTTGATCGATTAATGTTATGAAGGAATTAGAATGGATGATAGACAGAACAGTCTGTTATTTCCAGCAAGAAAGTGAAAAATCTGTCAAAAGACTTGTGAGTAAGTCCTGGGGAGGGTTTGCTTGTGCAGCCCTATTTGTCATGCTGTGACTTGGGACAGGAGAATCTGAGCTTGATTAGGAATTATTTGTGCTGTGTCATTGCTGGAGACTGATGTTGCACTACTTCTGTGATTTTGTCTGTACCTGCTTCTTTTCCCTACATGTTAAACTCTGCATTTGGGGGAATGGGTGACGTTTATCATGAGTTTGGGTAGTGCTTATCTTTCTTGCTTGTTGACGGCCTTTTTGCCTATTGAGCACAGCTGCTCCACAGAAAGAATGGTACATTTTATAAGGGCATGTAGTGATGGAACAAAGAGGTTTGGTAGATTTAGATTAAATATTAGGAAGAAATGCTGTCCTGTGAGAGTGGTGAGGTACTGGAACAGGTTTCTAGAGCAGCTGTGGATGCCCCATCCGTGGAAGTGCTCAAGGCAGGTTGGACGGGGCTTTGAGCACCCTGGTCTGGTGGAAGGTGTCCCTGAGCATGGGCACCCAAGGGCAGATGATCTTTGAGGCCTCCTACAACCCAAACTCTTCTATGAGTTTAGATTCTATGAACTTGTCTTTAATATTAAAGATCTGTAGTAGTACGTGTCATGGCTTAGTACTCTTCAAACTTCAACTGCACATACAACACAGCTGCTATATTGATAAAAATAGGCACTTTTATCAAATATTAATCTGTATAGAAGACAAGGTGACTAGAAAATGGGTGAATATTAAAGAAGGTTTTCAGCCTGTTGAAAGACTGAGCAGTCCCTAAGTTTTGGAGCTTTTATTGTCTAAGTTTTCTATATGTTTCGTACTGGCCAGTACAAAATACTATTATCTACAAGGATAGCAGAGGAGTAAAGAAGTAGAAATCTCAATTAAAATGCAGTGAGTGTCTTCACAAAGCTAGGTTAGTTAATAATAACTGTGCTGCACTTGCAACAGGAGACCCCAAATGAAATTGGAGTTGAAATATATTGGTTATCTACAAACACACCAAGAAAAAAAATCTGTCTTGGAGAACTTAGAGCTTAAACTGACAAAGTTAAAAAATAAACAAATAAATAAACAAATAAATCCTCAACAACAGAACAAAAGGAAAGAAAGAAAGAGACGGGAGGAAATGAATTCTTAAAACTCATACTGTTCACCCACAATTCTGTGGTGGATTAAAGGCTTACACTTGAGTCAAAATCCAGGAGTCCCCATTCCCTGGCTGCCCAGCTCTCTCCTTTCCAGATGAGGAAACAAAAAGAAGATTAAAACAAGTAGAAAAAATATTGGTACTTAAAGGTTGTTGAAACACATAGGAGGCTTTATCATAAAATGTTACAGATATTAGGAAAGTCACTGTGTGGTACAGAAGAAAACATGGCATGCAGCAAACAACTCTGTTATGACTTGGAAAGGTGATCAAAATTCCTCCAGTGCCTTCTCTGAGGACTTTTGATAAACAGCTGGTGTTACACAGAGTGAGGGGGCAAGACTGCCAGCAGCTGGCCAGGGTTGGGGGCCTGCCTGGTTGCTTTCTTTTGTCAAGGTGCACAACTGGATGTGATGGTCTGTTCCCTAAGATGACTGATAACCAGCTTCCCATTCCCTAGGCCAAGCATTAAGCACTTTTTTTCCCCATCATTTGAGGATGATCAAAATCTGTTTCTACCTAAAGAGCTATTTCTCCTCACATCTGTGATGGATAAATTAAGCTCTGGGAATGGAGGGTGAAAGCCACACTCACTGCGTTATTACTTCTATTGAGTTTTCTTCTATGAAATTATAAAAATAAGGTTTAGCTTGTACCAGTGTCACAGTAAAATGCCTGATCTGTTTTAAACTTTTCTGGTTAGGACCAACATATGATAACCATTGGGCAGCTCCAATGGTTAATTGTCTTCACTGCAACAGAAAAGAAGCTCCCATGAAGTTCAGAACTTGCTGAACTTCAACATCTAATTGTTTTTTTGTTTTTCTTAAACGTTTATGGCACTTCCTAAATTTTTCTTTTTCACATAGAAGCAGACTGTGATTAAATCACTTCTAGATCTTGTTGCTCATGAACATGAGTATTAAAAGCAAGTACTTCTGTATTCTTACTGTTCAGGTACTACACACTGAACATGTTGTCCTACAAAGTGGTAATTCTATGTCTCTTCACTCTAGTATTCACCTAAGCTGATTATGCTGTGGAAAGTTTGACATGTCTGAAGGACAGGATGCCATCCAAAGCAGTGTGGGGAGCAGGGCCAAGGAGGGGATTCTGCCCTCTGATCTGGTGAGACCCCACCTAGAGAGCTGCATCTAGCTCTGGGGCCCCAGCACAGGAAGGACATGGACCTGTTGGAGCAAGTCCAGAGGCCACCAAGAAGGTCAGATGGATGGAGCAGCTCTCCTACAAGGAAAGGCTGAGAGAATCGGGTTTGTTCAGCCTGGAAAAGAGAAGGTTTCATGGTGACATAATTGTGACTCTTCAATACTTAAAGGGGGTTTATAAAAATGAAGGAGAAGAACTTTTTATAAGGGCATGTAATAATAGGACAAGTGGCTTCAAACTGAAAGAGAGTAGGTTTAGATTATATATGAGGAGGAAATTCTTTGCTGTGAGGGTGGTGAATCACTGGAACAGGCTGCTCAGAGAAGCTGTGGATGTCGCATCCCAGGCTGGATGAAGGTCTGAGCAACAAGGTCTGGTGGATAGGTATCCCTGCCCAAGGCAGGGTGGTTGGAACTAAATATCTTTAAAGTCCCTTCCAACCAAAAAAATTCTGTAAATCTACGATAATAACTCCTGAAGAGTTTCTCAAAGGCAAACTAAAATACAGAATACCAGTAAGTGGCAGCAAAAACAGTTTGCAGAGGCGTGCTTTTCTTCATGGAAATACATTAGGTTAATGGCCATTCTTGACCTCTTCCTACTTGGCAATGCTTGGATTTCACAACTAGCGTGATGGTCATAAGTATTATAGTTACATAGTCTTAACTTCTAACAATTATCTTATTTTAAATATTTAAACAGAAGAGATGGAAATAAGGCCATATACACACCCAAACTACTTTTTAGAATGAGACTTCCTAGGTTAATTAAAACAATTCTTATCTGAGATTTATTTCTTTCTTCATTAAGGTGGTCATACTGCAAAGGTCATCACTTTCTCAACATATGTTAAATACAAATGAATATACAAAAGCAGATTTTGAAAGTCTGAATAGGTACACTAAAACTGAGTCATAATAACCCTTTCATCATCCTGTCTGTGTGTAATTGTCCTGCACCAAATGTATGTAAGTATGTATATATGTACATATGAATATAAAATTCATACATATAAAAAGCAAACCAGTAATTATAATTTAGGGACTCAAGCATGGACATCTGCAAGAATACTGCATTTTAGAAAAACACAGAAGCTTAAAGCTTCTGATAACAGACTATTTTTATTTATGTTATTTTTTATGTATTTTGGTCAGATCTTCATGACCTATTAAAAATATCTACTAGTCTATACATGCATAGTTCAGATGCTCAGTTTTTTTCATGTTCACTCTTTAATCTGTTGCAGAATAATTTACCAGAGAGGAAGGTTCATCACAGCATTATCACCAGTAGAAATAAATGGTCCAATAAGCATGGTTTTAATATTTTGTTCCCAGGGCTTAATTCACCCGTCACGGAAATGAACACGTGCATAGACAAAATATTCTCATTCAAACACAATAGATTGTATTGTTAAAATAAAGGGAAATTTATCTGTGGATTCTAAAAAGTAAAAATGCAATAATGGTTCTTTATCTTGTTTCCATATCAGAGATAGCATTGTGGTATGCTTTAATGGTTATGAACAAGGTTCTGTAGGTAATTACTTATATACCATTGAAATACTGGTATGCATAAAGCCTATAAGCACACTAAAATCCAACCATCTTTCCTATTGGGTGTAACAAAGGCAATTTTGGATAATTTTTGCATCAGAAAAGTTTTGGCCAGAAGTACTATAACAAAACTTATTCAAAAATTTTCAGAAACTCTTTTATCTCAGGATCTAAGGTGTTCACTGTCAGAAGTGACTAATGGCTTTGATGCTTTCTGCAGTTTTGGGGTCAGTCAAGGGGAGATTTTAACAGGCTGGGTTTCCACAGGTGGTTAGCACCTACTGGAAATATCTTTATTGTCAGCTGAGCCATGCAGTAGTTCTTCCTGGAAGTTCTTTTATCTAATCTATATATCTATCTATCTATCTATCTATCTATCTATCCATTTACATCTCTTTAAGGTTGTATCTGAAATACTCACACAAATTAAAATATTTCATTCCTGGTGTTTTCTGTTCCTGCACTCCCTCTTCTGGCTTTCTAGAATTATCTGGCAAATATCTTATGCCCATGTCTTATGATCCACTCTGATTTTGGCTGCAAACACATCAGCTGTAGAGTTAACGTACCCTTTCGTAGCAGACACCAGAAAAGGGGCTGCTACTAAATAAATCAGGAAATTACCACAGCAGCCAAGTGCTTCTGTACATATCTATCCTGAGTAGAGGTTCCCTGGACTTTTGGAGACCAAAAGTAGTCCCAGTCTTGGCACAATGGCTGCCATACTATGGATATTCGACAGGAATAGAAATAAGGAGCAGGTTTCATTGGAGTGAGCTCTCCAGTTTTCTAGCTTGTTCTCTTGAACTGTGCAGTAGAATTTTGTATTGAATTTTTTTTTTTTCCCAGAAACTAGTACAATTTTTTTTCACAAGTTTTCTTCTAAACTGTGTTACAATAGCACTGGTAAATTAACATTCTCCTGCACTGTTCAAAATCCAACTGTTATGGTAAAATAGAGCTGAAATCAATTTTAATGATTTTCATTGCTGAGCATGACAGAAAATTGAAACATGGAGAATGAAATTTTGCATTTTAAATATTGTTCACTCTTAATATTCTTCCAAACATCTTTCCAAACACCATATGTAGGTATGTTTACCTCCCTGTGGCCATACTGGAAAACTGGCCTGAGCTAATATTGAAAAATGAAATAAACAACACTTTCTTGTACACCTTATGTTATATTTACTATGCACTTTTCTAAGTTGTAAACACTCTGGTTTCTACGTAAAGCACCAAAATGCATGTAACAAATGCAGGGGAAAAGTCTCAGGATTATGGAAACTGTTCAAATGCAAACTTAATCACCCTTTACTTGCTGTGGATATTATATAATCCCTCTTTCAATAAACCTTTTGCATTTGTGAGAAACTCTTGAGATGGTTTGATAAGTGTTTTCAGTGTATTTAATAAGAAATATATTACATATGGACCTTGTGTTTTCAGTGTTGGAGTTCTACCTTAATAAAGCAACATGAAAAGGTGATTAAAAATGTATATTTAACACAGGAACCAGCATATTCATTTCAGTATGTGAAGTCCAGCTTCTCCATGAATTTCAGTGCTCAAGGATATCCTAAAACTCAATGGCTTTAGAGAAATGTTCCTTGATTAAAGGGAATTGCTGCCATGGTGAAGTTTTAGGATGTAGAATGGTGATGCTTCCTGCCCCAGCTCTCCCAGTATTCATTGCTGCCACCTGTGCCACACACCTGCCTGAAAGCTGCAGGAGGAGGGGGTACCAGGCAGGCAGTTTCTACATGAGTGAAAAGGAGCTTCCATAGTTTTGGGATCTACCCTTAACCCCTGTCACTTAGTGGAATCTCTGCTCTAGTCCTATAAAAACAGTCATCTGTGGCTCAGGTGAGTCATGCCATTTATTGCCTCACACTGGTGTATTTGCTGAGATCTAACACAAAGGGTTTGCTTAGATCTGGTGTATTGCTGTCATGGTGCATTACAGTCTAAGGAGGGAATGAAGTCCCCTTCCTCTTCTGGAAAACCCACAGCAATTCTGCTGGGTATAATATCCTAGTAAGCGGCTGTGGGACTTTCAGAGCAATGAGCCTCTTAAATATCAGCTGATGCATAACAGTGTTATTGTGGTTTGAGGACTTGGGTGTTGCAGAAGAGTGGTTTTATGGGAAATCACTGGGAATTATTTCCCTGCATAAAGATCCTCTTGTACATAATTATATGCAAGATTAGAATCAGTAATTCTGCAGATTTTCGTTTTCATGTATGATGGGATAGTTCACAATAGGTAAATTTTGTTACGCCACGCAATAAAAGTTGTTCTACCACAGCCAGGCTTCGTGACTATCAGTTCTTATTAAAGTGAAATGTACAGGACTTCGGAAAAAAGAAATAAAGAAAACAAACACCACCCTCACTATCTGGTATTAGAAGATATAATTTGATGGTTTACAGGGTCATATACCCTCAGTAGTTCACACAGTAACTAGGCATTAAAGCATTAAAGAAAAATAAAACAGAGCTTATTGATCACTTTTCTTTCAGGAAGACGGAGAACAAAATCAGAGCTTTGATATTTGACTTTTCCAGCGAGCGAAAGCCACGAGTTGTGCACTCCACACTCACTCCCCGGCGCCGGCGGGCCGCAGGGATGCTGAAGCGCCGGGGCCTGGGCAGCAGCCGGTACCCAGCGGCGGAGCCGGGCACGGCTGGGAGCGGGGCTGCGGCCGCCCCCTCCCGGCGGGTCCCGGCCCGGAGCGGCCCGGCTGGGCTGGGCTGGGCTCCCCCGGCGGCTCGCTCGCTTCGGGGGCGAACAGACGCGCGCCGCAGCGTGCCCGCCGCAGGGCTGCTCAGCGGCGGCGGCTCTCCGGGAAGAGAAGCGGCATCAAAACACAAACAGCTATTCCAAAGGCAAGGAGATAGCCCCAGATCCCTCGTTTAGGAGCTGCAGGAGGAGGGACGCCAGCCGCACCCCCGCGCGGGGGAAGCGGAGCCGCAGCGGGCGGAGGCGGGAGCGGGTGTCGCCCCCCGCCCGCAGGTGCTGCCGATCCGCGGGACCCCTCGGCGGCGGCCGGCCCGGGGCTGCACATCGCGGCCCGGCCAGCAGGAGGAAGGAAGAGGAAGTGAGAGCGGCGGGTGCCTGTGCGAGCCCCGGGATGGGATAGTGCCGGGGGCAGCCCAGCGCACCGCACCGAGGCGGCGGCGCGGAGCGGAGCGCGGCTCCCGCGGCGGGGGCGGCCGGGCGGGGGACGCTGCCCACGCCGGAGGTAGGAGAGCCTCGGTCCGAGCGGAACTGGCCGGGCGGTGCGGGGGAGCGCGGAGAGGCACGCAGGGCAGCCGGGGAGGAGGAACGGGACGGGGCAGGCGGCTGGCGAACCCCGCACCTGCCCGGGCGAGCGCCGCAGCCGGTCCCCGCGGCGGGAGGTGCGGGGCGGGGGGCGGCCGCCGTCGCTGTGAGAAAGAGGAAGCGCAGCGCTGTGCCTGTCAGTGCGGCGGGGCCTCGGACGGCGGCTGCCGGCGGGGGGGCGGCCCGGCCCGGCCCGACCCGCCTCGCTTCGCACAGCGGCTCCTCCCGCCGCCCTGCCCTCTCCGCCGGCCCCCGGCCGCTGCCGCCACAGCCTCCCGGTTCTCCCCGCCGCGACTTCGCAGGCGCCTCCTCCTCCGCCACCACCTCCTCCCTCTCCGTCCCCTCCTCAGCTCCCTCCCGTGCCCCGGCAGCCCTGCCCGCCACCGGCTGCTCCTGGTGGCCGGAGGCCGCTGGCGAGAGGAGCGGACGGGAGCCGCGCACCTCCGGGCGCGGGGGTGAGTGGTGGCGGGGCTTCGCCCGAGCCGGCGGGACCGGCGCTCCGCTGCGCGGGGGCGGGGGGCGGCGAGCGGGGCAGCGGCCGCGGCCGGACCCGCGGGGGTTAATGCGCGGGATCAGGCCCGGGCGGAGACTGCGGCCGCAGCAAGTGTCCGCACCGCCGCGGGCGCCGCTCGGGAGGAGAAGGCTCAACTTTGAAGCAAGTGCATCCCCGCAGGCAGCCAGCCCCGAGCTCGGCGCTGGTACCCAGCCGCCGCCTCCGAGGGCAGGCATCCCCCTCGACCCGGCAGCCGAGAGCTTCTTAGGGGGTGGGAGGGGGTGCGTGTGCTCCTTTTCCTGAGTTTATGCTCACACAAGTGATCAAACCGCTGATGAATTTCAGATGAAATGATTGTTCTGAAATGTGGGTGGTGATTATGCAAAGCCACAGTGTGCAGCCTTGTACAGCAAGTGGGTACTGGGTCTAAAAAGTTACATTTGTGAAGTTTTTTTGGCTCAAAGCCTTTGCAAAGTGTATTTTGAATATCTTTTCCTTGCAGAACTAATACAACTGCTCAGCTCTCCCCTGAGAATGGTGTAAAGTAAATATAGGAGTTCCTGAAAAATAACAGTGAGTACATTTCAAATCAGCAACGTTTTGTTGTTAACTTTATAAGAATATCTCTTAACCTGCCAAGGCTCAAAATGTGTAACAAACACAGAGAGAATGCCAATGATAATAACAGTGCAGGAAATGTACCGTGTGTTAATTGCTTTAGTATAAACATGGTTGTCTATGAGCTGTGTTTCATGATACTGCAGTTACGGTGCAATTTCTGCCAGGGATGTTTTGAAGTGTATTCATTAGCAAATAGGTTTTCTTTTGCTTTTATCCCTTAGCTGCCTGATTGCCCTTGGTTAAAATATTTGTCTTTTGGGAAGAGAGGGAAACTGAGTAAGAGCTGTACTGAGTCCTGTATCTGTGAATGAGATGTTATTTCCTCCTCTTTCTCCTTGTCTGTTTCTCCTGCTTTCCCCCAAATGCATGCACACATGCATGCCATCTCATCTTCAGTTATATAATCTTGTAGACATTTATGGATCATTCATTGTTCGCATTAGTCCTATTCTTCCCATGTCATTCCTGCTTGATTGAGTGGCTTAGGCAGAATATTACAGAGGAAAGAAAATACATTGAAATTTACATAAAGTTCTTCCAGTCTGAACTGCAAGTTTGCTTTCTTTGAATATTTTCTTTCCGATTCCCACTTTTTTTTTTTTTTTTTTTTTTTTTTTTTTCTTTTTCTTTTTTTAGCTGTATAAGTAGGTGGTAGGGATCTAATCTGATGACCAGTAACTAGATAAGGAGGAGGAACAGCAGCGGTGACAGCTTGCTGGTAAAAGTCCCTCTTGTGTACTGTTAGCAAAATATCCATTAACACACGTCATAAAGCTGTTAAAAGTACGGCAGCAGCTTTTAAAACTCACTAGTGAGAGAAAAGAAAGATTAGTATGGTTAAAACAGGAACATGATGTGGAATGGGTATTAGTAAAAGATACTGTCAGGGCAGTCTGTGGATCTGAGTGTGTGAATTGTCTCGTCTAGAGGCAAACCTGAATCACAATTTATTCATACCGGAGAGGTTGCACAGGGGTAGGTGACTTTCTTTTCCCTCTTTTTGTAATCGCTTTGAAACTCACTGTGCACTGCAATACACCTGCCTTCTCAGTAGTTTGCAACTTTGCACTGAGTATCATTGTCTGAGGATTTGTTCTAATGAACGACTTGCTGATGGGCGGGGGAGGGGGAGTAGAGGAAAGAAAACAGCTTTCTATACTTACTATTTTGATATTTTTCATTATATTCTCCATATGCTAGGAAAAACTTACTACTAGTGAAGAGTTCAGACAGATTTTGCCGAGGGGAGAGGAAAAACTCTTACCTGCTTACTTTGTAGCAGTCTTGGTAACCAAAAGTATCTGCAGTCCTGCAGTTGTCATTATATAACCTGACCATTGGTGCTCTTAAAAGCTAGCACTTCTGTATTCTTGCTGTTTGGGTGCAACATGCTGTGTTGTCATACAAAGTTATTTTTTAATGCCCTTTTACCCTGATTCTCATCAAACGAAGCGTATTATGGCATATAAAAGTGTAACTGTTGCTGAAACACTGCTGTGTGCATTTAGCTTCCTGACAGCAATGCTGCGAGGTAGCGAATTACAGATCAAGAGTAACGTGGTGCTCCACCCTTCCTTCCGCTCTTTGTTTTTGTCTACCTAGTAGGAGTCTCTTTGATTTTAAGGTTTGGGCTCACAGACATGCTTTCTCACAATGTCCAGCCTACAAAGTGGTGTTGGAATGTGATCTCATGTTTTCCATGTTGATACACAGGGAGCAGAGCTCCCATGTTCGCATGCAAGACTTGTTGCTTTCTTCTTTTGATACTCTAGATGACTTCAGTATGTGATGGAGTGAGTGGCTAATGCCTATAGATTTGTTACTAGGAAAAGGTTTCCCCAGATCCCTGCCAGTGCACCTGCACACTCACATGCAGTGTTCTCCTATTCCAATAACAAGCTGTTGCTGTTGTTTTGTTTTATTTTGATATATTGCCAGCCACAGTGTTTATAATTCTGTGATCCTCAAATAAGGATTTGCTTGGGACTTAGATGAGGCCATCAAGTACAATTTTCCTCTCAAGCTGGGATTTTGCTGTCACTTGATAGTCAGTTTCCTTGAAATAAACAATCTCTTTAAAATTTACGAGCTCTCTTTGTCATGCTGTGCTGTCAATGTGCAGCATGTCCTTGGATTAAAAGAACTCTCCACATTTGTAGAAGGTGATGGGATTTTGGGAACCCTGGGAGCTAGAAAATATCATGTACCCTTGAATCAAACAAAAGTACAGTTTTCTCCTGGTCTTTTTCTCTGCACAGTTACTGGGTCTAGTAGACTTTCTCCTCTGCCGTGTCTCTGCTCTGTCTGGAATGTACAATTTGAGTGAGAATGGGCTAGTAAGATTTGACTCCCCATTCAGTCATCATTCTATTAAAAAGAAGATTTCAAAAAAAAAAAAAAAAAGTCTTTACAGTTGTGTTGTCTTTGTTGTTGTTCACTTGAATCTACAAATGTTGAACACTTGAATCTACAAATGGCTTTGTAACAGCTATCATACCACTGTTCAGCAAGGTATGTGCTGTATCTTTAAAAGATTTTCCTGCTTTGAGTGAGGTTTTTTTTTAAAAGTTTCTTGTATTCGTGGCAATAGGAATGTGCCAAGTACACGTTGTTAAACTTGTGTCAATTTAACAGAGCAACTGTTTAAAGGATTTGGAATAATTTTTCTTCTACTCAAGTCACTCACCTTTTTTTTTCCTTTTCTTTTTTCTCCTCTCTTTTCAAATATAGTACTGTAAAAGGAAAGAGAAACTAAAAGCAATTGGCAGAAGTCAGAATGTTGGCAAGCATTTGATAGTACTGATCTAAGAGGTGCTAATATATATGTGACAAATAAACTTCATGAATATGGGTTTAGAGAGATTAATGGAAGAAGAGTTACAAACTTGCAGAGCTGTCTTTTGCTCAGCATTTTTGCATCAAGCTGTTTGCAAGAATTTGGTTCTGTGGTGTGATCTTTCATTTTTGCAAGTGTGAGACACAAAAGAGAGATTGAAGATAATGCCATAACCTTCCTGCTAGCTTCCTCTGTTTTCTGATCACTGTTAGCATGGAAGAGGAATATTAATGAGAAGTCTATGCTCCAGGGGATAGCTAGCATGCTTCCTCTTCTCTCCATTTCGGACCTGACAGAGGAAAACTTCTGTGTTCTGGGCAGGCACTTAGTGGCTGGTGCCACATGTGTGGTGCCAATCAGTAAGTAAGGTACTGCTTTCTCAAGCTGGTGGGCAGATGGCTTTGTAAAGCACATGCCTGCACTCAAGAGCAAGGTGAACAGGGATTCATGTGGTGCTTGTTTGCAAACCCTTGAAAGTGCATTGATTTATTTTCCCTGACGGCAGGTTTCCAGCGTGAGTATTTGATTTGTCTACAGCAGGCTTGCTGACAATGGCTGCTAGGAGAGGAAAGTTAATTGTGAGAAGTTAGGGGACGAGGCATTTTTTTGTTCTGCAATAAATCACTGCAATGGAGACTTGTAGGTACTGCTGGTAGGGATCTCCTATAGAAAAGTGGTTTAGTTTATGTATAAATGAACTCACTTGGGTGCATTTCTAGGGAGTAGGCTATGGAGATCTTTAGAAAGCTGAATATACTGCCTGGAGGTGTTATGCAAATATGATAAAGGACCTGTTCTTACCACCTTTGGGCACCTAAGTCTTCTTACTACTGTTTCTGCTGTGTTCCATTTACAGTCAAATAGCACTGCAAAACTCCACAGAAGTTAGCACTAGCAAAAGGGAGGGAGTGGGAGCAACAACTCAGTGATAGGGGAAAGAGTTCCCTTTTCAGATGTAATTAAGTTGATTTAAAATACTTGTGAAATATCATCTTCAGTAAAGAGGCTGGGGATTGGGAGGGGGTGGCGGGGGGGGAGGTGTGAGAGAGTGGAAAATAAGTAAACAAATTATTCCCAAATAGGTTTATTACAAAACTATATCTGTGTCCTGGCTGTGTGCATTTTCTCTTCTGCTTTCCTTCTGATTTTTATTTCTTTGAGTTAAACTCTCCTTGTAACTTCTTCCTCCACAGTTGCCACTTCTACTTTGGTACCTTATTCTTTGGTATTTATCTATCCCAACTCTCATGCTTTCAGGGTCTTTGCCCAGTCCTTAAATTCTTTATCCTTAGAATCCTTAGGTTATTATTCACATAAATAATTCTATTTTAAGATTTCCAAGAAAAGCTGTGGCCTGAATTGTGTATCATCTCCTATGTTCTTAAAATCTCTAGCTCAAAGGTTTATTGTACATTCCTAATTTATGGTTGGCATATGAAGTGTAAATCTGTCTCTGAAATACTGTGTCATCAGGGATGGTATAATTTCTCTATCAGCTACATGGATGCACACATAATAACCTGGCTCTTTCTCTTGTTGAGCTTGCTTCAGCTGAAAGGGAGGACAGGTCACTGCTTCTAGGAGAACTTCAGATTCTGGAGATGTGATGGTATTAAACTCCCTTTCTTTAATACTGCAGAGAAAGCTTGCCTGAAGATTATCTAATTTGCCAGAGCTTTTTTGGAAATCAGAGCGTGCATGAACCTGGACAGAATTCTCCCTGTGAACCTTATTTTCCTTAATGAAAATGTATGAAGTTGACAACCCATATCAAATATGTCCAACATTTTGAAGTCATTCAAGAGGAGGGATATGCAGGGTTTGACAACAGGCTCAAATAATGCTGTCAGCACTTCAACCTACCTCCTTCAGCTGGCATTTTTATGTGTGTTGTCTGAGATTAGATGACTGGTGCTATTCAGAGGTGGTTTACTTCTAGATTATTGCCAGCCTCATGGTAAAAATCAGAAGAGTCAGGTCTCCTGATGTAGTCTGTTGGAAACTTCCATAAAATTCAATATGTAGCTGTCCTTTCCTGTGACAATGCACATGCTGTAAGTACTTGATGCATTTGTTTGTGGACTTGAAACCCATCTGTAATCCTTCTAATGGTGACTTGATCTTTTAGATTTAACTACCTATTCATATACTCTCAGTACATGCATGTGTTCTGCTGCTTGAATCTGTAGCTGAAGTGAAACTATTGCTTGCCCATCTTTCACTCTCTTCAGCCAACATACATTTATCACATAGTACAGCAGAAATTTGAGGGATATGTGGGATTTGGCAGATACCTCATGTGAGCAGTTCAGTCTTTCTGATTGGCTAGACTGGTAATTTGCAGTATTCTTCATTGAATCTTGTTGATAGGAACATAGCAGGGGTTATTCTTCAAATTGCTGCTTCATATTTTAGGACATGCAGTAATTTGAGACTGGATGATGAGGAATTTATAACTATTCATATAATATCCTCTGGCCAAACAATAAATCTTATTTGCACATTTTTTCTCTATTAATGAGAAGTGAAAAATGTCTATGACACAGGTTGATATAATACAATTTTTTTCTCTTGTTGCCAGTGAATGTATTCATTACATACCAGTGCAGTCTTTTCCATTGCTTTGCTTTCTGGTACAATTGCCACATTAATTTTCATAGCAGCAGTTGTGGCTTCAGCTGGAAATTGAAACCTAATAAATGTTGGCTCAGCACATGGACTTTTGGACAAACTTTTTCAGTAGCACTGAGCCAAACCAAGTGAAAAAAAAATTCCTAAACGTAAGTACTTGTCCTTGGATTCTGGAAAAGATATCTGGTATACCCTTTGGTGCTAGGCTGTTAAAACGTTGGAGTATTGGTGTTTGTCTTTTTTTTTTCCCCTCCCAAGTTTTCTTTTTTTTTTTTTCTCTCCTCCCTTCAAGCACCAGCAGACTCATCTGTTGAAGCTCTACCCCCTGTGGTTCAAGTACATTCCTCCTATCAACCTTTTCACCCCACCTCCCACTGTCCCTCTTCACACATGTGCTGAAATCTCTTCTGCTCATCAAACTCGCAAAATTCAGGCCTAGATATGGGGTCTGATTCTGAGCTCGACTTTTTGTAGGTCTAAAATCTTTTCTACGGATATGCATAACTTCTCTTGTTGTGCTTAATCTTCTTTTCCCAAAAACAAAACCAAAAAAAAGCAGAAAATCTGAACAAGTTAGAAGTTCCATTGGAGACAAAAAGACACACTTAGTGTGGTGGTTGCAACTACTCAGGAAAAGGGAGAAAGGAGGAGAAAAATGAGCCAGGCAACCAAAAAACCTACAAAATAAAATGAGAAGGTCTTTTTCATTTTGGACTACTTAATAAAATTTTTACCATATTTATGACAAATAAAGATTTGACAGCTAGTGCCCATTCCAGAAAAGGAGGGAAAGGGCATTAAAAAAAAAAAATTCAGAGCTTGGAAAAAAAAAAAGGTTTTTTTTTGTGTTGTTTGTTTGTTTGTTGGTTTTGGTTGTTTTCTTTTTGTTTTTTTTTCTTTAATTGTAACTAATGTTAGAAGTAGGTCAGTTTATGTGATCTCTTTTGAAAGGACTGATTTTCATATTTTGGAGCTAAAATTGAAACTTTTCTAAAAGCGCAAATGTAGAAAGCAATTTTGAAAGAGAAAAATTGTCTCACTGCCTTGTGTTACTCTGAGCCTTTCTCTGTCCTGGCTTTTTTTTCTGACATATTTGGACAAACTGTGGAAACCTGGGCATCTGTTCTGCCCTCTGTGTGAAATGGTGATTTCAGTCTGTGTTTCTTGGATTATCCTTAAGTTGTAACCATGTGCAGCATCTTTCATAAACTTTTTTAATATCCAATAGTTTGGGCTTTTATTTCTTGACCTGCTAAAAATAGCCCACATTTTCCTTCAGCTACCTTAGGAATTTAGCTTGCTGGAAGAGTGTCTGGGTGTGTGTTGGGGTAACAAGAGTTGGTTATGTCATGCTGTGTTGGGATGATTTTCTGGAAGGTAGAGGTGGCAACGACTTCATCCCCTGCAGCTGTAAGTGACTCAGAAGACACATTATGATAAAGGAGAAATGTCTGCTGTGAGAGAAGGGAAAAAAATAATCTCCATAATTTTAAATCCAAGTTGGAATTCGAGTTCTATTTTGATACAAATGCATAAATAAAATGGTCTTGGGCTGTTTACACTGGGATTTTACATTGGGCTTCCAGCTCATAGGCCAGAGGGATCAAAACATCCACAATTCAGTGGTATGTGGATTGAAATTAAACCAGTAGGTTTTAAGATTTTTTTTTCTATATGCTCCAAATTGCTTAAATTTTGTAAAATTATTGATTTCACTTTAGAGATGGAAAGACTTTTAGCTTTGAATTAATTCTGTATAATTAATATATGAAGATTGAAAATACTGACTGTACTGGCCTATAGGCTACGTTTTCTAATTAAAGGAATGATGGAATAAAGGAAAAAACAGCTGGACTTCCCTCCCCTAAATCAGTACATAGTCCACCAAGCTAGACTAGAAAATCAAACTTAAGTCAACCCATAGGTCCTTTGTTTCCAACTAATTGTTCTTGCTGTGTTCATTGGTCTTCATAAGCTTGGCTAAGGGGATAAGCCTTGCTTTCCTGTCTTGAGGCTTTTTTCTCTTGATCTATTGAAATTCAGAGTTGAGGGCCCCCTTTAGAGAATGTCCTGTGGGTAGCTGTCTCCTCTGTAACAAAGAAGCCCCAGCTGTGGATGTGGATTGAACGGAGAGGTAGCCTCTCAGGCTAGCAATTTTGAGTCATTTAGGAGAACCAGTAGTTTTAATTTCATTTGGAAAGGGTAAGCCTGAGTCAGTGCAGTTTTCATACTGCTGATGTCTTGCTTTTGAATTCAGAGAGTACCTGGGCCAGTGGTACCAGAGGTCCAGTGTTTTCTGCTACAGGTTGTCTTTGAGATAAGTAACTGTGGTGCAATGACATTGTGCAATTATGTAGTTTTAACGTGATGGAAGACACATTGTAAATCATTGGTTTGATATTGGAAGAATGTAGTTTTGGTCTTTGCCTCAGGTAAAGCCTGGTGCCCTGAGTGAGTGCATCCTCAGGATGACTGCCCTCCAATGTTTCAACGCAAGCAGTGCTCCAACAGGAAAGGCAGAGAGGGGAATTCAGGTGTGCCACACTGTGCAGATTCTGGTAAGAAGTGCATAATACCAGTTGACAGGGCTCATAAAATGTCTTCTACATCTTCTAGCTTCTTCATCCCAGTCTGTTTCCGGCAGCCTCCTCTTTGTCAAGACAGACAAGTGTTAGTTATGGATGTATAATGACAACTATGCACGTAGTTAACTGTGTTATCAGTAGCAGCCAAGGGGAAAGAGAGTTGTGGGTTTTCAGTATGGTGGTCCATGTTTGTTGTCATTTCATATACACACTACATGGGACAAGAGACATGACTTAGAGAGGCCTTGGGAGAAAAATATCTTTGTTAAAAATTAATCTGGGTCACAGAAAAGTTTGGGTTGAAAGGCACCTTTAAAGATCATCTAGTCTGAAACTCCAGGATCTATTTTTTTTAAAAGTAGTACCATTGGCAAAAAGAGTTAATCAGTCAAATGCTAGCTTGTGAGAGCTGCAGCAAGATCTCTTAATTTACTGTGTTTACCAAAAGAGAAAGGTAAGTCTGGTCAGTGTGGTCACTTCTTCTTTACTTGTTCTATGGGAGAAGTTAAAAGTGGGAGCAAGGCAAGGTTGTGTTCTGTATTGATAAAGATAACCTGAAGTGAATTAGGAAACTTGAAGGTTGTTTTGAGCATCTTCTTAATTTAAAAATACAAGGGTAGACAGTAGGCAAAATGTAGACACAAAGATATATATTTGCAAGCTATTTTCTGAATAAAAGCTGGGAATTGCCTTCCCAAGGGACAGCATGGACAATATGTGCTAGATTTTAATATGAAGTTCCTGCTGTAATTGTCATGCTTTGGTGAGATGATTTAGCCAAACAGGGCAGACAATATCTGCAATCAATTTTTTTCAGATAGAGGCAGAACTGAACTGCTCTATCTATTGAATTATATAGTGGAATTTCCACCAGACACTGGGAAAAGCTCAGGACAGATCCATTTAGGTTTGACTGTCCAGTATTTTTATTGAATAAACCTACATATCAACTGTAGGTAGAAATTCTTAAACTCTTAGTACACGCGAAAGGCAAAAAAAGGTGTTTAAAAAGTGTTAAATTCAGTTTGAGAAATCTGCTTTTGTTTTCATTTTTTACTCTGATGGTGGCACAAAACCTAGTGAAGATAAAATCAAAGAAAAATGAATGGTTTAGAAAGCACTTCGTCAATGAAAATGAACATAGGTGGTTTTAAAATATTACTGGACAACTGGCATGAGCTCTTAAGGGAGTGTACATAAAGACTCTCTGGAAATATCTAGATTTCATGATTGAAGGACCATCTCTCTTTCCTCTCTGAATTAGAGCAGATTGTTCTGTAATAAAGGTTGTCCATAGATAAAAAAAAAACATGAAGTAGCAATATGATTTAATGAAAAATACTAACCCTTGACATTCTTGATAACTTTTTGTTTTGTATTCATACTAATTACACGTTGGGATATCTACACTTGAAACTGAAAAGGACCTCTGAATGTTTGTGTGAATGAATGTGTGTGTATGGATTGGGGTTTGTTTGTTTTGTTTATTTAAAAAAAAAAAAAACTTAATCTGTAGCTTTTTGCAGTCTTAATGGAGGAAGCTGTTCAAGGGTTTTCTTGGTCTTGTACAATAAAATCTGGTAATAACTTGCCATAATACTTTCACTAAAAATGTTCACCAAATAATCCTGAACAGCTGGCATAACTCAGTTTCTCTTGCTAAAATAAAGTGACTCAGTGCAGAGGTGCTAAACCTTTGGAGTTTGGCCGGTAGAAGTAGAAGAAAGAGAATTATCTCAGTTACACAGTGCTGTAAACACTGCTTCTTCAGCTGTGAGCAGTGTGTAACATCTTTGTGCAGAGAATGCGTCCACATAGTCACAGTTCAGTGCTTAAAGTCTTGAATGAAAAATTGAGGTCAAAGAAAGGAAGGCACCTTCCTTGAATTGTGTAAGAAACTGATGCAGACTTAAAATATGCAGAGTTACTTTTTCCTTTCTAAGGTCTAAAACTAGTCTTCAGCTACTTCTGGTCCCATTGAGGAACTCAGGAAATCAGTGAAAGCGGAGCGTGATACATGTGATAATTGCAAAGGCTTTTGCTATTTGCAGAACAATCTGGACACCTCAAGGGAAGAAGTTATCTGCTTCTTTCCCACTGGTAGGCTACTAAGGCAGAGTAAGTATTTAGGAAGAAAAGGAGCTTCTCTCATTTGTGTTAGTAGAGAAACTTTGTCTGAGGAACAGCAGTTCCCCTGTTGTTACCCTTGCAGACAAAAAGGTGGGGTTGCTGAGACATTGGCATAAAATAATGTGTTTCTCTGCAGTAGTTATTTTAAAGTATTTCTGACAAAAAATAGCGTCATTCTGCAGTTGTCAATGGCTTACCTTGCACAATTGTTAGAAGAAGAGCAAGGCTGTATTAGGAAGCAGAAATTTGCAGCATTTGGCATCACCATTTGCTTCTGCAGAAATGCACTACAAATAGTAGAATGTTATTTACATCTGTGGGTATATGAATCCCCAGCGTAATATGTTTTACTTCTATTCTGCAGAGCATTTGACGTAGGTAGGAGGAGCAGGTATTCATTGTTGGTGAAAAGCGCTGTACGTTACCTGCCCCTTTAGAAGGGAAATTTGATGTGGTTTTATTTAAAAGCTGCCAATGCCAGAGGCATATTTTTTATTATTATTATTCTTATTTTAAAAAAACCATGTCAAGGACTTCCTTATCCCTAGAGATTGCTCAGTTTCAGACTCTTTGTTGGAACTGTACTGCCAGCAGCCTTCCTGGCCTCTGGCACTATCAACAGAAAATGCAGCTCTTAAAAGAATGGATTATAGTTTTGGAAGGGCTACTGGAGGGGGGAGACGATACCAAGACTGGCAGCGAAAAGCAGAACTTGGCATTGCAAAGAAAGGACAGAAAAAACATTCAGGCTCCTTGAAGCTTTTGATGATGGTAAAATAAGGCTGAATGAAGGAGGAGAAAAGAGAAATAAAACAGGTGGAAGGAGAAAGCATTAGCAGGCCCCAATAGAGGAGGGGAAGGTATTATTGAGTTTTAGATCCTGTCTTTTTTGCAACATATGCTTGAAAGAGGGAATTTGTGATCTCCAGGGTTTCAGTTTAGTAATTTAAATCCATGTGATATAACTTTGGGGGGTTCCCCCACACAAAGTCACATGAGCTTAGTCTGTCAGGCATATGGAAACTGAATACCTGAGCTGTTGTATAACTTCTAACTGACTGAAGAGTGGAAGAGCAGAACACAATGGCACATTCATTAGGTAAATATTCCTCAACCCTCCACAGTTCCAACACATGCTCATTTTTACATAATATATTGCTCAGCTGGATGCAGGATCGTTAGCTGGTGGCAGGGCAGGACTGCAACAGGTTTGCAAACAACCTTTGCATCCTCTGGGGAGAACAGTGAAGCCCAAGTGGCACCTTGGATTGTCCTGCAGGTCAGGGGGCATACAAACTGGCTGCTGCTTCAGAATGGTCACTGGCCTTTCTCATTCCTTTTAATTTCTTCCCTCTCCATCCTTTCTGTCTGCTCTTGCAGAGCCTGTTTGAGTCCTTGGCAGACAGCATTATGGGTTGTCTACCATAAGGCTACAGTGGGAGTAAGGAAGCTCTTGAGCTTTTAAGGCCAATCCTAGATTATTCTGGGTCCTTTAAGGTAGGTGGGTGGGCGTGAAGACAGGAGAGATTCTTATTAAATTACAATTAAATAGGAACTTAACTTTTGCTCCTGTTAACTCAGCACAAACCAAGACAGATATGGGTCATATTCTTTTTTGCACTACAGGTATAGATAACAGTGGAGAAAATAAATGCACAGGTCAGATCAGTGGGGTGGGAAGCACCCATCTTGTGCAGCTGTGCCTCTGACCATAGCTACTTTCTGAACAGCTTGGAAAGCCTTCCTATGGAGATTTTTGCTATTTAAACAACAAGAGACTGCAATCTGCACTCAGGAAGCATTATTTTAATCAAAATATTTGGCTTTTATATCCATGCACACACATGCATGTTTGCAAACCTGCAGTACAACAGCACAGTCTGGGGTCTATGCTTATTATTTTAGTGGTAGTGAATATGAAGAAATTAGCCACTAAACCAGATGAAAAACTGAGTTCCTGCAAATTTAATTGGAACTGTGGTTGGATAAAGGACACAGGCATATGGCTGTGCTCTTGATCAAAAGAATCTGAAGTCTGCTGGCCTAATGGTTTTCATCTCATTTCACTGGCCTTTGACCCTGAGAATTTTGTATAGCTAATAAATTCAGCCACTAGTGAATTATTTGCTATTCATTTCAGAGATTCACTATGCTACAAAAATTGTGATGTCTGTCTCGTAGTAAGGATGAACATTATGCTGGAGCAGTTGAGTCTCGGGTGTGTAGTGAGGCACAGAGTCAAAGCCAGGCTGTTCTTTGCTGCTGTAAACACATCTCTGGCTTGCTGCTGGAGCATGATTGCTTGGATTATACTGTTGCTCTCAGAAAATGTTGGGGTTTTTTTCCTAAGTATCTGTGGGAGGGTCACGTTTTAAGTGTTGAACATCATTTGTAATTAAGGGATCTTGGCGTATTTTCTTAAAAGCTGAAAGGAAATGAAATTAAACAGTCCTCCATGCTGTTCTGACTTCTGCTTTAGGAAAGGATGCCAGATATCGGGGTAATAGGCAACACATTTGAAAATTTTCTCTAAATGTTGTTGCAAGGCCTGTGGAAATGAGTGGATCTCCAGAGTGCTAAAAAAGTATAAAGTTTTATTGCTTGCTGTAAAGCTACTGGTGGAGGGAGTAGTTACACTAAAGCAAGATGAAGTTTAAATTTAAACAAAGCTGTCTGTTGTGCTCTATATAGGTAGATCCATGTAGGTATACTTCTTCTGAAATAAGCACCTTTTTAGAAGGTCTCGGAGAGGAAATGCAGTGAGAGTGTGTAGATTAGTTTATTGTGGATAAACTTTGATTCTCTCCTTACACTTACTCCTGAAGAGGAGTCACACTGTCTTAAGCATGTAGCATTTTACTTTAACTGTAAATTTTGTCATGGAGGCAGGTAAAATGAGGGGAAAGAAATGAGCGTTTGCAGATTTAACTTGTTGTCCTGCCTCTTTGGCAGTTCTAAATATCAGGAGCATGTGGAGAGTTACTGGCAGCCTTACAGGTTATGTGGAGCTCCAGCAGCGTGGCTGCCAGTGAAGCCAGCACTTACTAATAACTGACTAATTGTTTCTGTCACACCTGCACAAGCCTTTCTATCTCTCTGAAACACATTAGCATTCATGAGAAGTTACTGAACCATGATGAATCACAAACACATTTTAAGTAATTCTTTTGTGATTCTCCTTGGGCCAAGTACACCTTTTCTAAACAAGACCTTGTTTTTCCACCTCATGAAACATTTTATTTCATTTAACTGAAAGTCAGAGAAATTAAACCCTCTTCTGTGTATTCAGGCTTACCTTTTAATGGGGACTTCATATTCTTGCTTCTGACTTTTTACCTCTGAGCTTCATTGTGTGGTTAGATAAAAAAGCTCTGATCTGTGCTGGTTTTATTGATGCAGTAATGTGGCTAGATCACATATTGTGACACATTAGTTGTGAAGCTTTGGATGCCAGTTCTGCCACCTCCCTGGGTGTTCACCCCGTTAACAGCTGGTTTCCACAGAGGGCTGTGTCCGTCTCAGTATTGCTCATTGAGTCAGATGATGGTTACTTGAACTGCATGGGAACTCCACAAGCCTTTTCCATATGAGAGTGCCTGTGCTATTCCAGGATCTTGCTGTGATCTCACCAGTACATGCCTGCCAAGTGCTTAGTTTGATTTACTGTTCTCATTTTCAATGTAGACTTAGACAGTTATGAAAGGAATGATTAAATCAGAGTGGGAATGACTATGCAAATAACTGATGGAAGTGTAAGAGTGAATAGCAACAGCTATAGAGTTTTTTATCTTCAGTTATTTATTTGAAAAGTTATTTAAAGACAAGATTGATCAAAACTGCTGTGTTTTGCTAGGGCTGAAAGGAGATCTTGTGCAATGAAGTGGAAGTATTAGCTGAGATCACGTATAAAAGAAAACCTTTTGTATAACAGGTGTTTCCAGCGTGCTAAGCCAAAACTCCAGGATGGATTTCTGCTGGCAAAATGTTGTATTAGGTATGAGGAGCAAGGATATCTGTGCTTGAAAGAGTTGGGTCATTCCTGCCACCCTCTGAAGTTTTAGCTTGGTACCCCAAGAAACAGCAGCAGATTTTTTTGCTCCTTTTTATGGGATCTGTGTCTCTTTTCTCCTTTTCTACTCTACCCTTAAATTGTCAGCTCAATCAAACCAACTCCATAGAGCAATAGAGGTCCCAAAGATGCAAAGTTCAGACAGGTTTTTGAAAGTAGAAAACTGGGCAGAGCAGAAATTCTAAGGGAAAAGTTCTGGGGTGAGCCTTATTAAACAGCTAGAAACCTGCACCAGGAATTCTGATGGGTTTGCCTTAACCCTGCTGCTCACATTGGAAGCTTTTTCCTCTCTTTTGTTAGACAAATGTATGAGAAAATAATATTTTGCCTTTTTTAAGGAAAACTGAAATGACAGTCCTGAAAGCCAAAACTTGTACTAAAATTAGATTGTCATCTCTTAACTTACCTGACTTCTACTCTGAAACCTGCAGGTTATGACTTTACACAAAGCCTCATTGTCAGAGTAGTTGTAGAAACCTCTAGATAAGTGAGATTCAGGCTGCTCTAGCAATTTCATCAAAATGTTTAAATAAAAATACTGGCAAGCACTCACTTTAAACATTAAAAACTTCAAAATTCCAATGAAGCACTATATTTTAGACACTTTTAGGCAGTCCTATTCTGCTCATGAAAGAGTATGGCTAATGAAGGAGACCTAACAAAATGAAAAAGGTACTGTGCATCCATATGGAAGAGTGCCGTGCAGATGGCAGACAAATGCAGAGGAACAGTTATAAAATCCTGCTGTAATGAAGAGCTCAACTAAAAATAAATTTTCATTGCCCAGTGAGGATGGATTACAAATTAATTTTGTGTTTGATAGGCAGTTGTTCGGTGCTTTAAAACATCCTAAAGCACAAACTCATGTTGCTATGTTTTACCGTAACAGTAAAGTCCACAGGTCGGTTTTTGTCTTTTTATAAACGTTTTAAATTCTGCAGGGATGCAGAAGGGAAGAACATGGTGGTTGATGGAAATAGGATGTTAATTGTTTCCAAATGCTGGCTTGCTCATGAGGTAGAATTTATCTCTGGTTGGAGGAGCCATGTAAATGGTCAGGGGCTATCAAGGCACCAGATGGGGTCTTAGAGCTGGTCTGACAGTAGCTTCTGCTATAACTTTCCTCAGGCCTCAGTTGGTGGCTTAGTTCTGCTTTTTGACCTGCAGCTAGCCAAGGGCCTGACCAAGCTGACTTTTCTAGCTGGTGCTGGGAGAAAGAACTTGGGGCTCTTGTTTTTCCTCCTGGCCAGTAGTGCCATGGCTTTCTTCTGGTACCTGCTCACAGATGAAATGAGTAGGTGCTGTAAGGCAGTATCTCTCAAATTCTTTAAATAATTTCTTTAGTAATTATGTTTAGCATAAATTTCATCTTCATTTTGAGCACAGCATGCTCCCTTGAGTTTACGTGTCTCCCTATTCAAACACTTTAGATTAATTAAGGACCTTTTTTTGGCGATACTCTTCTACTCTAAGCCTTTCTAGATCAAGACTCATGGACTATTTTGATGTACACTCACCAATTGAAATATAGCTGTCACTCTTGGCTGTGTTTTAGTCCACTCCAGTCCCAGCTGCCTTTCTTGCTTTAGTTTCTGAGGTTTTGTCTTTTCTGCCCTAAATGTCTAAATTCTCACTTGTCAATCTCATTTACAGATCTTAAAATTAAATCTAAATTTCCTAGTCATTTTTGAGAAGGAATGTATGGGAATATGTGTATTAACCATAAAAAATATCAGTCCTTTGGGAACCACATCATTTTACAGTTTGTGTTTCTACCTACTGATATTTTTAACTAGGCCATACTTGCCTTTCTTACCTTCCCCCCCCCCCCCCCGCCTAAGGGAACACTATTTGAGGTGAACTTTCTTCCTTTAGGATTTTGAATACCAGTTAGAGCAGGATTGTTCATCTTTTACAGACATTAATTCTGGGTTATCGCTTCTGTAGCAGTCCTGAATATTATATGCCTCTTCTGGGTTTGTGGGTTAATGTTAATTTAATGCAATTATTTTCAGCTGCTGTCTATTCTCTTTAAATCCTGTACTCTGCTGTGCTAAGCTAATGAAACACAGCTATTGTGGTGTACTCTGCTTCTCTGCTTGCTTAAGGCTGTTGTAATGTGGAACACACTAACTGATAGAGATTTTCCTGTCTGCAGCACACGGAAGTTCACAAAGGGCTGCAAGTTTTTTTTGCCCTTCTAAATTCATTTTTTTTGCTCGGTCTTTTGTTACTTCCTTACATTTGGAATCTCCTTATATCTTATGTGTCTTGGTTTTAAGGAAAAAAACTCCAAAGTCTTAAAGTCAGTAGGTGAAGGTATGGAAGGAAGGAGATTAAAAGTTTCTGGTCTGCTGATTCACCTTTCGCTCCAGTGCAGATGCATCCTGAGCATCTCTTACATGTTTTAAGAACCATATGTTCAGGATGGCGGAAGTTATGCTGGTTCTTATAGACAGGGCATCTGGAGTACGTATTTCAGGATATTTGTTGTGGTCAAGCTCTTGGTAGCTTGTCACAACGAGAATCACCATGCTGCCAGGGCTGGACTGCTTTCCAGATAAGCTAAAAATGCTCACCTACTTGAAGAGGGTGCAGGATTCAACTTGAAGTCAGCAAGATGACTTCACTGCTGTATCATGTAGGAGGAGAGGATTCACTGCAAGGGAGGCAACATATGTTTAAACTTAAATATCGTATAATTAGCCAAACTGGCAAAGGAAACTGTGAACAACATAAGGAATATGTATTAAGTCCATTTTATGATGTTTAAAGATTTCCCCAGTGTAAGAACCCCCACTCCAGTATTAATATTTTTAAAATGTCCCTATCCTACTAATATATACATTTGACTTTGTCAGCAGTAGTTATGTCAGCAAGAGTTGAAGCTTGGTTTGCTCAGTTTCTTTCTTCCCCAGGTGTGTTGATACACCTGTTGTGGTGGGGAATAAGCTCAGTCTGGGAACCCATCCAGGTTAAAAATAAATTTTTTCGTTTTATTCAGCTTATGTTTTTGCTTGCTGGAGGCTTGGATCCGTTCCCCATGTCACACCACAAATGCTTTGCCTAATGTGACTGAAAGGCTCTGCTAGAGGGAGGGGATTAAGCAGGAGAGAAGGGGGAAGGAAGGACATGAATGGAAAACTTGGCCCCTGGGAGAAATGCCTCTGTAAATAGACCTATAGGGGAGATTGTAGGCGTCAGTAAAGATGTAGCAAGCTTGTGAATGAGAGCAATATGCCACTCTTCCAGCTGTACATATTTTTAAATAATATTAACAGGTTTAACTGTGTGGGTATTCTTCATTATTTAAGTGAAAAGATGATTTTATTCTTGGCGTGGCAGATCCTAGTAAAATCAGCAAATCAGCCCCATTTCTTTTTTTAATTTTTTTTTTAACTAACATATTATTCAAGCCTATAGGCTGTTTTTCACCAAAATTAACAAGAGGCAGTCACTGCCTTGAAGATATTGACCTAATTGGGCAAGATCATACAGAATAAGGTCATACAGAGTCTGGGAGAGGAGCAGTGGCACCAAAAACAGTTTGGCCAAGTTCTGTAAGTGGGTCAGAAGCTGAGTCAGTCACCGAGGCCAGTCTCCCATGTCCATTAGATTTCCTATTCCCAGCCTTGTCACACTGCCAACCTCTGGCTTTCTGCAGTAATCCCCTTCATCCCCCAGAGCTGGGCCCGAAGCTGCCAACATGGGAGAGAGAAGGGGGAAGCAACAAGGGGTTTTGTTTATAAACTTTTCTGTGTAGTGTGTGGTGTTTTGACGTTTGCTTTTTCAGGATGTGACACCATTTGTCACTGATGTTTGTTCTGGTTGGCGGTGCCAGCAGCAGCTCCTCGCTTCGAGTGCACGCGCGCGAGGTCTCGGGATGAAAATCCTTCAGCGGAGTGTGCTCTGTTACACACACAGACTGAGAGCTCTTCTGCTGCCTGCCTTAAACCCCTTGCTCTACTGGTGTTTGAAGCAGGGTAGCTATCAAAACCTTCTGTCCTTAGTGCAAACTGTTCCACAGGAGTGCGTGCCTCCGACCTTTTGTACCGTAGCCAGACTTGGGAGGAAACAGTGGTTTGTGCATTCTATAGTAACAGTGTTGCTACCATAACAGAGTTTTGTGCTTGCTTGCATCTTTCTGCATTTTTTTAGGTTTTTTTTTAAATGCAAAAAGAAGAGCCTGAAAATTGAACTTTTCTGAAACTTTTCAACCTCTGTTTTTCACATGGTTTCAGTGGAACGATGTGATACCTTTTTGTGTATGAGGTGCTGTGAGGGAACAGTTCTGTTCAACTTAGCTTCATGTTAGACCTTTATGCTTCATTATAAGAGGGTTTCTTCTGTGCCTAGAAGAGTTTTACAGCAGCTGTTAAGTGCTGAAGAGCTGGAAAAAGCTTTGTGAAAGTCTGGGAAGCAATTTTCATTTCAAGGCTCATGTATAATTAAGAGTTGGACTCAGTGATCCTTGTGGGTTTCTTCCAACTCAGTATTCTGTGAATCTGTGTAGTGATGTCCTCTTTGGTAGTCATGTATCACCTTATTCTTTGGAGTTGTGACATTGCTTATGAGTCACACTTTCATATGGGTCTAATTTGTTTATTAACTCCACTCTGCTGTCCTCTGTCAGAAAAAGCATATTATTTCTGAGGTTACTCAGAAAGCTGGCACAGTGAAGTGTTTTATGGAAAAGCAAACAAAAAAAAAAGCCACCCTGTACAGTCGCCAAGAGTGTATCTGCTGTCCTTTTCACTTGGAGTACCACCAAACTGGAGAAAAACTAGTCTCCTATCAAGAAAAGAAAACAAACAAATAATGTCTTATTCTTTCTTATGTTTGTAAGTAAGATGAGAGAGTGAAAGCTGATATAGGTGGAGGATTTCAGAGTAGGGGGGCAAAAAGACACTTATTAATAAAACAAAACCCCATTTTTGTGAAGTCCATCTGTGACAGCACTGCTTTTGCACTGCCAAAGGAAGTCTTGGCTACTTCTCTCACAAACTTTATAAAGAAATGTGACATGTTGGACCTGTAGTAATGAACATACTCCCAGGGCTGAGAGGTTGGCCATAAAAAATGATTGATTTTTGTTTTCCTAACTGCATAACTATTTGCATTACACTGAACAGCTGATACTGAATTCCTTCATCTCAGATGAGTATCCCGAATGAATAGCCATGTTGGTTGTTCTAAAAGGTTTGTAAAGCAGGGTTGTTCTGGTCTATCTTTCTGCCATTACAGCAGCTTCAGCTGTGATTTCTTGTAGCAGTTCTGTCTTAAGTTAATATTCTAAGTATTGGGTTCCTTCAGTTTTCTATCCTCATCATACACTTTTTTCAGACTACTTACGTCAGGCTTCATGCTTCTCATCACTGTACTAACAGTGATTCCAAGCTTGTTGGGTTTTGTTTCATCTTGACTTTGGCTTTCTCTGTGCTACTTCTACTTCTCTGTGCTGCCTTACCAAATTCTGTTCCACCTCACTTTCCTACTTGTCAGCAAATCTGTAGCAAGAACTCTTAGCTCAGAGGTGCTGACAGGAAGCAATCAAATCCAAAACACAATCAAAATATTCCTCATTCATCACTGGCTTCTTGCTGCATCTTATCTATTCCCTTTTGTCATTTAGATTGTCAGTTTCTTAAAGCAAAAGATAATTTTCTTTGTAATTTGACTAGCACTGAGCACTTTACCGGTACCTAATAAATACCAAACCAAATAATTTATATCCACATAATAGCCTGTTTTTACACAAATCTCATAGATGTGTCTTTTATGTTTCCTGTCCCTATTTTTTATCCACCTTGCAAAGCAGCAAGGTGGATAAAAAATAGACTGCATAGTGCAGTCTAGCACTGGAAAAAAGTGCTTTGAATTAGATCTATTACCAATAGATTTTGTTATGTTTCTATGGGGTTTTTTTGGTCATGCTAGTTTTGGGAAGGGTCTTTTGGTTGGGATTTTGGGTTTCTTTGGTTTGGTTGGATTTTTTCCCCTTAATTGCTTATGCCACTGAGGTTCAAGATATGTTACCATTACAATGATGCCTGGATGGCACCTTATATTATGTAGCTCACTATAGCTGTGAAGCCAGCTGGATCAGGGAGGATAAACCTTGCCCCTTCAGCATAGTTGTTGTTGGGGAACTGATAGATCTCCTTACCCTTATCTTCTATATAGCTCTGAATCTAGGCATTACTAAGCATTTCTGATGCTTTCTAATTAATTTGCTGTTGCTGGCTACATTTTTTGCTTCTGCTGGAGCCTGTGTTTGCAAAATTACTGTAAAAAGACTGTGTGGATGAATATCAATCCACACTGAACTGGGAATTTACCAGGGCACTAAAACTACACCCAAGCTGTGTGGCAGGTGTGTAGCATGGTCATCTTGGCTGGCCTGTGGAGGGCTGATCCTATCTGTCCTCCACACAGGAGTTTTCTTCTACTGGTGTAGCCTCCGAAGGTGATGGCATTATCTCACAGATTAAAGGTGAAATCACAGTGTGACTTGGGCTTAGAACTATGTCTAGGTGAAGATCCAGCCAAAGGCTTTCAGAGACATCTGTGCCTTGTCAGGCCACCTGTGCTAATGGCTATTTCATTCCATGTGAACTTTCTGTATTTCCTCACCACATACACCATTTTAACTCTGGAGGAGTCTGTTTCAAATGCCATCTCTTTTGGTCAGGGAGTGAATGTTCTCCAAGCTTAATCTTAATCAAAGAAGTCACATCAGGAGAGACTAGTTTGCTGTTGCAAAGGCAATGTAATTCATCTTGTACCTCTTGTTGTGACAAAAGTATTTGCAAATACTTTTTATTTTGTGCAGTGAACAGGCCTGGATGCATCTGCTCCATGTTATACTGTATACACCCCATGGGCTCTGTGAGTTATCTGTTTGTGTTTCACCACAGTTTTAGTAGTTATTCCAGGCATATGATGGAATAAAATAATCCACTTCTCCGGGTTATCATCTTGCACATGTTCGGTTAAGTTGCATATGCTTATCCTTGTTTCATGTCAGATTTTGTTCCCAGGTACATTTGATAGGCACAGGATGAAAGCTTTTCATGTCACATTTATGTTGCTTGCACATTTGGTTAGAAGTTGTATCTTTTTGACCTTTGCAACCCAAAGGAATTCTCACAAAAACAACTGAGGTTTGGGATAATGTCACAGGAGAAGATCCTGACTTTTGTTTCTTGCTCCCAAAGTTGAGTAATTTTAAATTATCATGGATCAATTTGAATGCTGATTTTGCTCCTGTATTCTCTTCTTTTTGTATGCTTCTAAAGCTAGTGATTACCTACCAGTTCTTTATTGATTTAGTAGGTAATGCTGTCTAGTATTGCTGTCTGAGGGAGGCACTGTGAGGACAAATGCACAAAAAGTTGTCAAGCATTTAGTTCTGTAATAATGACCCACATAAGAATTTAGAAGCAAAGAGCTTATTTGCATGTATGCAGTTAAAATTGTTCAGGAATTCTGTGACTCTGCCAATAGTATAGAGTACTCAGTTAATGGAGCTGCAGCAAAAAAAAAGAGCAACTACATAGCTACAGAATATTTTACTGGTATTAAGAATAAATGTACAATTTCTAATACGTGATTTGACTGAATACCATAAATTTATGATTAGTATATGCATTTCTGTAGACACAAATGTGTAATGTTGGGGAAATGTAGTGTGAAATAGCACATGAACAAAGCATTGATGAAGTGTTTAGAATGTCTTTAAGTTAATGAGGGAGACTTATTTAAATTAGATGATACTTCAGAGAATGCTGCTCTCTGTTCTAGATTACAAATATCTGCTATTTAAATATTTTTCTCTGGGGGTTGGTGATAAGAGTGGGAGGAGATGCATTTCTAGCTTCATCTGTATCCTTGAATTAACTATGAAAAGGGGTGGGTTCTTCATTTAACTAACTTAAGCTAAAATCTTAGTAGAAACATGCTTTATAGTCTTCTGTACAAGCTTCTACAACTTATTTCAATAAGTGTTTTACTTTCATTAGTTGACCATATTGGGAATGTAGGTTTCTCAGGACCAAGACCTCAAGTACCAGCTTGCTGTGCATTAGTTCTTGCTGTGTTTAATAGCTGAGCCTTCTTGCCTTCACCTCCACCTCTGGCAACTGAGCCATTTTCCCCCTTGGATAGGTCAAGCTGTCTTTGTGAAAGGTTGTAGATATGACTCTTATACATGAGGAAGCTTTGCCCACAGAAGAGTCAGCCCTCATGCCCTCCAAAAACCTTCTGCAAGATTGACATCATTGAACCTCAGATTTGGTGAGGGAGGCACATTTTATTTGTTTGAAGTTAAGAAATCTACATTAAATTTAATTTAATAAGATGTTTCCTCCCATCTGTATGCAAATATCAATCTTTACAGCAGTAAATAAAAGATCAGATGTCAATATGAAATCTTTCCTTTGGATTTAAGGGACAATAGAACTGAGAGATCTGGTGAAGACTTTGAATCTGTTTTTTGCTACAAGCTAAAAAAAAAAAAATTGATTTCCAGTAGATAGGAAACATTGATATTCAGTTTATCTGAATTCTGTTACTTAAGTGTACATAAGTGGGGTATTGGTGTGTTATAAGGGAATTCATTGGTAATTCATCAGTAATCTCAGTCTTTTATACGAAGTATAAGATAGTTTATCTTCTTTGAGAAACCATTTAGCATATGCTGAGGACTTGTCTACATAGGAACACTTGGAAGAATTAATCCAGACTGAGATATACTTTGAAAGTGGATTAAATTACATAGTACTCCTATACAAGGACATGAAGCAGAATTTAAGTGGCTTTAGTTTTAATTTCTTTACTTCCTTAGTTAAGTACATTAAATCAAATTAAAGGCATTTAAATTTTACTCAAATGCCTATTGAAGGCATTTTATGTAATCTTATTATCCTACTTTTAGTAATGTTTATCTGTATTTACTTTCATTTTTTTCTTGTAAGCAAATTGGAGGAATGTTCAAACAAGCAGAAGTCAATATTAGTCAGTTCAGTGTACTTTCATGGTTTTTTATATCTTGTGTACTAACATTCTGAGGTTGACCAACCCTGTCTCTCCACTTGCTGATTCTACCCTTCTTCTAACTCTAACTCTCTCACATGCCTCATTTGCAAATTGTCAGTAATAATTTTTATATCCTCAAAGAGCTCTCCATATGAGAAATGCTGAGCAATGGCTGTGGTGGTATTTGATTAACATCCAGATGGAAATCTGACGTTTGCCTTTGTTCATTGCTGTAAAGGTGAGGGTTGAGTTGGGGAAAATTAGTAATTTACAGGAACTTTACCCATGAGTATAGCTATTTTTTCTGTGAAATTATGTCGACACAAACAAACTGTTGTTTTAATGTTACACAGAGTTTAGGCATCTACATCTGATTTTGGTGCACCTGGCTTACTATCTTTGTGTGAGATAAAATGTTGCTGTCTTTTGTAGAGCCTAAGATGAGCGGTGTAGACACACATTAATCTACAGATGTTAAATATGGGGGTTTGTATCCTTTACAGAAGTGGAGACAAAATGTGAGAGAAATGTTGCTCTGGCTAACTGTAGCTAACATTGTAGAAGTTGATTCGCAAAATGGCAGCAGCAGCTTTGGGCCTTTCAAAATACACTGCTTTTTTCCTTTTTTTTTTCCTTTTTTTTCCCCTTTTTTTTCCCCTTTTTTTTTCCTTTTTTTTCCTTTTTTTCCTTTTTTCCTTTTTTTTTCCTTTTTTTCCTTTTTTCCTTTTTTTTTCCTTTTTTTCCTTTTTTCCTTTTTTTTTCCTTTTTTTCCTTTTTTTCCTTTTTTTTCTTTTTTTTTTCTTTTTTTTCATTGTTTGAGGCTGGATATAAGTCTAGTGACATGGGGTACTCGAGAATAGTAAATATTGCTATGCACAAATATGAATGAGTGGCTCGAAAGTTTAATGACTAATTACTCATGTTGGCATTGCAGTATGAGGGCTGTATAACACTGCTGTCTGAGGAGACAGACAGTGATTGTGAGTGTTCCTTCTGAATATGCAGAATGGTGATCTCTGGTGTGTGTTTGTCCTGTACGTGGCAGCATCTACCAGTGGGCAGTTGTAACATCTGATGATTTAAATTGCAAAATGATGACTTTACACTCAATTCTATAAGAAACCAACCTTTTCCTCTCCCACCCACAGCCCCATTGAGAAGTGAAATGTACTGAGATGCAAAAAGTATGTCAAATATGCATTTAAATGCCTTGCTTCTCTGACGTTTCATTTGATATGTGCTACATGTGACTTTGAAGCATAATAGCACATTGTGCTAAACTGATGGAGTTAGTCAGTGTTTGATCTCTTCAACGGAACAAATGGATTGTTTTAATACTTTTTAATGACCTTTTAGAGAGGAGAATTGATTTTGTACATTTTTAAATGGAAACCAGGACATAGCTGAGTCTTCTTTTTCTTTAGGGTTTGAGCAAAGTAATCACAGATTTAATCACAAAATATTTTAAGCTGAAAGGGACCCACAAAGATCACTGAGTCCAGAAGTTATCAACAGCTTTGGAATTAAGATCCTTAAGATACACACATTCTAGTGATAGAATTGGAGGAGTTGGAACTCTGTTTACCTGCTGATGTTCACAAAACTTCTGGATGGTGCACCTTAAAGTCAGAAGCTTATAGCTTTGCTTATTAAAGTTACATTCCTGTGAATATAGCACAGGTGAGCGAGAAGGAGGGCACACAAAAAGCATACTTAGCAAATACTGGTTTGTGCTAATAGCCTTTCTTGTCACCTTCTGGCAGCATTTTTGAAGTACCAGGTTTTAAGCCAGGCGGCATCAGTGTGGGTATAGGTAAGTCAAACAATGGCAGGTTTGAATATAAGCAGATCAAACTGGCTCTGTACTTAGCCAGCATTTTTGAAATATTGCTAAAATTAGTTCTGTAGATAACTGCAGCTGATATGGAGGTTAGCTCTGTTGGGTAGGTCTAAATAAAAATCTTGCCCTAAGATTGTTTTTAAAATTAACCTTGCTTTTGCTTCCTGCTTTCCCACCCACGTTTTTGAAATAATGCTACATCTTGAGATAACAATTTGACTATTATCCCTTGTGTATGGTTCCTGGTTCTACAGTTAGGTAAGAGTATGAGCAAAATGTAAATTCTTTGGTAACTTGGTAGAAGATACTATTTCATTACAATTGCTATTTAATTTTTGCAAAAGAACTTCCCACGCTGAATGTTCTTTTGAGTTATTTGAGGTTGATTTTTCATGAATAAAATTCTTAGTCATCTCCAGAATCTATGCAATATCTTAAAGAAATGAAGATTTTGCACATTTCAGTAGTTCATTGGTCTCCTTTTGCACCTCTCTTGTCTCCTTGCTTTGCATGTAAGAAGCTGCTCTTCTGGCTGTAGCACTAGCCTTGAAGCTGGGAGTTAAGTGATGAAATCCTTCCTTCATGGAAACCAACAGCAAAGAAATTTGCATTCATTTTCTACTTTAAGCCCTGACATCGACTTTCTGTGTGACCTTGGTGTGAAGGTCTTATCAGCAGAATTTATGCAAATAATCTGCACCTTGTTCTGCAGAACAGGAATATATCATGGGCTGACACATGGCAAAGTTGCATACAAGCAAATTATACGTTTGGCAGTTCATGATTTCCTCTTCTTGTGTGGCAGAACTCTTGAGGATATGTGAGGTCCTTCACATTTTGTCAAAATATAGATAGCCTATCAAAGCAGGACGCATCTTCACAATGGCTGTAGTCTTGTCTTGAACCTCTGCCCCACAGCTGCACATCTTACATCAGTTTATGTTGTGTATGGTCTTGGATGAGTAATTTTGTGGAGGGGAGTAGAGTACTAGAATGCTGTGCAAATTGGCCCTTGTTGCAGTGAATAGAAGCCCATGGATATATCACCATAGCTTTTTGTACCTGGGTAATTATATATATATATATATAAACTGGAGTGTTTCAGGACATCCTCATGAAGGATTTTGGGGTCACAAAAAGTTGTAAGTGAAACGGCTCCTGTAGCTTTATTGCAAATATCCATTCTTGATGCTATTCTAAAAGCCTGAGCTCATGAATTATAGAAGAGTTGGGGTTGGAAAGGACCTTAAAGCCCATCAAGTTCCAATCTCCCTGCCATGGGCAGATACACCTTACACTAGACCAGGCTGCTCAAGGCACTACCCAAGCTAGCCATGAACACTGCTAGGGATGGGGCACCTACAGCATCTCTGGGACACCTGTTCCAGTGCCTCACCACTCAAAGATATTTTTCCTAATATCTAACCTAGACCTACCCTCTTTCAGTTTAAAGCCATTACTCCTTGTCTTATCACAATATGCCTTCCCCGTCTCTTGTTGGCCTCCTTTAGGTACTGGAACACTGCTCTAAGGTCTTCACAGAGCCTTCTCTTTTCCAGTTGATCAGACCAGACTCTCTAAGCCTGTTATCACAGGAGAGGTTCTTCACCCCTCTGATCATCTTTGTGGCCCTCCTCTGGACCTGCTCCAATAGGTCTTAAGGGTCCTGCCCTTTGGGAAAAAAGGGAAATAAGGAAGACTGGGGGAAGTACCAAACCAGTAAGTAGCACCTTTGTGCCTGTCAAAGACCATTTGGCAGATCCTCCTGGAAACTGTGCTAAGGCACATGGAAAGTAAGGAGCTGATTGATGAGAGCCAACATGGCTTCATTAAGGGCAATTTGTGCAGATCTGGTGACCCTCTACAATGGGGTTATGGCATTGGTGGATAAGGGAAGAGCAAATGACATCCAATCTATCTGGACTTGTGCAGACACTTGACACTGTCCAGCACGGTATCCTTGTCACTATCTGAAGAGACATGGATTTGATTGATGGACCAACTTGTGGATAATGAATTGTGTGCAAAGTAACAGTCAGAGACCTGTGCTCAACAGCTCCATGCCCAGGTGAAGAGTCATGATGAGTGGTGGGGGGTCTTTAATGGGATCAGCATTGTTGAACACCTTTGTCAGTGACGTGGACCATGAGATTGAGGGTGTACAGCAAGGTTGCTGGTGACACCAAGCTATGTATTGAGCTTGATGGGCTGGATAGAAGGGATGCCATCCAGAAGGATGTGGACAAGTTGAGAGATATGTCTGTTGGTCACGGTCTTGTTAAACGTCCTGTTGTTGGATTTGGCCCATCTGTCCAGTCTCTCCAGGTTTCTCTGCAGAGCACTCCTATCCTCCAGCAGATTGACACTCTCCCTGGCCCCAGCTTGGTGTCATCTGCAAATTTACTAATGGCAGACTCGATCCCCTCATCCAGGTCATAATAGATTATATTAAACTGGTCTGGGCCCAACACAGATCCCTGGGGGACACCACTGGTGACTGGTCACCAAGTGGATGCAGCACCATTCCCCACCACTTTCTGGGCCTGGCCATCCAGACAGTTCTTAGCCCACCAAGGAGTACACCTGTCCAAGCCGTGGGCTACAGCTTTTCCAGAAGTATTCTGTGGGAGATGGACTGAATTTCCCCTCCCCCAGCAGCTGTAGTTTAAAGCCCTCCTCACCAGCTTGGCAAGCCTGTCAGGCTAAATGACTACATTAAAAAAAAATTTGTTTGGGAGGGTAGTAACTCTCATTAGTCTAATTGCCGTAGCTGAAGAAGGTAAACAATTTAAGTTGCAAAAAAGTGTTTTCTGTCATCAAGTGCAAGCAGCAGACTTGAAAGCTAAATTGAAGTAAGAGAACACATGCTTTGAACTTGCTTAGATCTGTATCAGTCTGACAGAAAAGCATAGCTGATAGCTGCGGAGTAAAGAGCATGATGGAAAAGTAAAAGAAAGAAGAAGGCTGTTGTGTATGGGAAGGAGTGAGTCAATAACATATGGCTTGTAAAACATGAAGACATTTTATAATGTGCAATAAAATTATTGTCTCTCAATCTCATCTTTTGTTATGTATTAAAGCTATAATCTAAGACTTGTTTCTGGAAGGCTAGTGGTGAGATTTTTTTGTGAAGGATTTTTTTGTGTTTGTTTTTATTTCTCTTATTTAATGTCTCCAATGATAAGTGCTTTTTTTCTTGTTACCCACATGAGTTTGCGCTGGTGCAACTGTGTGCATCTAGCAATAGTTCATTTAAAATTACCATGTAAAACTAATTATGAAGCAATACCCTTTTTTTCAAACAGCAAGAATTAGTACCCACCTTAGCAGCGAAGATAACAAATATCAGCTGACAAAAGCAGTTCTTGATTTATATTTAGATACTGGGGTAGCAAAGTTTAGGGTTAAGTGCCTTTAGAATACACCTGTTACAGAAGGCAGCACTCGATTTGAAACAGGCATTTAGGTAAACTTAAAATTATAATTTTGAAGTTTGCTGCAGCTACATTTACTATTTGGTTGAGCCTCAGAAAAACTCATAAAGGTCCAGCTAATTGGGTGGGCATGCACCAATGCTATGCAATGCAGTGTTCTGTTATGATGGGATGTGTGTCATATTTGGGCTCTTTCCTATTGCACAGCTTGTATTCCAAGACCACTCTGAAATCATGGAGCTTCTTGAGAGGTATAGTTGTGCCACATGCACAAGATGTTTAATTACTTTATGAAATGCAGTTTTATTTTGGAAGTGGTATGTTTTTTTCTTAAACTCTTGAGTGATTTGCTAGCCTTATTCCTAAGGGGAATATCAAAGTGATTTTACCCCATGCTCCAGCAGGGAACATGAGAGAACTAATATGAGCTATACTTGCTTCCAAAAGGGTACGACGGAGCTGGGTAAACTTAGTAAATAAAAGTACAAATAAAATCACAGTGGCTTTAATTTGAATTTTCTTTTTGATTAAAAATGTACTCATTTCAAGTCTAAAATCATCTTTACTTTGAAGTGAGGTTTGTATTTATGATATAACAAGGAAATGTTATTCCATCTGATGGTTATTATTTTGCTGTTAAAGTTTTCTTTGCAAATGAAAGGAAGAAAACCAAAAAGCCAATTACTGTGTTGGAAAGGCCTTTAATGTCCAGAAGGGCTTTAATGACTCTAGGTCATTAGGTATAATGATAGCATTATCAAAATAAACCCTATTCACAGATTTATAGGATGATTTTCTTTTTTTAAATTCTGAATTGTCTTTGAAACAGTCATTTAATCTCAAATTATTTGTAATGCAATTGTTGTTGGGTGGAGACTTGCTTGGGTTTTTAAATTTATTTATTTTCTTTTGTTTGTTTGTTTTTCAGGTCAATATGGAAACATTTCAGCAGGTTTTATATTTGTTTTGATGAGGCAAGATTTTTTTTTTGCCAAGTCCCCGTAAAAAAGTTAGCTAATGTTGTAGTTTAGGTTCTCTATGTGAAGTTTACTGTGTCAGATTTATACGTAAACTTTAAAAGTAAACATATGAATAAAAAAAATTCTGACAAAAGTCCAACTTCTTGAATGCTGAAGTTGCAGGAGTTTTCTTTAAATGATAGAGAGGTTGGGTAGGGCTGGGACTGAATTAGTTTTATTTTCAGATTGTGGTATATTGCAGTTTTATTTTAATGGCAGAGGCTGGAAGAGGCAAATTAATTGCTGTTGTGGTGTAGAGGCATGTCGAAGTTTGAAGAATTATGAAGTTTGAGTTGTGCTGAATTGGAGTGATGAAGTACAGATAACAGGCCACAGCTGTAGCCACAAATTAGGCCTCTCAATTTGATGCTGAAAGTATTGCATTAGAATTGCTTTTCTAGGATTACCATGTGGAAAGCCTGATGAATAAAAGCAGATCTGAAATATTGAAGCTAAAAATCCATGCTGCTTCTGCTGCTGCAAAAAGCTTTTTGGGGCTTCATCGTTGTGAAACAAAGGTGACAACTTTACTAAAGCAAGAGCAGTGCTCAGGAGCTTACTGGTCTTCAAGAAATGCTGCTGGTTTTTGAATCTTAGCAGTTGATTAAAGAACTAGAGTTTTCAGTGATTCCTTCACCTCACAGCCAGCATGGCTGGGGGGAGAATGAGAGCTGTGATCCATCCCATGGCCTCACAGCACCTGTTTTTACACAGATTCCAGCAGAGCTGGGAGCACGGGGCTTATCTGGAGGTGTTTCTGGAAGCTGTATAAACTTTGTTCCAACTGAAGTACTCTGCAGAAGCCTATATAGGAAAGATCCAGAGAGGAGGTAGAACACCAGCTTATGAGCTCCTGTGGGCACAGGAAACTTCAGCATACAGATATTGCTCTTGCAGTCTGTGTAGCTACCCTGTTGCTGTGGGAATATTAATGCTCCAGGTATTTCCAGGCACAGGATAGTTGCAATGCAGTAACAGATCAGATCTAACTTACAAGAATAACATTGAGCAGTGATAGTTATATTAGCAGGAATGTTAAAAACAACCCCAAATTTACAGGCCTGTCCAGTGTCCAGGTTGGCTATCAGACACATGCTCATGATAGGTTCACAGATGGTCCAAGAGCATGAACTGGGGTGGACTGGCTGAAGCTGTCACAGCTGTTTCGTAGCTGTGTGTCCTATAAAATTGTCTGGGGCACTGAATTATTATAAAACCAAGAGATAGCTCTGGCTAGGTGAGATCTGCATGCAAACTTTGCTTATCCCATAAAACCAAATCCTGTATAGTGCTGGAACCAAGAAGGTGCTGAGTAATAAAAGGCTGTGCAAAGTGTCCCCCTCCCCTTCCTCAAATGTTCTCATCCAGTGAGTGTAGCTCTAGCCTGACCTGCAATATCCTGTTCATTGTTTTTGTGCTAGGAGTTTCCTGAATGCCCCATGGAAAATGTGACACACTTTAAAATTTAGAACAAATATCTTCTGCAATGGGGCATAACCAAAAGGAAAAAACCTCATTCTGCATTGTGACCTTAGTCCAGATTTGCATTCTAGTGAAGAGCTCTTGTCCATAAAGTGTCTGGAACATAAGATATTGAGATATAAAGCCACACAGTTGTTCCTTGGATTTGAGAATTTATTTATGCACAATTTGGAATTGAAAAATCTCTGGCCTTTTCAAAGGGCTCTTCATTTTTTCTTGCTGTTATTTTAATACTTTTCAAATGCATGTGGCATTTTAGCTGGTTGACAGATGACCAACTGATGTTTATGTACGGTAGCTGAGGCTATGTTACATTTGGGATGTAGTATTTTATTGTTTGCTTCAGTCTCCTTTTGTGACTTTCAAACTGGAATTCCCATCAAGTCCTTCAAATCTATAAATCCACATTTTTGAAAAAGGGAAGTAAGATAGATGGCAATTCTAACATTTGGTGTATAAGGGTTTTGTGATGGATTGTTTTCTTCTAACTCCTCTGTTCATACTTTCATAATCTTGAAAAGAAGAAACATTTATAAATCAAAGTGGGTTAAAGATCAGACACGTGGTTTTATTTTAATAAGGGATAAAGCTGAAACCTTACTGAGTGGACATTGTTCAGCACTTGTTCTCTGGGGCATATGAATCATTCCCTTCATTACTGGTATGGAAGCATTTCCTTTTGTGGTTGCCATGTATTTTGATTAGAAAAACCAATACAAGATAATACTTGGTGCATTCCTTTTGGTGTTTATGCTCATGTGCATAGTTAATATTAAAAAAAGAAAAAAAAAAGGGCCTTTTGTGGCCATGTGAAGTTTTGATTTCATGGAGTGAGTTTGCTTGCTTGATTTATATCTGTCAGCAGGAAGGGGATTTTAAAGAAGGCATAGGGAGCCTGCAAGCTTGACAAAGATCTATAATTTGCATGGCTGCATCTTGTGTGTCTGGGACCTGTCCTCCCAAAGGCTGGAGGGTGAGGTGTGCTTTGGGGACTATTTGCTCTGCGAGTGTTGAGGAAGACAGCAGGAAATGTGTGTTTCTTGTAGCTGTTTCTCATTGCTGGTTGTTAGTATTTGGGACAGCGTGCCCTGAAGAGGGTAAGGTCAAAGAGAGAGAGAATCATAAATAAGAGAATTAAAGAATTTTAGACCTGTCCTCTCATGCCCCTTGCTGCCATATCTACACAACCATTCTCCCTTCAGTGTCTCTTTATCAGTATTGTTGAAAGAGGCTGTTAAATGAGGAAACCAGCTTTCTTTTTTGAACTTTTAACCTTCACAAAAGCTACTGCAATTGACTTCTGCAGAGCATAGGTTGTTTTGATCTGGCATTAAAAAAAAAAAAAAAAATAGGAAGAATGAAATATCAACGTGCACTTCTGGATTTCCCAAATTGGCAGTTGAAGGTCTTGCTTCCCCGTGTTTTAAAAGCCTGAAAAGTGCAGAGAGATATTGGTGAGGGTTGAAATGTGTCTGTTGCATCTCAGTTGGGATGTACTTTGGCTGAGATGAAAGTTCAGCAGTTGGTACAGAATTTCCACCTGGAAAAAAATGGTTGGTGTGTGTGTGAATGTAATCTCTTTGAGGAAGTGGAAGATAGCTTAAAGAATGGGTCATGTAAAGGGAAATAAAACACTGTCAGAAAAGAAAAGGAGAAAAAAAGGGCAAAGGTGAGAGAGATGAATTGTACAGCCTAGGCTAAATGTATTATGCTTAGATTTCTTCTATTAACAAATGTCCTGTTTAAAAATAAATAAACAAATATTTCATCCTTGTTAAAAAGGACGTAGTAAAACTCCTGACAGTCGCTATTCTTTGTAAGAGTCGATCATTTGAAAATTTTATGTACTAAAAGCAAGGAAAGCACATTAAAGTCTAATCCATGCTTACTTTAGTGGGTCTTAAAACTGTCATCACTTCAAAGTCATGCAAAAGCAAAAATAAGATCTTAAATACAAATGCTTTTTTCTCCAGTGACTTTTAATGCACATAAGTCAATAATTAAAAAAATCTAAAAGCAGATCAAGGTCAAATCATGCCTTAGATAATAT
Organism: Pyrgilauda ruficollis; assembly: GCF_017590135.1. Lineage (NCBI taxonomy): Eukaryota > Metazoa > Chordata > Aves > Passeriformes > Passeridae > Pyrgilauda > Pyrgilauda ruficollis. Next base: position 26,140,611 of record NW_024519206.1, on the reverse strand, counting down.
TTAATCTAAAAGTGCTTGAAAACACCTGTTAGGGGTATCATTACTATCTTTGTCATCTATATTGAAATGTAATATATTCTTGGAAATTTGAAAATTTAGAGGGACACAGTTTGCTGGCAGCGACCTGTAGCCTTTCCTTCTCACACACAGCCTAATAGCTGCGCTGAATACATTGTGACATGTGTTGTGGCAACTCAAAAGGAAAACGTGCTCAACAAGGCTTTTTACTTCTTAGCTGCTAGAGGAAACTGCCAACCTTTGGCATGGTTAAGTTTCTTCTAAGAGAAAACAGCAATAAATAGTATAGAGGTAACTTGGCTGGTGGCATGCAAAACTACCTTGCTGCCTTCTTCCTTTTAAGATAGGATTCTTCTTTCTTAAATAAGGTTGGTTAATGAACCAGGGGAAATAGTAACGGATTTAGGAAAGGAACTGTTAAAACAGGCACCTCCTCAATTTACTGGCAATAATTCAGTTTGATCTTGTTAGAGATGAAACAGTTCCTGAGAAAACTGGCATCCTTCATAGCTGTGGGATTTTTCATCTTTGTCATGTTATGCATCTTCAAAGCAAGAGGCCAGCATTTTCTGTCATGTGCCTGTCTCTTTTAACATCTGCATTTCCACTTCAGCAATGAAATTATTAAAAGCAAAAGCAGGAGAGTAGGGTAGCCAGCAGCCATGCATTAATCCCATCATGTAAAACTACAGAGATTATTTGGGTCCAGAAAGAGGTAACTGTGACAGGACAGGGGTGTCTTCCTGTCACGGGTGTGCTGAAAGTAAGGCAGTTGCCAGGAATGGCTGAACCAATGAAACAGATGACAGATTATTTCTGAGTAGAGAACAGCTTAAACTTTTGATGCCCTAAAACTAAAGCACGCAGTGTTTGGCAAAGTCACTGGTATTAAGTGATGAAACCTTGAGTAAAAGGAAGAATGTGATAAAGAGACAAGCAGTAGTTGCTTGCTTGGCTGTTTCACAGTATCTGCATTTTGATTGGCTCTGCAGACATTTGTGCGTGTCTTGGGGATGCTTAACGTAAGGAAAAACAGCTTTATATGTAAAGAAAATGGCAATGAGATTTCAGGCTTGGTCCTTACAGCATGTTCTGTGTGCTCTTTCAGTCTTGGCTTAAATGAAAATAATGATGCTTTTGTTTTGCCTGGGAAAATAGTTTCCCTTGCTGGTTTGGTTTAAAGCGTGCAGTCACCTAGAAATATATTTGTCATTTTGTCTTGGAAATTAATCTTTTAATTTGGCAGAGTAAGATAATTAAAACACATTGGAAAATAAATAAAGCCAACAAAGGATTTGCTCTCTTCTGTCCCATCCAAGAATGTATATCTGGTGCCCCTGTGAGAAGCCCTGTCTGATGGATAATTGCTCTGAAATGTTCAAATAGAGCACAGACCATTTCCAGCAGACCTCAAGGCTGCATCTTCACTTCTACATCTGGTTTTAATGGAAGGTGTATTCAGTCTAAGGATGGTAGCAAGAAATAGGTAAGCCAGTCTCTACTTTCAGGGCCTTGAGGGCTGGGAAGGGTGAAATACAGCAAGATCTGGGGGAGTAGTCTGTCCAATCACATGAATAAATAAGGCAGCTGCCCATTGTGGGTAATCTGTCAGCATGATTTAGATACAATCTCCTATAGCCTTTAAATACCTCTCAACTGCTCTGAGGAAGTGTGGTGCTCCATTTTATGCTTGGTGGTTGGAGGCACAGAGAACCAAAGGGCAAGTACATGGCCACACACCAAGCCTTTGAATAAAAGAAAATTAAACACAAGTGTTCTTGCTTCCAAGTTTAGCATCTTTGTCTTTGAAGCAGAACTCTCTGTTCATTTAAACAGTGTGATTGCTACATGTGGTAGAGAGTCCTCTTTAATTAGTGCTTTGGGGAACAAACTTGGAAGATATAGGGTCTGTTTGCAGGTGGGTTTTTTAATTTTGTTTTTTTGTGGTCTGTCTCTTATCCTAGCTGCTAATGAGTACATTTTCTCAAGGACACCAAGGTCAAATGAGAATCCGGGGCTCTTGTGTCTCAAGAGGTTTGTTTTGCAAATGCTAGAATACATTTTTCTGACTTGTTTATATGGGAGCATTAGACTTTCTCCTGGATACTGATGCAGCATATTTACCTATGGACACTTCTGCTTCAGAATTTTCCTCAAGTGCCTTAATTAGAGTTAGTGTAATCTTTTCAGCCTCAGCCCCCAGTCCTAGTCAAAATTGTTGGAAGAGTGGGTGAGACCAGCAAGGTAAGAGATGTGACTGAAAAAACCCCGAATTCTTTAACACACTGACAAAAGGGCTTGCGAAGGTGGTGTGGCCTGTAGGAATCTGCTCCAGAGTCTGGAGAATGAGACGGGCAAAAAGGAAGCTTCAGTAGAATATTTTCCTTCATTCCTTGTGTTAAGAGGTTTTGTGTACCCAGATCAAGAAGAAGCAGTTGGGAGCTGCATATTGTGGAGAACATGTCATTGTGAACCCCACATGTATCTTCCAGGAAAGACAGAAGAAAGTCAGATCCAGCTCTGACAGAACAGCCAAATCCCTTGTTAGGAGAAGGGGAAAATGGAAGAGATGGGCAGTCCACTTACTTGTTACAGGTCAGGCTTGTCTGCCAGCTTTGGAAATGGGACATCTCTTTTGTGATCACACACCAGATTAACATTGTCTGATGGGCTCTGCCTGTGATTCTGAGAATGCAGCTCGAGGACTGCATAAATGAGAAGAAAATGAAGAATTCTTTCAGTAGAGATGTGCATTGTAGCTTTTTGGAAATCTTGTACTTTCAGTATAAACTGTGAATACTGCTTAATTTTGTGTGAAATTGAGAGATGGGAAAGGCTCTGTGCTTGCCGTTGTCTCCATGCTGCCAAACCTGTACACATGTACTTTAGTCTTCACAGCAGAGTAGAAATGCTTGACTGAGGAGCAGAAAGAGGACTACATTCTCTTTTAAAGTGATTGATACCTTACTGCTTGAACAGCAGAGATCTAATGATGTTAAATTACTACTGAATTACAGATGAAAGGTGCCATAGAGTTATGTGGTTGGCTTTGTTTCCCTGCTGCTGTTTGCTCACAAAGGACTTTCCAGCCAGGTGTTAGCCCTCCAGGAAGTTCAAAATGGTCAACTTCAGTTGACAGCTTTATTTGGGAATAGTTCTAACATGTCAAACTGAAGTAGACGGTTACCTGAACAGATCTGCCACCCCTCACCCCCAAGTGCAATGGGAAAATTTAATTTGGGAGCACTGAAATCTGAAAGCAAGAAGGATAAACAATGGTTTCTCTCACAGGGTACTTGGTGAAGGAGTGTTACTGTGTATTTCTGAAGATACAGACTCTGGCAATCATCATTTCAGAGCACTGAAAATGTACTTGGATTTAATCCAAATACTTTAATCTTTTAATGTCTGTTACAATTATAAAGCAGCTCATTGAATTAATGAGACATACTGTAATGAACTTAGTAATTGCATACTTTTACATCATTCTTCTCTATGGAATTGAATCTCAGCTGTATGCCATGAACTTTGCACAGGTGAAAAAGTTTAAAATGAGCAGGTTATATTCGTGTTTTCCTCTTTGGCCTCACACATTGCTTGTTGCAGTCCTGAAGCTTGGGTGAGTGAGTGGTGAGTGCATTCAAGGGGCTAATCTGTCTAAAAATCTGTCTTTGTTTTTGTTTTATGGGTTACTTTTTAGACACTCCATCTCTCTGAACTGGTATCCTGAACAAATACCTGTGCTGGCACTGGGGAGAGGGAGGCAAAGCTGTGACATTGAGGAAGCAGACATCAGATCTGCTGTGCAACTGGACTTTGCCATTCAGAGAGCTTTTTGGAGCAGAAAAATTTTATTTTACTAGACAATGTAAGGATGGTGGCTCAGGATGATGTATATGTATTACATATGTATTACAATATTGCTACATTATAAGAGTTATGAAGATACTTTTTTTTTTTGCTACATTATAAGTTAGAGGTATGCATGTTATTATTCAGCAAAAGGATAGTGTCCTTTTGCTTTTTGCTACCAGCATCTCCCTGTTTTGCAGATAGCAATTTTAAGTTCTTACCAGGTAAAATGCTGGACAATAACTCCTCCGTGGAACCAAGCAGGTTGGTTCCACACAGGAGTTGTTTGAGGCACTCTTATTTGTTTTTAGGATAATAGAGTAAAGCATCACACAGCAAGTGCTGGTTCATTTTGAATGGATGTTTTGATAGAAGTTTGATTGAGTTGCAGCATCGTTGGTGACAGTTGATGTTCTGGCTCCTGGGAAGAAAACTGCCACGAGTCGTCTTGCTGAATAATGTGGCTGGCACAGTTCAGTCCTCAGTGCTTGTTGCTTGTCTGCATGTATTGTGGGGAGGTTAAGCACTCAGCCCGTTGATTAGCCAATTTGGAAACAGTGCATGTTTTGCTCATTCTTGGCATAACTCCGCATGTTCCCAGTGAGGCTGGAGCAGGAGCTTCAACCGGAGCATGGCAATGGGGAAACACAGCTGTGCTGTCATCAGCTTTTGACAGAGTATTAGCTCTAGTCATCTCAGGAGTCTTAGTGAACCTTTGCAACTACAGTTCCTTATTAAATAGAAGAGACTTGGAGAAACAGATCATATGTACTACTAAGAAGGTGACTTTTTAATTGATAGTGACTTTTTATCTGAACAATGAAGTGAACATATTTACTAGACAAGCTGGTCTTTTTCATGAGTCAGGTGTCTTCATGAAAGTGTTCCCACTTTTTTTCTAATAGTAAGATGATAGATATTAATAACACCTGTGTATAGCTTCAACTGCAGTGGCTGAAGTGATGGCTATCCTCTCCCCCTTCCATCTCCCCTTTTTTTTTTAAATAGCCCAGCATGATAGCATAAATTAGATTCAATGGGGGTTTAAGTTCACATGTGGGTTGTAATTTCTGAGTGAACTCACTACCTGTCTTGCCGTCCCTGCTAAAAGGGAGAGACAGTAAGCTTTTCAACTGTTGTCTGCTGCCTAAACTGCATGACTCCCTAGAGCTTATGACTCAAACCAATAAAGGATGATGTTTGCATCATTCTTTCCTCTTTCCCTGGGCCATGCAGATTTTAATGTTGAACAAAGAGTGCAGCAAAATTATGGGGTGACCACAAATTGTACCCAGTGCTTGAATGTCATGTATTAGTCTGTAACACAAACACATTTTATGGCACTTTTCTTGTCAGAAGTAAAGTTCCACCTTGATCTTTAAAATTTTATTTCAGGTTATGGAAGTTTTGAATGACTGCTCTTGGATGCCAGATGGGAAGAGTTATGGAGATTGCTGTTCCTAAGTTGTAACCAACGGCTGGTTTTAGTGTGTTGCAAGAATCTTACTTTGGCATAGAAGGCAACCTGCTACAAAAGCAGGTCTTTTTGCTCATGGTGTGCCCACTGAAGTACAGAAAAGGCACAGTATTGGAACACAGATGGGAAGGCTATAACTCCAAGAGTGCTTAGAGACAACACATCAGTGTAGAAAATCACAGAATGGTTGAGTCTGGAAGGGACTCCTGAAAGTCATCTGGCTAACTGCCCTGCTCAAACAGGGTCATCTGCTGCTCACAGTTTTGCAATAGAGAGACAAGTAAGGGATAGTCTCATCTAAAATAGCTGGATCTCTTGTTAGTAAGTGTCACATTTAATGCAGTTTACCGAACTTTATGCAGAACAAATCTGTCCTGGAAATGGGCTGGGTGAGCAGTGCTGGCACTGCTAATATCTTGCAGTCAGATTTGTTCCAAAAGGTTTCTTGGACCCCTCCAAAACACAGTCTGTGTTCTGGCTGTGTGAACCTGGAGTTTGCCCTGTTCTTGTGTTCTTTACTATCTTTTTGCTTGTATCTTACCTTACATTGATCTTATGGTTAACCTGACTGTATTACTGAAGTCATTGTTTGAATTATTGTGGTTTCTTCCGGGCTGTTGGGGTCCACTCCAGCTACCTATGGACCTTTGCCCACACCACATTTCATAGACAAAGGTAAAAGATTGAGAAGCGCTCTCCTCCATGTGGGAAACGTTCTCTCTTTATACCAAGAGACACACCAGATGGATGAACACATGGGAGAAAGAGGGCGCTCCCTGGTGGCAGGGAACTTTTATACCCTGGGGAATTGGGAGAGAGGAAGAGGTCCACAGCCAATGGGATACCAGTGAGGAGTGGCTAGGGGAGGGGTAACCCAGGGGAGAGACCACCAGGGGGTAATGGGGCAGGTGAGGGAAAGGCCATGTGATGGGGGAAAGGGATAACAAACCATGTGATATAACATAAGCTGTACAGTGCAATATGAAGACTACTCTGTGCAAATTTCCAGTCACCCAGTGCAGAGTAACAACTAATTAAACTAGTGCAACACAACAATTGTTCAGGTATGCAAGCTCTTCTTGATCTAGAATTATAAACAATGACCCCAAGGTATGTGTCACTATTGAAAAGGAGGGTGATCTCTCCTTGGGATGTCCCCAGAACACAGATTCCAGGCCTTCAGGTAAACCAACTGAGCAGTACTTCACAAAGCAGGGTGGCATCCTGTTCAGGATGGGCATATGCACAGGAGCTGTTTTGGGATGCGACTGTGTCTGTGTTTGTTGTTTAGTATTTCTGTTTCCAAAGTTAGTTTTATGATGTCCATTAAAACTCCAGCTTAGTCTTGACATTCTATTTAATGCAGAATAGCTCAAGTTATTCCATAAATGTTAGCTGTAGGCAAGGTCTCTAATATTAACTGTGCCAGGCATTTTTTTCCTGAGTGGCCATCACTGTTTTTTCCATATGCTGTCTAGTTTTGCTGAATGTCCTTCACAGAGCCAGCACTGGGAAGTCCACAAGTGTTAAGGATAAATTAATTTTTGTGTCTATAAGAGTGAACTGACAGAGAGCTAGAAGCCTGCAGGGGTGGATTCAGAGTCTGTATAGTGCTGGAAAGTCAGAAAAACATGGGGCATTTTGACTATTAGGTGTTTTGATGCATGGATTGCAGTAAGTATTTCTGCTGCAAGATTGCTGACGGGTGGTTTCTTTCCTTCTCTTGTTTTTTGTTATCTTTTATGGTACCATAGAAGGCTCTGAGTTGGAAGGGACCCACAGGGATCACTGAGTCCAACTCCTAGCCCGCACAGGACACCCCAAGAGTCACATCATGTGCCCAAGTGCGTTGCTCAAACACTTCTTGAACTCGGACAGGTTTTGTGCTGTGACTGCTTCCCTTGGGAGCGTGTTCCAGTGCCCAATCACCCTCTGGGTGAAAAACCTTTTCCTAATATCCAACCTAACCCTCCCCTGACTCAGCTTCATGCCATTCTCTCGGGTTCTCTAGCTGGTCTCCAGAGGGAAGAAATCAATGCCTTCCTTTCTGCTTTCCTTCAGGAGGAAGCTGCTGACTGCAGTGAGGTCTCCTCTAGGCTGAGCAAGCCAAGTGACCTCAGCTGCTCCTCATATGAATTCCCCTCTAGATCCTTCACCTTCTTCACAGCTCTCCTTTGGATGGCATCTAGTAGCTTTATGATCATTATACTGTGGCATTCAAAATTGCACATCTCTGAAGAGCAGTGTCAGTGTCTGACAAAAGGCTGGTTGTCTTCAAAATTTTTGTGCTCTCCCCAGACTTGCAAGAAGTATCCACCCTTTCTTTAGCTGTTTTTCTTACTTATGATGAGCATTTTGCTTATTCACTGTGGAATATCAATACTACTCTTTTCCGTAGGATTGTTCTATGCAGAATGATTACGTTAAAAAATAATGCTGTTTGTTTCAACCTTCAACATCCTGTCTGTGCCGTCAGTTAACTTGGTTGTTTCCTTTAGCATTCACACATCTCTGTTGCCCTCTCTTCCTCCATTTGACTGCTGACTTCCTAGCAGTTCCATTCGTTCCTCTGGATGTATAATAAACATTGATAGGATAACAAATTATCTTTGTTTTTTATACTGCTGCTTCATCTTCCTTCCAGCAGGAAGTTTAGGGTTTTCCCCAACTCTGAGCTTATTTTCTTGTATCTGTTATCTCCTTTATAAGAGTGGGATATAGCCACTCATCCTTGTTTTGACTCAGTTTCTGTTGTATTATCATCTTGACTCATGGTGCTCTTTTTTTGTGTCCTTTCTAGCCCCCTGATTTATCCAAATGCCAGGAAAGTATGAGGTGCCATAGCCAGATCATGCTAATAGCTGAAAAGAGGACTGTGATCTTTTCTTATTTTTTACCCTTAATTGAGTTTTATTCAACATTCACAGCACTTTTGATAAACTTTCTCTTTTTTGTTTCAGCTTGTTTTCAACCAGCCTCTAATGAAGTTATTCAGTTCTCAGTTTCATGGGACTCCTTTGGAATGTGCTTAGTTTAAACATTAAAAAGCACCACCCCTTTACCTTCTCCCCCTCCCCCAAACAAAAAAAAAAAAAATTACTCCATTCTTTCTACCTGTAATGTTGTTCATTGCTTTATTTTGTTATTTCACAGTGTCAATGTCTTTTTTCCTTTCTTATGCCCTCCAAACTTGTTATGCTGAGAAGTTTGATTTTTAACTTACAGCTCTTTAAGAACAGTAGGACCACTGGCGGAAATGAAGGTTTTACATTTTGCCCATTACTTCCTTTCTACCTTGCAGGTTATTTATGTGAGACTACCCTGAAAGGTGAGAAAATAAAACTATATTTAACTGGATTTTAAGGGGTTTTTTTTCTACTTGCTTCAGTTTAGAAACATCTGGACTCAAGCCAAAGAACTATATTTAACTGGATTTTAAGGTTTTTTTTTTTCTACTTGCTTCAGTTTAGAAACATCTGGACTCAAGCCAAATGATGAGAAACAACCCCAAGTGAAGTGGGCAAGATCTGACAAACTGTGAAAAGTTTAAGTAGATTAAGTTATAGTTTGTATTCAGAGTAGCATTTTGGTTTTTTTCTGTACTAGATACCTTCCATGGTCTTTAAATTGCATATGTTAAGTAGGTACTCAGTATGGTTGAAAAATCATGCTTTTTTTGGTGTAGCCTTGGATCTTTAACTGCTGGATTGCTAATGGTGGGCGACTTGTGGTGGTGCATTTTGGTTTAGTCCAGGTTTTTTATGATTTTATTTTAAATTAGTTTATTTCTTTATTTATTTATTTGAATTGTCTTTTGAGTGCTTGAGTTTGATACTTTCCTGGTCTCTAGTTTAAAGAGCTCAGATATTAATGTCTTTAGTGAACAAACATCTTTATCTGACTGGCTGTTATACATGAGTTAATTAAATTGCCACAAAGTTCGAGATAGAAACTTCAGTAATCAAAACTAAGTTTTTTGTTGTCTTACGAATTACAGACGTAACTAGGAGTTTCTTAGTAAAGGGAGAATGGTCTTCCAAGAAGTGGGGGAGTTCATGTCAAAGAAGTACCTAAATTTTTCTAATATGTTTCAATATGTGCTTTACAAGCAAGACCAGGCAGCCTTCTTGCTTATATTCTGAGTACACCCAGTCTATTTTGTTTTTTTCCACATTTTCTTTTGAAGTACTCTTTAAAGCCTTCTTTGCTCTCTAGTTTTGAAGAGTGCTCTATTTGAAACTGGTCTGGCCTGTCAAACATAATGAAACCTCAACCATATAAAATGCTTCCCTGTAAGAGGAACAAGATGATTGTGGATAGAGAAAATACTTGGAATGAAGTTGTGAAGAAAGGTTATGGGTGTGCTAGGAATGAGATAGGTGGTAACCACACAAATATTAGTTGTCTTTCCTGGACAGCTTTACCGGTGATAAAAACTCCTGTTCTGTACGTTTGACGCCCATAATCCTAAAATCTTCTCCAATTCTAGGTCTCCACATATTTTGGAGAGGAAGGGTGGTGTAGTTAAACCTGAAGATTACAAAGCTCATTTTAACATTATTATTTCACTCCTGGTCCAATGTTGCTTTACGAATCAGCAGACTTAGGGTTCAGCATCAAATAAATGTTCCTGTTTGGAAGCTGATGGACTGCTCTGAACCATGAAAGGGGGATCAGGTGTTCCTGCAGTGTTGGTGGCTGCTGCAGAGGGGTAGCATCCCCCACCTAGGTTGCCGGCTTTTTGAGACTTGCGGTTTTTCCATCCCTTACTAGAGTAAAGCTCATAGCTTCTGTACAGCTTCATCTTCCATTTGTGTCAAAACATCCACAGATTTTATTGACATGGGTCTGCTGGGCCTTTGACTCCTGTCCGGTTCAGGGGTGAATAGCCCTGAATGCCTAAGAAGGAAAAAGGCAACATGAAAGCCTTTTTATGTACACAAAGTGTACATCCAGCCCCTGGCTTCTCTGCCCTGTTTTCATTTCTTGTAGAGATGGTAGAGCATGTTTACAGCTCCTTAGACTCGGCTGTTCAGTCATGCAGTTTAACTCCAAAAATAACTCTCTTGGGGGATATTAATCCAGCGTTGGATTATCTTTCTAAAATCGTTAATCAGACTTGGTCCCCGAGGGACCTTCCAGCTGAACTTGCCACTTAGTTTCTGTTTGCTGGGGCGGCAGGAGCGAAGCGGAGGAAGCTGATGAGTTTTGACAAGAAGTGGTTCCTTACATAAGGTGCCAAGCAGAGGGAGCTGTGCCTCTCCTCCTGCTGTGGGCCTGGCCAGGGCTCAGCTCCCTGCCAGCACCCACCTCATCCTGCTTGGCCCTGTTGCCCTCACTGCCCTGCTTTCCCATCACCTTCAAGAAATGCCATGCAAATACCTGCTCATGTCAGGGGTGGCAGGATCTGTGCCAGCTCCAGGTGCTGTACGTGCTGCCTTTTGTCCAGGCAGGAGAAACACATGCTTTGTTTTATTAAATTCTCAAGTGCACGTGGCATTCCTTCGGTCACTTTCTAATCATTAATTTTCTTACTCGAGCTCCTCGTGAAATGAGCTGGCCTGCTCTTTGAGTATTACCTCTCTTCTGTAAAAGAAGAAATAAGGTGTTCTAGGCTGCTGTTTACATTTGCGAGTAGAGCTGCAAGTCATATAGTTCCTATTAGCCTTGCATTTTTCTTCTGTCTGTGGTGTAAGAATAGAATTTATTTCCTGAGAGATGTACTCTGATAACTTTAAGTTATTTCAAGTACTTTGAGGTCTTTGTATGGAAAGTGCCAGTGAAATTGCAAAACAAGTTTGAAAAAAAAAGAGTTCCACTGGGAACTAATTTCATACACGAATAAAATCCTGTTTTCCACATGCAGTGCATAGGTAGGAGAAAATTCAATATGTTTTACTGACATTTGTGCTGAATGCATCCTTCAGAGCCAGGCAGGTAAATCGAGAGCTTGCATATCTGTGCTGATGCATTTTTACAATAAATTTAACATACTTTGATTTCCAACTTGGATGTTTATTACTCTGACTTAGTAGGCCACAGGAATTCCTTCGTAGTATGGTTGAAATGCATAAATGTACTGCATGTGGTAATAGCAATAAATTGCAAAATTGACACTTTAATGGGATAATCTGTCATAGTTCTGCAAAATCATGTTGATGGAAGAAAGTATGTTCAAGTGGTAGACATGCTTTGGTTGTGGTTTTTTCCCCCCTCAAATTATAAAATAGTGTGCTGTGGAGCATGCAAGTTGCTTAAACATTCCCCAGGTTATATCTCCTTGCATGCATTAGGAAAAACTATGGGAATTTGCCTTCCTTTTCCTCTGACTCCCTCCTTCCCTTCATACACTCATGCCTGCACGTGTGTCCTGCTTGCTTTCAGATTCTGCCTTGAAAATAAAGGTTGTAAAAATTAGTTGGAAAGTTGCTCTTACATGTCAGTGCTTCTGAGATCCCACTGGGAGAGAAAAAGGAATTGTACTTGAGAAAACTCCGTAACTAGACCCTTCAGTGACATCCCTATCCTTTTCACTGTTTGACTGCTGCTGGCATAACAAAAAGCAGCTGAAAACAGTTCTAGCTCTTCATGCACATAATGAAAATTGCTTACTAAATTAGAACCATTTCAAACCAGGATTTGTGCCTTCCTTATTTTGCTGGGCAGTGTCTAGCACACTGCGTACCATGGAAATAAATAGTAGGAAATTTTGAACTGTCAGCACTGTAGGGTGTAGCATTTTCTTTACAGTCCTACTTTTGGGATGACAACTGAACATCAATTTTGGCCTTAAAAAAACCCCCAAAAAGAGTATTTGTTTCTGACCTTGTCATATATGTAGAACAAAACTAAATTATCTTTTGCATGTTGCTGGATTCATAAGAATATAAATTAGGAAAGAAGAAGTCAGCACATTTGACTAGGATGGCCACTGAGAAACAGAAACAAAGTGATGATTTCATATGCTTTTCAGCATTCAGACCACATCGTTATCTTTGAGTTGGTCTTCTGGTGGGAGAAGTGGGACTACATCCATTTGTGTTAGTTAAAGATCTGTCACTTTGCTTTGTGTTTTGTGACTGTATAAGCATACGTATAGTAATAATTATAATTATGTAGGAGATCTATGCTAGCCTACATTAAAACTAGTCACAATGAAATTGTCTGCTGAATGCTGTGGCAGACTTCTTTTGCACCTTCCTTTGGAATGTAAGTGCTTATTTTCCATAGCTGAATTTTATTAACTTACCATCAGCTTTCTTTGACTCTGCTTTCTTAAACCTTTCTTCCTGTGTGAGTCAAGACAGCCCATATTTTGCTGCAGCAAAATTGGGGTTAATGCCCTCATATGCATGGGAAAATGGAAGTTTTCTGCAAATTTATTGCTGTGTAATGTTGTTTTACTTTTGTACTTACAGCCAGTGATCATGAATCAGTGTTTTTTCTCCAGCATTTATTGTCAGCTTTGGAGGGTAGGTATTGGGCCACAAGTTACTTCTTAGTAAAAAAAAAAAAAAGTGTTTGATGATTTTTTTTCATTAAAAGTGTAGGGGAAAAGTGATGGGGAAAAAGAAAACTTTTGAAAACAAAGGCTTACTCAGCTGAAGCTATCCTCAGTCAAGTTTGTCTGGCAGGAGCTGATGCTCTTTTTGTGTTGTGGCCAGCAGATTCAGGCTCTGGCTGAGGCTTCCAGCATCCCTCCTGCCAGGGATGGGGTGCCAAGCCCGGGAATGCAGGGAGTAGCCTGGGTGAGTCAGCCCCACCTTAAGCGCTGCAAACAGCTTAATACCAAAACACCGGCAGGCTGAGAGTACCAAGGACTGCGCTGCTGAGGAGGTGGGAAACACCGTCACTGCGAGTGTAGGAGCAGAAGGTGCCAAGGTCTCAGTTTCAGTTGACTGTCGAGGTGGATTAACAGCTCATTGCTGCCAAGAAACCTCGCTTCTCCTCCCCTCTCCTGTGTTGTATCACCTCTGAGTAGCTGTTTGACTCAAACATGGTCAAAAACAGATGACCAAAAGTGCTTTTTCGTTTTTTGTTTTTTTTCTCTTTTGCTGGTTGACTGAGCCAGTGCACTGCACAGCAAGGGGACCAGTGGTTGGAGATGCAAATGGTGGGTGTTTGATGTTTTGGGGAGAAATTGCAAGAACTTTGCATCTGCTAAGGCTCTACAGAGTAGAAGACAGCTAAAAGTAAATGTCTGATTTTCTCAATGACCAGCAAGCCAGCTGCATGCTTTAATTGTGTTTATTCCCTTTCCTGTAACATCTACCAAATGTAGACAATATCACAGTGTTTCTTAATCACATTGTTTAGTCTTTCAAGGCACTTCCTGCAATCCAGTTTTATTTATAGACCGTCCATTGTCTCATTTACTGCCTTGTGCTTTGCTTTGTGGTGATGTGCGATCCTGTCGGCGTCAGAACTGCCATTGTTGGAAATAAATTGCTGGAGTGTTAAAGTTCATAAATTGCTTTTATATTATGTGTTGAGAGCCTTATGTAGAATGTAGCAGGGCTTGCAGAGTCAAGGACTAAGCCTTTTCAGAGCAGACCAGAGGCACACATGAAAGAAGGAAAAATGGAGACATCCACAAGGCTGGATGATCTCCCACTTATAAAAGTAGTCTGAGACAAAGGTACAACGTTTCCCAATAAAGGGATGATTTCACAATTTTGTTCAGACCAATCTGAGCTCCATCTTCTGCTGCAGTTGAAGAAAGGTCATTAGACCAGGTTAGTTTAAGCAGCAACTGAAGGTGGTCAAAGCCTTTTTTAACCTGTACCCGTTTCTGTCTTTGGATATCTGGTATATTCAGCCAGTTCCTGTCTTGCCTTAGATCTTTGAAAGGATGTATGTGCAAACATGTCTCCATGCTTTCACCACTTCCTTCTCTTTTTCTGTAAGAAGAAGTGGGACTGCACTGCTGGGGATTTCTACAGCTTCTCTTGTTCTGTGGTACGTGATGGCGCTTTGCTGGGTCTCAGCAGAGCATGCAGGAAAACACCATGGTGGTTGTGAAGGGCTTGGCAAAGCCAGCAGGAACCTCCCCATCTGCAGAAGGGGTTGCTGTGTCTGAGAACTGCAGAACTTTGCTGCTAGAGAGGGTGTCCTGTCACCACCGAGCTGAGAGGGGTGCAGAAGCTTTGTTTGCAAGCCCGGAGAGGCACTAAACTCTTGATAAATATCTGTTGTTTTTGTTGGAAGGTTATAAAATTTGATGAGTCAGAAGAGACAGAACTTCAATTCTGCAAAACCTGAGGATTTGGTTCTTCCCCTTTCCTCTTTCCCTGAAATTCACTGCTCACACTATTTGACATGAGATCCTGTTGGTATTCATATTCTTGCAGAATTATGACGTTATGTAGGTGATTATGTCACTGTTGAATGTATATTACATCCTTGTGTATTCACGTGTCTGAGATTTACCATAAAGAAGTATTTATATGTGGGTATCTCTGGATCCATGAGGTGAGGATGTGTGTGTGCGTGTGTGTATGTATATGTGGAAACTGCTGTGTGTTCTGCCTTCTTCCTGACATACTGGTTGCTATAGTGCAGTGATCTATTTGTGAACACCCAGAAGATCATTGCTATAGTTAAAAGAAACCGTGTTTCCTGGCCATAACTTCCTGGGCAATCTCTTCTCCTGAAGCACCAGCATTAACCGAATTGGTTACGTTCCCTGGGACTCCAGGAGTGACACTGTAACAGAAGCTTTCTCTAGTTTGTCGCTTTTCCCCCACCAGCATATTTAATAATATTTAAAAATAGTTTTTCTATTTAAATCTAATGCATGCCTATTATTCACCGTACATTTCAGTGCTTCAGCCATCTTTCTAACAGGCTGTCGAGCTGTGCAGCGTGCCGTGGCGTTGTGTCCTGTGCTTGCTCCTGTAATATGTGCCATTCTCCTGCTCCTGCACATACATACACACAATACATTTCCATCCACCTGCCCAGCCAGGGGAAATGTAGGAGCCTGAAGAGGCAGTGCTGGAGTTCTGCCTGAACTGCTGTAATATTATTCTTTCTTTTTTTTTTCTCTCCCTGCAGGTGTGAATGAGAGAGGCTGTCTGCAGTGTTTAGTGTCCAGTTGTGCTGGCTCCGAGGAACAGCAGCGTCGCAATGCCCCCTCCTGCTGATATAGTGAAGGTGGCGATCGAATGGCCAGGTGCCTTCCCCAAGTTAATGGAAATAGATCAAGTAAGTGTCTGTGTACCTGTGCTCAGCCGGCCCTGCTCATGAATAAGTTCTTCTCTGCATGCCTTCCTCTGCATTTATATTTACTTCAACGCGTGTGCATTTTTCTATGAATGTACGTGGGGTAGAAGGTGTTTTTATAAAGGGTGTAACCCTCTTCCTCTCTTACTGCTTAAGGTTTTTGATATGTTTAGCTGGTTTCTTAATTTGCTTTTTCTTTCTGAACAGCTGTTTGAATAAGACATTTACTGCTTGTGTGACCCACTTAACACTTTTGTGCCTTAGTTTCTTCAGCTGTTAAACTGTGGTAGTGTTTTACCTCTGGGTGGAAAGTCTTCAAATTTCTTGTCAGTGCTTTGCATTTGGAGTAGAATCATACTGAATGGCTGCAGCAAGTGCAGATTTTGGAACTTAAGTAGTGGTGCACTGTGAGAAGGACCTTTGTTGTTCTGTTCAGGAATCTCAGGGAATCTCAGGAAAAACAGAATCTTGTTCTGTTTATCCGGTTAGTTCTAAAGCAATGGCCCTGTGGACGGACTGGAGGCAGTGTACAGAAGCTAACAAATTCAAAATTGTGAATAAAAAACTCTTTTCAGGGAATTGTGGTGGGGGGAACAAACAAAAACAAGTTATACATGGGCCGTATTTTATATTCTGGACTTCTCTGAGATTGTTTTTGTGGCCCATGTATTAATATTAAAAGCAACCTCTTTAATATTTAACAGCTTACCCTTAACATTTTGAAATACTGCAGCATGTTACCTGGTTAGAATTATTATTATTTCTGTAAATAGTATTCAGAGTGAAGAAAAGCATTTTATAATGTGCTTTAGACCCTGGTGTGTCTGGGGACTCAGTACATTATAAAGGTCTATTGGAGAGGAGAGCATTTGAATTCACACTGAAAATGTATTACTGAAATGGGTTAGTAATTTCTTCATGCAGTGCAATGAGCTTCACTTGTAGTTAACCCTTCTGTGGCACATGCCTGGGAAATTCCTGTGTGAAATTTGAAGTAACCTGGTACTAGAGGGTGGCTGGAATCACAGCAGTATGATTTTTAATCATTCTGAAAGCCCCCTTAGAGGAAAAGGAAGTTCCCAAGTGAAACCAAACTTTGTAGGTTGATTTTTTTTGACCTGCCATGGTTTTCCATTTTCATTTGCTGAAATTTTTCAGTAAGCATAGAAATTGCCTCTTTTGCCTTCTGGAGTGAAGAATGTTTTACTTTTTTCTTCTTATATAGCAAATGGTAGACACTGCACACTGAGTTCAGGGGAAGATGCATGTTAGTCGTGATGAACAAAGTACAATGGGGACAAAACTGAAAAAAAATATTATGAAGTCTCCTTTCAAACAGCAGCAAAATAATATGGAAATTATTTGGTTTTGTTTACAAAAAGCTTAAAGTAACTCTCAAAAAACCCTCATACCTTATCTGTAATATTAGCTTACTTTCCTAGTACCTTGTTTTTAATTATATAATGTAAGATTTGAAAGAGACAAGAAAGATCAATGCTGAAATATATTGGGTAAAACTCCTCAAACACAGCCTGCCAAGTTATCTGCAAGCTTCCTCGAGCCACTTTATGGGTAGGAGGAGGAAGGAGAGGGAAAGTAAGGCCAAAATGGAGAAGACTTTAATAGCAGCCTGCTCCCCATGCAGAGAGAAATGGAAATGAGGGAATGAAGTTTGAGTGTCATCCCTCCTCTTTCTGACATGGAAAGATGGGAAAGAAGCATCCCTTCCTTCTACCTATGCACACAAACATGCATATTTACCTTTTTCAAGTTTGGGAGCAATGTGGGAATGAACCTTGAAAATATATAGGGTGATACTTCAGAACACACAGATCTGCCTTTGATTCACTTAGTGCTAACTTTTCCTCAATCTGTTTCCTTCAAAGCAGCTATTCAGTAGAAGAGCTGTAGTGGAGGAGATGATTCATCCCTCAGATGGCTATAGCTGTCGGAGATGATAAAGGGGAGGAAGACAGAAAAGAGAAACGACTTACCCACTGACCAGACACTGCAGCCAGTGCCTGTGTCCCAGGTGGATCTGCTCATTCAGTCACCATTTGACATATATTCAGAAAATCCTAAAAACTTTCCCATACTGGTTTTGTCTCTCTCTCTTTCTTACCGTCAAGAAAAACAGTATTCAAATGATCAGCACTATAATATTACTTAAAAAAAACCCCAACAGAACCCCATCCCTGTAGCGTGACACTAATGTTTTATCTTTCAGAGTACTGAGGCTGTTCCAAAAACTGAAGTACAAATACTATATAAGAAATCAAAGGAAAATCTTGAGGTTTTTTAAGGTTGCTTATTGCATATACTTGGAAACACTTATTTATATTCAGTTGAACATTATTCCAATTTACTTGCTGTGTGTATGCGTGTTTTGCTTAGCAATGGAGAGAGTAAAATATTTTCGAAGTGAAGAAATGTCACTGTGAAACCAGAACCATTGATGGTGGTGTACTGGCAGGTGTTGGCCTTAAAAGAGCTCATGAGTAGTTTTTCCACCAAATGTTATAAAATTTTACACTGCCCTGTATGACTTCTGACAGCTTGGACTTCAGGAGGCACAGAGCTTTTTCAAGTTGAGGTTTCTCCTCTGCATTTCTATAGGTTTGTTAACCTGGATTCACCAATGGTGGTTTTAAATTTAATCCTGCAAAATTAGTCTCAGAGAGTATGTGCCAGAAAAATTGATATATAATTAAGTTCCTTTTGGAATTAGCCTCTATGCCTGCTTCCAATGAATGTAAAGAAAATTTTCTGCTCATTCATTGACATGTACTATTTGATGTCAGGTTTCACAAGTGCTTTTTTTTTGGAAAGTTGCTTTAAACAAGGAGGGCACAACTGTCTCTTATTTACTGCCCTCTCTCTCTTACCATGTGGGAATTAATTAAGTTGCAGTAAACCTCGCAGGTGGCTGATACCTTTATTGTGTTGTTCTTGAGAGATGGACTTGACTGAATTCAGTTACTCTCTTCCAGAATACCTGTGGTTTATTTGGGTTTCCCCCCCAGTTCCATAATTTTCCTCAATTATAAATTAGAAAAATAGCATCCAGACTCTTCCTTCCTCCATAAATCTGTACTAGCAATATTAAAACTCTGCCCAAAATTAATTTTTAATATGAAGACTTGATTGTGGCTTCAGAACTGTGTAGAGTGTTGATCTTTCATGCCTTAGTCTTTCTGTCATATAAGGGGAGAAATGGAAATGAGTTGGTGTCTGAATTTGCATTGGGATCTTTTTGTGGACTTTTTAGCAATGCAGTCTGGGGAAGAAATGAATGGTAGATGCTGACTGTCTGTTATCTTTTTCTTCACTCTTCTGGCTGATTATTCTAGAAGATGTTAATAATAGGACTGCACAGGGTCTGTACAGGTGAACGAGGATGCTGGCTAGTCTATCCTGTCTTCTCTTTGATTATCCCAGAAATAGCTATTTCATAAGAGGGTGTTATTTCTTGTGTTCAGTGAAAGCCTGCATGCTTTAATTTGTGCCCATTATGTATAATTCTTAGCTGTTGGGGTTTTTTTACAGCACAAATTATTTTAGGTAAGCCAATGCTCGTTTTAGGTTACCTGGATACTTTGTGGATTTGCAGTCACACTGTTCCTGCTGCAGGAGAAGCAGCTTCCATGAGAGGCACAAGATGGATATTTGGGGACAACATCTATTTTGGCTTATTCCATTCAAATCCACTCGTGTGTCTTAACGCAAGTTGTACTAAAACCAGATTTCTCTAAGCTTGGGAATGAACTTCCTCAGCCTTGGAGGTAAACAAGGCTTTCCTATAGACAGGAACAGTTTATAATTAAACTTGGTCATACAGTCTCTTCCTCCATGTTTGCTTTTACCTATGAGATCATCAAACATGGATTAAATTAGCAGATGTGAATCTTTACATAAGCAAAAAAAAAAAAAAAGAATGGGGGGGGATGAAGGAGGAAAGCTGTGTTTTCTTTTCAAAGCACAGATCTCATATGGTGAGCAAAATTTACAGGAGCATTTTCATATGACAATTTCATGTTAATAGAAATGCAGCCATGGATGAGCCATGGGCTGCTTTACATTTATGTTCTCTCTAAAGTTTAGATTTACTTAGCAAGTTTATCTTTTAAGAGTCTCTTTCAAGTTGTCTCTTCTCTTCTGCCAATGTCATTTTAATTGTGGTTGTTTTTTTGTCTTTTTCATAGAAGTCATTGTACTTCACTGCATATTAAAAGGTCAACAGTAAGATTTTGGTTTTTTTAAAAGGAGCTTTCTAACCTAAATCTGGTTTCAGACCTAAATATGGACCCTTGGGGATTGTTAATTGATTCGGTGCAGTATTTCTCAAACTGTGGGGAAAAATGAAGTTCAAAAGGGATTGTGAAACGCTTAATTAGAGAAAAGAAAGTTGCACATCGCTCCTGCCATGTGTGTAGACTAAGAATAGGTAAAGTTTCTGCAAGTACTGTCACTAGTAATAGCAGTATACTGAGACAATCCTGGCATCACGAGTCTAAATGTATGCAATATTAGTGAGCACCAGCATTGTTCATGCAGTGATCAAGAAAGGGATATTGATGTCTCACTGTACTGTGAAGTGTCACTCTGTGCTTCATTCTGGCTCCGTACTCTGACTTGAGGTGTTTAGTTCTTAAGGGAATGAAGGAAGAGAGAGGCTCTTGCCTCCTTCCCACAAACCTGCAAATTTATATGAACTCTTACCCAGAAAGTGTAATGGTATTGCAGTAGCTGGAACCAGTGAAGACTTTTGGTATGAATATTGCTAAGATTTCCAATGTTATTGCACATCCTGAGTTTATAGTAAAGGGAAATGTCAGTGCCTTTAGCAGCTGACAAGACTGCAGTTTCTTTAAGATAGAGGACTATGAAGCAGCTCATGGGGAGAGGAAAAAAAAAAACTAAAAAAACCCCACTGACTAATAAAAATGTTCCCTGCCTGGATTTGCAGCAGGAAAGGAGCAGCAGCTCCTTTCTCTCAGATAGGAGAAGGAGCCAGTGCTCAAGTCCAGCCACTGCAGCTGTATCCCACCCATTCTGAAGGAGGATGTCAGTTGCTGCTGATGGAAGACTTGCCCAAAGATGGATGAACCAAAAGGTAGCTACCTTTTCAAAAAGAATTCAAAACCACTTTGTTGTCTTAAGCCAGTTTGTTAAAGGTAGGGCTTGCTTAAAATCAGTATTTAGGTGCCAAACAGATGCATTTGGAGTTTTATTGCTCCTTGTCGTACCTGTCATATTTCAGCTTCACAAAATTGAATATGAAGCTGTTCATAAAGCAGGTGCTGACTGGCATATAAACATAGTGAAAATATTATTAATAGAGCTGCTAAAGAAATACTATCTATTATTTTTATGTGATTTTTTCCATTTCCTTTGTTAGACTAATGAAAGGTCTCAATTTTTTTACTTCGATTTATTTTGTAAAAGCTGTTCAGCAGCAAGAATAATCTTGGAAACAATAATACAAATTTTTTAGTGCACTGGATATAATTCAATGCACTGACACACTTGTATACATAGACAGTGCTTCGTTAACATAATGAACCAATTGTTAAATACAATGGAGTTTGAAAAATATGATTCCTTTTCTTACAGAACTGCAGCATTGGAGTAGTCATCATTAGAGCCTCAGTTCTTTGATGTGGTGGCAGCCAGCCAGCAGGGATAAAACAGGCAATGTTATTGTCACATGTTACATTTTATTAGTCTGGCTTGTCCAAAGCCACATTCCCACTGGTTGGCTGGATTCTTTCAAAGCTGCAAACTAGTGTCCTGTGGTGTGTGTGGCTGGGACCTCATCGCTGAAAAATACATAAAAACTCTGTCCTACTGCTTCTGTTTAATACAGAGGCAGCAGCAAGACCTAGTAGATGGAAGAGGTAATAGCTGTGCAGAGGGTTTAGACATTGTAAAAGAAAGGGAGGGGGAGAATAAATAGAAATATTTCGCAAATTGCAGTCTAATGGATGCTATTTATGCTTTCTACTTGGTGCTATCTTCTGGGTTAAGAACCATAAGTTCAATGCAGTAGGATTTTGTTGGTTGGTTAGCTGTTTTTTTTTTTTTTTTGGTTTTTTTTTTTTTTTGTTAAATGGAAGTGCAAGTAGAGCCAGGATACACTTGAGGTCTCTACAGAACTAATATCCTAGTGTTCTTGATCTCCAGCAGAAAGGATATTCAGAGAATAATATTTTAAGAAAGAGATAAAGCACTCTTTTTTATTCTCCCCTTGATTTTTGTGGGTTTGTGGGATTTTTTTTCTTTGAGTTTGGTTTGACTTTTCTCATGTTTGATTTTACTAGCTCCATAATTCTTGCCAGAATCTCCCTGTTGGAGCCTGAATTTTGCTGCCTGCAGCTGATGGCATTTTCAAGATGAAGGCTAAACATGACTTTAAGGTTGTTGCATCCATAAAATTTTTTAACTATCAGCAGGAGTCCCATCTCTTAAGTTAATTCTGCCCTTATTAAAGGGAAATGTGTAACAATGAGATTTCTGAAGTTATGGACTGATGAATTAATTCACATTCTGGCCAGCTGGAGTATCCAGGCACACTTTATGACTCAATTACATTCTAGTTATAGACATACAGATTGTAACCCAAAAGAGACTAATACCAAAAATCCCACAGTATAAATTTTTTTGCTTTCCTGGAGAAACTTCTGCCCTTGTAGGCCAGAAATGTGTCAGTCATGAGCTGGGGGTTTGGAGTTTCTTCATTCAGTCTTCAAAGGCATGCTCTCTAATAGGTTATGTAAAGAGCCACATCTTAAAGCCCTGCTTTGTATTTAAAAGTGTATTTTGGCTGTATTTTAAATATATGTGGCAAGAATGCTGCATGCAAACATGGTGAAGTCCACAAATATGGGTCCCTAGGTGTTTTTTGACTTTTCAGTACTCTTAATTGGGAGTTTTTAGTGTTCCTACTTGAGAAAACAAGGAGTGTTATGGTTTGTTAGGACACTAGAAATGGAGTAAGAAGTATCTGCAAAATTCTGTTTATGGTTCTGTTTTTTTGATTGTGGTTTTTTGTTAACAACATTATATTTTGCTTCTTCCCTTGTTGCACAGTCATGGTAACATCCTAAACACATGATCTGTGGGTCAATGGTTAGATCAGGTGAAATGTAGACTTAGGAGTGAGGATCTTTTTGGGGGTGGGAAGGGAGTAACTGAGGAAGCTGCAGCTGGGGGTGAAGGGAGAGAGGACACGAATACCTGGGCTTCCCAAAGTCTTGTGCAGTCTGTGGAACTCCTAGTGCTAAATTTATACCAAGGTGTTGCCACTGACGTGTTAAAACTACCACCTTAAGAGCTGTGAACTGAGCTAATAAAAGCTCTCTCCCATCAGCAGCAGCTGCACTCGTTGAGGGTTCTGCCTGTTGGCTCTGAAGCGCGAATGTTTCCAGCCCTGGGCTGTGTTGCTGCGCCACACAACTGCGGCACAACTGCGTGGTGTCCGTGGTGCTGGCCTGGCCTTGGCTGGGTTTTATGGTCTCTCTTGCTGTAGCACTGTGGAGTCCCTGTTCTTCAGGCATTCACTCTCTGGGGTGCTCCCCCGGGTTGGAGAAATCCTCCCTTTCATCTTTTACAGATAATAGGTTAACAAGTCTGGTCTCAGCACAATTCCATTGTAATCAGTGGTGTTGATTCCCAGAGTGGTTCAGAGCAGGTTGGGAAGGCTGAAGTCCAAAGCACTCCAGCATCTCCCCCTTTCAAAATACCTTGTCTTTTACACCACAGGAAACCAGTGTTGAATTAGGTAGTCAGGGATCCAGGAGTCCTTGCATCTGGTGTTTGCCACCAGTCCACTGTGGACCCTGGTGCATGAGAGTAACAGGTAAAGCCTCCACTGACTGTGAAATGAGATGTTTTTCTGCTTTTAAATAGCCATAAAAACTACTTTAGTACTGAAAGATTTATTAGTGTCATGATAGCATTAATTGTAAGACAGAATGTTGTATTTACTGACTAGTTCTGTTTTTTGACAGATGCACAGGTCAGCAACTGAATTTTTTTTTTCCTTAATGCTGTTTCGCACTAACAGATGTGCTGCATCTTCTATTTTTTCTCTAATAGGCTTAAAGACAGCAAAATTAAAGGTTTTCTTGTTACTTCTGCAGTTAAAAGGTGACAGACAGGGAGAGGGGAAATCCCAGTCATTGTCCCAGAAAGAGCCCCAAAAAGCAGAACCTAACAAACCAACCTAAGCAAAAAGAAAAAGCAATGGATCTCTGTCAGTCATGTAGAAAGGAAAGATATTCAGACTTGGCCTAAAAAAACCTGTCTACAATTTCCTGGTATTGCATAAAATATATCAGAACTGAACCTGTAACCCAGGTTTCTACCTGGATTTAGGCTTCTGTCCTCTTTACAGTTCACACGTGCAGACACAAACACACACACTTGCTGTTTGATTTGGAAGTACTTTAAACCCAAATGGGAGTACTACTGGTGGTTTGAACAGGACCTAGATCTTGGTCAGCATTGATATATTTTTCATTCTTTGCTTGCTTTTGCTCATCCCATGATTTCTCTGGAACAAAACAGTGGTCTGGACTAACCTGGTTCACAGTCTTGCACGCCTGTGCTTAGTTTTTCTACTGGCTGGTTCCCTGCAAGCTCCCCATAGGGGTAGGCATGAAAGGATGAAACTGGTGAGGAAATTAGAGTGGGAAATCTCAGGCTGTGCTCTGCAAGTTACTTTGGAAGTGCTACTAAATACTGCACGAGTAGCAAGAGCGGGTACTCAAGAACTCAAGTTCAGGATCTGTGTGCATCCCAGCAAACAAAAGGCATGGCTGAGATACGTGCAGGTGAGCTCAGAACTGGTGAACTGCAAGTTGCATGTCATAAGGGCCATGCCTGAATCTTGGACATCTGTGCTAACCAGTCAATGCAGATAGAGCTTTACCAGGTGTGTAAATTCACACTGGCTGTAGTGCTGCCTGCGCTCTGTGTCACTGTCAGGATTCTCCCCTTGTGTGCAGATCAGTAATTCATGAGGCCATAGTGCCCCAGTGTCACTTAACTTCAGCTGTCAATTTAATGCCTGCCCTAGGGAAATACTTTTATTCTAACCAATGTGTTCAGTGGAGATAGTGTGATAAGTTAGCTGAAGGTGTTATCTCCTGTAGGGAGCACAAAGTTTACTTTGATCTCTGTTATTTTGTACATTAATGCAACAGCCTGATCTTCTTAGAGCTTTAAATGAGCAGCTCAGCAAGCGTAAAAGCTCACTTCATTTCTACAAGTCTAGGAGGAGACATAGAGACAAAAAAAAAAAAAAAAAAAAAAAGACATTAGCACAAAAAATTTTTTTTTATGAAGGAAA